>NW_023597055.1:9063313-9102594 GCF_011947565.3 Pollicipes pollicipes
GTCCGTTTGATCTTATTCCAATCTGCTAGCTTTTGCTATTCAGTGTGGCAACGACGCCAAGAATGATGCGGTCTTGTCAGGAATACGTTGAAAAGCAGTTAATTACGAAATTGAACTCGCGATACATTTGTTTTTGTTTCATTTGGGGACAACTAAGGCATTCAAGGCTATCCACCGAGCCTTTTTCATTTCATTGAAGCTTTTCACCTTTTTCACTTAAGCATTTGGTGAAATGACAAAAATGGCGATGTGTTTTATGCAAACTGGCTTTTTGAAATGTGGCTGTGTTCATCGGTGCAATTTGAAGGCAAGTTGAATCTCGGAATATACCGAGCAACAGAGGTTGGTGAATGCTCGCTATGAACAGGCGACCCGCTGGTGTGAACGACATTTGCACTTTGTGCAACACCTCGGTGCATTTGCGCAATCCGCCCCCGTCGCTGCACCGGCACGTCCAGGGGTGGCTGCACGCTCGAAAGGTAAAGCTTTGTTGACCATGATTTTGTTGGAACATCTACCGCAAGGGTAAATGTGGTGACCGCTCGGAGATTACGCTTTGAGGATTTGGACTGAAGCCGTGCCACGGAGCGTGTATTCGCTGGACCTGTCCATAATTTTTTGCATTGAGCGTGGGCTGTTCTCCACGGATCTTCGGGGATGCTGTTTTCCGGCAGGTCTCCTTGGGCTCTGATGCCCCCTTTCCATCATCAGGTCGGCAGTGGCACGAATGTGAGCCCGGTCTCTGGCTGTGGCGCCGTGGGGTGTGGAGGCGGGGCGCGCCGTCACGTGCGCCGTGCCGCGGCGCCTGCGCTGAGCCTGTCGCTGACCACGTGGGGCCGCCGCCCGACCCCAGAGCCGGCCGTCGTGCCGCCCTCCCCGACGCCCGGTGACTCAGGCGGCGGGCCCAGACTGGAGCCAGACGGCCGCGGCGCGTCCCCTCCCCGCCCCCTCACCTTGACAGGCGGGCGTGCGCGGCACGTGTGCGGCGGCTCTCGCTGTGGCGGCGGAGGGGGAACGGCAGCAGGCGCCCCGCCCCGTCCGCAGGGGGAGGGGGGGGGGGGTCGGCGGCGGGGACTGCACGGTCAGGACTAGAGCAGGCGCCCTGGTCGCCACACCTCTGGGGGCTCGAACCCAGTTTCGGGTTGGAGCGGGGGCGGGGGTTGGGGAGCGGAAGGGGGGGGGGGAGACATGGGATGAGAGGAAAGTTTGCTGCTTTGATATTGGGTCCAGTGTACAGACGTCTATACCGCAAATCAGTGTTTGCGCGCACTTACGGCGTGACTAGTTGATGAAATGCTTGATGCTCACATCAATATTTCCGTTCTGCTTTTACTCCACATGATGTGTAACACTCCAGTCCGAGTTTTGCACGATCCCGCAACGACTACGGTGATATAAAACAGGACCGATTGCGAACTTAGCCGTTTTTCTTGTGCAAATCGCTTTTTCTTGAAACGCGAGGAGTGAGATGTCTTCGCGTTTCCATGTGGGACTGTAAATACATTCTCAGCTCTCTCTCCGAGGGTGTCTGCAACAAGCTGGAGGAAAAACATGCCTGACCTGTGCAGTTGTTTACATTGGGTCACACGGTCGGTATGTTGGTCCACGCTGCAAACACCGCGTTTGGGAGAGCAGAACATGCTGCGTAACGTAGCCCTGTTGCATACAGCTTCGCGAAGAATTCGCCGCTATGTTTAGGCCACCTTCCCAGCGAGGGGTCGGCTCGTGCTGACCCCCATCCCGTACTCTGTTTACACTTCAGCTGAGCGTCGGGGTCGCGGCACGGGGTGGCGTTCCCCAAAGAGCACTAAAAGCTCCCCTCCCCTTCCTCCCCCCCCCCCCCCCCGCCACACCACGGACGTCTGTGTTCAAACGTTAGGAAGCGGCCGCCGGCATCGGCGATGGCGCGGCGCACGACACCGCGCCGCCCCGAGCCCTTGACCGCTCCAGAGGCGCACGTCCTCTGCCCCGAGTCACGAGCTGGGTCACGACCCGGCGGGCCGTCACGAGTCACCAGCTGGGTCACGGCACGCCGGCGCCGTCACGAGCCCCGACCGCCGACGCCGAGCGGTTTGGGGGCGGCTCACTCCTGGCTCAGAAGCCGCGACCTGCGGGTGGGCTCCGTTGACCGCGCGGCGGCGGAACGGGGCCGGAACCGGGCCTCCGCCGCCGCTGCGGCCGCCTCTGCCTCCGCCGCGACTGGGGCCGAGTGCGGCCCGTGCCAGGGGCGTGCTCAGGGAAGGAGCCCCGGAGGACCGGCGGCCATAGTGTCGGTCCTGGATTTCGAGGTACCTTGGTTTTATCAGGAAGCGATGGCTTTAAGCACCGAAGTACGGAGGTGGGTTTTCTTTGTTAAACTGAAATTTTGTTCAACACGTTCGGTTTCTGGCTTCCATGGTCGCCTCCTCCTTCGCCGGGTCCGCCTTGGTAATTAATTTCGATTCGGTTGTGTTGTTCCAGCTCGGCGTGATGTGCACAAAACCTTCGCGGTGCATTTAGAAACATTCCTGCTGCTATACCGTAAGGTCCTTTCCCAGTCTTCCCAGCGTCATGGCGGCACTCGACCAGCGTCTCACCAAAGCATCCCGATTCGGGCACGCACCCGTGTGGATATAGGCCTGGACGCGCCACTGCACGGGGACGAAGTCGTCTGCCACGTCGGTACAACGCGAGCCATATGCTACCACTACCAGAGCCGCCCTGTATAGAGACGTGCTTCCGAGATAGTTGTACGCGCGCCTGCGCGAGCCGCCAAATGCTCAGATCGTTCAAGCGTGTGAAGTGATCACATGTCTCGAGCACGTCCTCGGCTCAGGCCGGGCGTGTGCCGGACTTCGCCACTCGCCGCACTGTGAGCGGTACGCAGGTAGCGGTGCGCCACGCTCCGGCGGCCCGCTGGTCGGCCGGTGTACCGGTCTGCAGGGCTGCAGCGCGCCGCCGCCGCCAGCCTCTGCTGCTGCCGCGGCTCCGAGTTCACTGGCCTGCTCTCGGTAGCGTGTGCACGGGGTGGCTCAAAGGGCACGTGTCCCCTCCCCCAAGTTGCATTGATACGCGCGCATTAAGATAAGACAGTAGTAATAGCCCTTTTCCCCGGAGAAAACCCAGGAGAATGGAGATATAGATGCGTTGATATTTTGGCAACATGCATTTATCGAAACGAATAGCAAAAGTGAATTCACTCCCGGTTTTTCTCCGAGGAACAAAGCTATTACTACTGTCTCATCTATGCGCATAATGTTCCTCGCAAATGCACTTAACAACTTCTGTGCGCATTAATATGCATTAACATGTGTGCGGATAGATGTCCACGCTCAAAATTTCGGTTAAGACCCTTAAAAATAATTTAATTGAGAACACGCGATGGTGTTTTACCTCATGCGACAAATTTGGCGCGTGTGCGGCGCGCTGAACTGGGTGCAAACTTTGAGTTGTGTCCTGCCTTCCCGCAACGAGAAACCTGCGTGCATCCCCGCCTGTCATGTGAATGGTCGATATGGATCTCCACCAGCGGCACAGGCGAAACCTGAACAAGAATGACGCGGTCATTTTTCGGTCTGGGTCCACTCGAGCCGAGCGCCTCAGTTGACATGTGTCAGCCTGGATGGGCCGGGGCGGCTGTCGGTGACGACCATGAGCCATCCGAGCCAGAGCGGGGCCGGCACGTGGCTCCTGCGCATAACGGCCCGGAGCGGCGAGGCCTGCCGACCGCACGCCAGATGGGCTCACCTGCGCCTCACCTCACCTTACCTTACCTTACCTTACCTTACCTTACCTTACCTTACCTTACCTTACCTTACCTCACCTCACTTCACCTCACCTCACCTCATCTCACCCTACCTTACCTTACCTGGCGTCACCTCACCTCACCTCACCTCACCCTGCCTCACCTCACCTCATCTCACCTCATCTTACCTCACCTTACCTCACCTCACATCACCTCATGTCACCTCACCTTACCTCACCCCACCTCACCGGCCCCGAGCGGGAACTCCTCTGGCCCGGGTTGTGCTCCCTGGCTCCGTCAGCTGCCGCGCCGGAAATGGCGCAGCCAGCTGACTGCGGTCTGACCCGGCCAGAACGGCCATAACCGCACGCCGCCGCTGTCCGTCCCTGCAGACCTGGACGTGTTTGCTATGATGTTCAACGTGACCGTGACATCATTTCCTGGCACCACGGTCTTCTGCATGTTACTTTCTGCGCCGCCTACCAGTAGCAGTGCAACTGGAGCAGACACACTTCTGAAGTGATCACCCATGCATGTACATATGCAGACACCTCATGCAATAAGGGCATACATGCACAGTGATGCATTTTGTTTTCGCCATGTTTTCATTTTATCGATTGCGTTTGCTATCTCTTCCGACGCGAATGTTTCGGGCGTGATGTGATGTTTTGGGGCCGATGTGAATGTTTCGGGCGCCGCCGTACCAGCGCGGCTCTGACGGCGCTCCCGCGGGTCTGCGGCGCGGCGGCGCGGCTCCGCACCAGGTTCGTCGCGACATGCGGCACTGCCGCCGCTGCGCTCCAGTTCGCCGCGCTTCTCGCTGGAGGCGCGGCCCGGGCTGACGTGTTTGCGACGCTGGCGAGCCGTTATTGATGAGCTTATGCTAATGGCTGGCGCTGGAGCCCCCGGGGCGGGTAATTATGAGCAGATTGTATCCGTTCGCCCGGCATGCGAAAGGCTTGAAGGCAATGTGGCGAGTGAACTTAGGCGGGGTCAGATGGGCTTTGAGAGCGGGGAGCGTAACGTGTGTATGCGTGGAGGAAGAGGTGCCCAGTCACACAGCTGAAACGCGTGGCTTTCTTATTTAATTGTTAGTTCTGTTGACGCTACGGAAACCAGAGGATATCGTTACGCGCTTTTCGTTGCCAAATTTAGACTTTTCACCCTGGGGGTTCACTGGTAGAATTCGAAGCATGGTGTATACAATCCACGCTCTGCTTAAGCACAAAAGTTATGATGTGCGTCTTGGCTACAATAATCTTTCGCTGTCTGACTGATGTGTTCAAGCAGAAGCTGTAACTCTAAATGAGTCATTTGAAACGCATCCCTGCGTGTTTGAATGGCTCGATCTTCAATTCCATTTACTTGGCGGAATGGTCATGACGTTTTCTCCAGTCAGCACCGCGGTCATCGTCGCGGAATTCGCTGCTGTTACGGGATTCGGTGCCTGTCGCGGGATTAGCTACTGTTACGGGCTTCGGTGCCTGCCTTGGGATCAGCTACTGTTACGGGCTTCGGTGCCTGCCGTGGGATCAGCCACTTTGTTACGGGCTTCGGTGCCTGTCGCGGGATCAGCTACTGTTACGGGCTTCGGTGCCTGCCGTGGGATCAGCTACTTTGTTACGGGCTTCGGTGCCTGTCGCGGGATCAGCTACTGTTACGGGCTTCGGTGCCTGTCGCGGTATTCGGCCACTGTTACTTGGCGACTTAGTCATAACCTCGGGCTTCGATCACGGTCAGGGGCCTCGGCCACAGTCCTGGCACGCCGTTGAGCCGACCGACTCTGACCTGGGCGACCGTCTCGGGCCTCGGCCGCCGTCTCGGGCCTCGGTCACCGTCTGCGGCCTCCGTCACCAGCCCGTGACGGCGGTGAGATCCGTGACTGGTCCGGGCCGTCGGACCCGAATGCCGCCGACAGGCGCGCGTGATCCGATCAGCGGCCGCGTGTCCAGGCTGGCCGCCGAGGAGCACAAGGGGAGGAGGTGTGGAGGCTCTCCGACCCGACGACTCGCCCCAGACATCGCTGGCTACGCAGCTTGTCTGAACTACATGGGGGGGGGGGGGGGGGGGGGCAGATGGGACAGGTCACGTGAAGTCATCATAGTTTTTGTAGAAATGATTGTTGGCAATTTATTCAAGTTCCTTTTGAGCGCGTGATCGTGCGAACCCAGCCGTGACACAAGATGTGGAGGTTTAAGGTTACTAGCGTATTCGTCCTCCATCGCTTTAGAAGCAGCTTGACATTGCCTTCCAGCCTGAGCCATTACTGCGTGCGTACAAATGGTGTAACGTCATAAATTCGAAAATAACCCGAATTTATAATCCCAATCCGAAAAATAGACTTTGAAACGTTAAATGAGTGTTTACAGTGTGTTGTAATGGTATAAACGGAGTATTTTGCGGGTGCAGCTGAAACGGTGCTCTTAAAAGGAATATTTCACTTTTCCAGATTTGAAGCAAGCATCACATGTGATGAAACAAGCTCACTTGTAACTATTGGTGTGATTTTTTAATTGCAACAGAATTCTCTAGGCGGCACAATTCTGTGTTAAGCAAATATGCCCCCCATTGTGTCATGATTTGATTACGTCATTGTTCCCTCCACAACATTGATCGAGAGCCAGTTGACTACTGTTTTATCTGGAAGTCACGTTCACGAACGCCAGATATGAACGTCTCGACATTAATATTTTTCTTGGCCCTGTTCACCACATGACTATGGAATGACATGATATGAATGTTGCATGACGTCACGAATGCCAAGGTGGCTTTGAAATACTCCCTCTGATATACTTTTCCCCTTTTTCACGAACGTGCAGCTCAGAAGCTAGAAGGGTTTACGTCTTGAGAAGGGCAGGATTGTGAACAGCACCGAAAGGTCTCCAAGATGTGTATTTAAATTCAAAACCCCATATAAGTGTGCAATACTCACTTTAGCAGTGCACTGAGCAATGCCAACAGTGCACACTGTAGCTTGGACCGTATTGCTGCAGTGTGATTCGTACAAAGCGCAGTGTGATCCGTGCAAAGCGCAGCGTGATTCGTGCAAAGCGCAGTGTGATTCGTGCAAAGCGCGGTGTGATTCGTACAAAGCGCACTGCAAACGCTGCTTGATAGGCGCTATTGAGCGAGGTATATGTGATTAAAGCATAATGCAGCGTGAACCGTCCAGCGCACAGTGATCGATCACTGTTGTCACTGTTGGGGCCGTGGTTCTCGCTGTGGCCGCGCGCTATCGTGCTATGGGGAACAGGAAGCAGATTTTCGCGCTTGGCACCACACGCAACGTAAGATGCAAATAAATTGTCTAATTAACTGAACAATGGAACAACAATGACTGCATTCGTTCCCCACGCCGAAATCTTGGAAGCCGTTCGGGGTTTTACTGCGGTAAGTTTTATGCGTCATGCTACGCTCCTCCCGCAGCCGGTGGCAATCTAGAGGCATTGTTCGTAACTTTTTAAGCGACGAATGCCGCCTTTATGTAAAAATTTAACTGCGCACCTGCGCACAGGTCTTGAATGGGCGCATGAGGTTGAGACCGTGAAGGGAGTTTTCTCATAAGCTCAAATTTCCCATTAAAAACAACGATTTTCGCTGGAAGTGCTCATGCATTTAGAATTGTGGACCACAATGAGGACGATGCGATAGCTGCATTTATCGCGCACTGCAGTGTCACGCGTGCGTATTACAGAATGAATTCCGATGCTTGAGTGGGACTTGTGTGCAGTCCTGGGTAAATTGCCATCACCATAGTGAAATGTTACTTCTTCATAAGATGTACTTTGATTTTACTGACCTATGGCCAACATGACGTATTGGATTGCAGGGCCCAACTCGATGTTGTAATACATTGTACGCAAGCTACGCTACTCGGATTATATATACATATATATATATATATATATATATATATATATATATATATATATATATATATATACCTATACATATACATGCATACTCCCATCTTGTGAGCACAAAGAAGCGCCCCAGTGGCCGGTTGCACAGTGGCCCTTCGCTCGGATGGGAGGTGGGGGGCAATTTGACCCGCTGAGATCTTAAAGAATAAGAAAGCTAGAGATACCAAATTCCCAGGGTGTGTTGATCTGTACACAAAATCAATTGTGTCGAAATTAAATGCTTCTAGGTCATGACCTTGGGGTTCAATAAGGTCAAACAAGGTCAAACGCCAGATCGGTGTCTCAAGTGCTCCCAAACCTCCTCACGCAACCGGCGTAAAGCTAGCTGCCCGTCCTAAGCAAAGGGTCAGTGGTGTCCAATTAAGGTTAGTGGCCCTGTTTGGCCTTTTTAAGGTCAAGATGGCCAAACACCTGCGAGATTGCTCCTATTTTGCCTCTCGGATAAGCGTCAGGGATTACGCTAGACAGTATGTTCCTAAAGACAAGGTGTGAACCTGGGTCATTTTAGATCAGTGACCTACTCAGTCCTTTAAAAAGTCCATGGAACATATCTGTTATGGTCTCCGTCATAAGTAAATTCGAAATAAACACCAGAAACTACCCCGCAAAACAAGCTCCCGAGTAAAAAAGCAGGCCAGTTTTGACCTTGTCTGACCTTCATGCCTGACCCTAGGGCAATGGACTTTGTTGTAATCCTAAGTTCAATTGGTGTTTTGCTTAAGAAAGTATGTCAGATATGTATGGCTTCGTCTGACACTCCATTGTTGCGCCACATTGAACGATTCCCTAGAAATAACCTTCGCGGACAGCCATGACCTGACTTTGACCTGCCGCAGGCCAGCAACGTTGCAAGTTTAATCCGACTTTTACGTCAAAAGATCCGCAATTTAATGATCTATAGCTATGCAAATTTTGACGCGGCTGCTCCGTGGTGTTCGCAAATCATTCTTGAAAAACCTGCTCGGGGGGGGGGGGGTCAACTGGACACTGACCGGAGCCCGTGTTAAGATGGCACACACAAATTGAACAGTCTCTCACGTTTAAAAGGTTATTTATCCAACAAAAGCAACGCTCGGCCTAAAAAATGCCACCGCGCGGTGCATCTGTCGTGAGGAGACTCGGGTGACAGCGCAGAGAACCTGGTCAAGCACCACACATAGTCTTGCCCGCGGGGCATACCGTCACAGCCAGCCAGAGAGCTGGCAGCAGTTATTACCACCGTTGCTGAGACCCGAGATCAAACCTTGCTGAGATCCGAGACCGGACCTTGATGAGATCCGAGACCGGACCTTGAGATCCGAGACTAGACCTTGACGGGACCCGAGACCGGACATCGCTGATACCCGAGACCGGACCTTGATGAGACCCGAGACCGGACCTTGATGAGACCCGAGACCGGACATTGCTGATACCCGAGACCGGACCTTGATAGGACCCGAGACCGGACCTTAATAGGACCCAAGACCGGACCTTGATAGGACCTGAGACCAGACCTTAATGGGACCCAAGACCGAACCTTGACGGGACCCGAGACCGGAACTTGACGGGACCCGAGACCGGGCCTTGATGGGACCAGAGACCGGACATTGCTGAGACCTTGCTGAGACCCGAGACCGGACCGCCCGTCAGACCAATCGGTGGTGTGTGCCCCCGGTCCGCACAGAGATGGCAGGAGGCGTGTCGGCTGTAGGGGTCCGACACACGCTGCCGGCCGAACTGCTGGGGTTCCCTGCGCCCCTGTTTGTCGCCACCTGAGGCGACACCTGCCCAATGTGCCGGCTGCATCGGACTGACTTATGCTATATCGACCGTGCTGCAGTCTTATGATTATTAATGTTTGCTACGGAGTGAGCGCGGTGGGTTGGCTGTATTCTGTGACAATGAAACGTTTTCTGTGTTTTATGTATAGATGAGAAAACTGCTAGCCACCAGCCAATTGCGGATAGCCTTAATGCACGACTGTATTTGTATCTGTACTTGTAATGACGAGTCTGCATCGCAATGTGAAATAATGGGCTTATGGGCTAGCTTATTGGTGAGACATGACGATGATTCTAATAATAGATGTAAAGCAAGCTGAAGTGTCGGTGCTTTTTGGCGGTTTTAATAACTATTTTGCGCATTTGGACCCGATGCCATCAGTTTGTAAGCACAAAAACGCCCGAATCGGCTTATAATTATTGGTTTGACGGATAATGGGATGAACGATCAGAGACAAATATATGCCAACTGGTGCATTCAAATGTAAGGCGGTTGTGGCGCGCTGGGCGCCGTGCCGTTCACGAAACGACGCATCAGCACAAGATTCACGCCAACGGCGAGGCTGGGTCGAAAACTGCATACCAGCCCAGCTTAAAAAAAAAAAAAACACTCAGTACGCTGGTGTGCGGCAGAACACGGCGCCTTGTCTCGCTCACGCAATTTCGAATCGCTTCGCCGTGAACTTCATCAACGCGGAGGTGACGAGTCTGGCCAACGAAAGATCACTGACGTCACAGCTGGGCCCAGTGGCTGACCTGGCAACGGAGTGGGATCAACACGCCATTGATATGCCGCCTGCACACTGGAGCGCCCCAATTACCCCGCCCAACGACTGCCCTGCCCAAAATATGGGGGCGCCGCCGCCAGCGCGAGCCCGGGCCGCGTCACGACCGCTACCCGAAGTCGGGCGGGGCGGCCCCATCGCGTCATCACGCTCCATCACGCGGCCGGGCCAGCGTGCCGCCGTCATCACGGGTGACCATATGCCGGGCTCTGGGCGGATGCTAATGATGCCCGCCACCCGCCCGGCCACATGCTGGGCCTATTTATTCGCTTTGTGGGCCAGCGAGCTGACGACTGCCGCTGCTGGGACGTGGCCGGGGCCGCCGGGTGACTCGGTGGACACGGCTCGTGGGGCTCAACACGGCACAGGCGGCGGCGCAGGAGGACACTTCAGAGGCCAGCGAGCTGACGACTGCCGCTGCTGGGGCGGGGCCGGGGCCGCTGGATGACTCGCTGGGCACGGCTCGTGCGGCTCAACACGGCACAGGCGGCGGCGCAGGACACCTCAGAGGCCAGCGGGCTGACGACTGTCGCTGCTAGGCGGGGCCGGGGCCGCCGGATGACTTGCTGGGCACGGCTCGTGCGACTCAACACGGCACAGGCGGCGGCGCGAGAAGACACCTCAGGCCAGGGGTGTACTTCCTATCCAGTTCGGGGGAGCTCCAGTCCCTCAACTTTGACTCCAGCCCCCCGCCCCATATTGAGGAAAATGGACCAGATCCGGAGAAAACACGTTCGCAGATGGATTAGTTGGGATTATCGTCCTCGCGTCTGGTGGGTTGGTATGTACACAGCATGCAATGTTAACGCCTGACGACGGCCGGGGAGAGAACTGGCCGACACGTGGCGTACATAGCCAACACACCAAACGAGGACGATAATCCGAACAAATGGTCCATCCGGGATGCGGGTGCTTCGTCTCAATCCTTCCGCAAAACTCTAAAACCCGTTTGTTGGTGTGCCTTGGGTAGGTTTCGCCGTTCTTCTTCTTTCTGCTCAGGCCCCAGCTTATGTTGCGAAACTCCGCCGCTGCCTGGGGCGCGGTGCTCGGTGACGTGTACAGCACGGGCCTGACCGCTGACCGTGGGAGATGGGCCCGAGAATGCCCTTTATCGTGTGAATGTCTCGCCGGCCTCACTGCGGCAGTGTGAGAACAGATGGTGACAGATGCGGTGCCGGTGCCTTGGCAGATGCACTTGCTGACAGATGATTTGACGATGTAGGTTAGCGAAGTATGCTTTCCCTAGGCTCGACTTGACCAGCGTTTGTTTTTCTGGAATGTGGCCTCGGACTCGAAATGCGTATTTTGTGTAAGTTGATAAACTGTATGGTTTTGTGTGCGTTGAATGCAGACGAGAATTTGGAAAACTATGTTACTCAGGTTACTAGATTTAGTTCATAGAATCATTGCCATTGGAGTCTACCACTCATATTTCATTTGATGTCATTCATTTCAAAGCAAGTGCAGTGAACTGTGCCCGGGTTTAGCGGTCCGTGATAGGATGCCGTGCTGACGCAACCCCAACGTGCGGTGACATTACGACGAAGACTGCCTGCCCTCGACGATCTGACGACGGCTTTTTAGTTTGTTGTCCCACCGGTTGCATGTTGTAAGCAGAGCTGGCTACCATGAGTTCACCGCGTCTTCAGGCGTCTTTGCACACCCGCACTGACTTGCATCGATGCCTTTGGCAGTCGGGGCGCCGTCACTGGCAATGACCAATGACCGATCCAGTCCCTGATGGCCAACGACCGATCCAGTCCCCGATGGCCAATGACCGATTCAGTCCCTGATGACCAATGACCGATTCAGTCCCTGATGGCCGATGACCGATTTAGTCCCTGATGGCCAATGACCGATCCAGTCCCTGATGGTCAATGACCGATCCAGTCCCTGATGGCCAATGACCGATCCAGTCCCTGATGGTCAATGACCGATTCAGTCCCTGATGGTCAATGACCGATCAAGTCCCTGATGGCCAATGGCCGATCCAGTCCCTGATGGCCAATGACCGATCCAGTCCCTGATGGCCAATGACCGATTCAGTCCCTGATGGTCAATGACCGATCAAATCCCTGATGGCCAATGACCGATTCAGTCCCTGATGGTCAATGACCGATCAAGTCCCTGATGGCCAATGACCGATCCAGTCCCTGATGGCCAATGACCGATTCAGTCCCTGATGGTCAATGACCGATCAAGCCCTGATGGCCAATGACCGATTCAGTCCCTGATGGCCAATGACCGATCCAGTCCCTGATGGCCAATGACCGATCCCCAGCATTCGGTGATATTATTTTACTCTTACACCGAGCATTCAAATGCGCAATCAACATGCATGAGCTAGTTCAGTCCAGTAAGTATAGCCTACTCGCCGATCGACGCTGTTGCTGTGC
The DNA here is from genome assembly GCF_011947565.3 of Pollicipes pollicipes. NCBI lineage: Eukaryota > Metazoa > Arthropoda > Thecostraca > Pollicipedomorpha > Pollicipedidae > Pollicipes > Pollicipes pollicipes. Next base: position 9,075,902 of record NW_023597055.1, read on the forward strand.
TTATGCCCGGTTATAAACACCCCAGATAAAGTGCTCCCTTGCTTAGGCGCTCGCGACACTAAAACCGACTGGCGCAAGACATGAGCGAGGTTAAATCCGGCTCGTTGGCTGGTTATTGGCCTGTGCCTGTCCAGCGAAATTCAAAATAACCAGCCGGTTACCGGATGCGACCGCAGACCTGGTGGGCCCCGCACTGGGTCAGCCTCTCCGTCCGGCCCGGCACCGGCCGTAACTGGGTTACGCGCTGCGTCGCCGATCTGTCTCAGTCGCGGACGGGGTGTCGGGAATGTCGCGCTCAGACGAGGAGAGAGCTGTTCGCTGATCAGCACCCCTGCCGCGCGGCGTTCGTCGCGGACAACCCCTGCGTCCCTGATCCCAAAAATGATAATTGGGCGTTGGCTCCGCGCAGCACAGTCTGGCGAAGCTTGCAGGAGAGAGGGCAGGGAACTGGAGGTATATTCGGAATCCATTTTTCAGCATGCAGCGCAGCAGGTCAATTTTGAATTTAATGGCACTCCTTGGTATGCCAGAACTTGCAACCCCGACCGCTGGATCGCAGCCTCGCCCTCTGCTGCGCCCCCAGGCCCCCGCTCCTCCTCCCGGCGTTGGGACCTGTCTCATCTCCGCTCGAGATCAGGGCTGGTTCCGCGCCTAGTTTAGCCGCTGCCCGACCGGTCGCTCCCAGGCGTGCGCAGCCGCGGCCAGCTCAACCGCGCGGCATGACGCGTGGCGTGACGGCTCCGTGTCACGCCGCGCGGTCGGCGACGTCACGGCCGACAGGGCGGGCGGCGTGAGCGCCAGTTACACGGTTTCTCCGGCCACTGCGCGATCGGCTGACCAGTGGCGCCCGCGCGGCAAAGTCACGTGAGAAATCAGCCTAGTTTTCGCCGGGACAGGCGAATGTGACGGTGCGACATGTGCGGACGTCCGTGTGGGTCCCAGCTTCGGTCGTGATTAGTGTCCGGCTGTTGTCGCGCACCCCGTGCCTCGTTTCATCCTCGTGCGGCCCCGGTTCCGGCGGGCCAGAGGTGCTCCTTTGGGCCTGAAGACTACACACCGGCACTTTCAGGGAAGCCTCGCCCACTTCGTGCTCGTGGTCTTGGCCTAACGGGTCTGGCAATCTGAAGGATTTGCCTCCGAATGTACCTTGCCCTGTACGTGCCAACCAGCAGTGCGAAGAGCAGCGTTCGAGACGTCTTCTGGAGGCGTGGGTTATAGTCTCGATAAACAGCAGGCTTGGCGGTAACGCCTGAGCGGCGTTGAGCTTTGCGGCCTGTTGAAGCCCGCTCCGGTCCTGGTGCTGGAGTTGTAAATAAGCATCTGTCGAACCGTTGTGCAGCTGCCTGGGAGGTCGCGGTCGGCCCGGAACGCGAGCTAGCTGCGACGGTTCGTGGGGGAACGCGCCGCGGCGACCCGGCGCCCTAGGATCGGTCGAATGATGCGGGCGTCGATTAAGAACAGGCAGCCTGGAATGCTAAGCGTCTGGTTTGGTGCAGCGCCGCCGTTGTCAAGCTGTGGGACACGGCATGCAGTTGCTGTGTTATTTGCTGATGAAACACTATCTTGCTCTTTCTAAGCCTGTCCGACGGCTCCCCGGCCCAGCAGCGGCTGTGTGTCAGCATCGCTTCGTCGGCTGTTGACCGTGTGTGCCTATGCTCTTGCAACAGAATGATTATTGCAAGCATTGGCTTACCGTGTTAGGCTTTGCTAATGGAATGCTAATGTCGGCGCACATAATCTGCACTATGCCCGTGCGCACGGGAACTGTCACGGTATTGGAGGAGGAAGGGGGGGGGGGGCGGACGGATGCTCAGGCCGTCCCCGATATTTGGAAAAGTTTAGCGGTAGGCTTACCGCAGTGCATGAACAGAAACGACTCCGAGTGCCTCTGACCCCCCCCCCCCCCCCCATTCCCTTAGAAATCCTCTCCTAGGTGTGCCCAACGCGACGTCTTGCAGCAGTTCCAAAGCCTTGCACTGGACGGAATCCGCCTGCTTACCATGCGACCCAAGCCCGTTGTCGTTGCTTCATCCTTGCCGTCAGCACCGTCGCGAGCCACAGAGGCGTGTGCAAACTAACTCCTCTCTCTCTCTCCTGTCTGCAGATACTGATGCGCTGCTGATCTCGTGCGAACAGCTCCCGGGACATCAGTCGTACGCGGTCGCGATCTCAGAGAGCAGGTACGTAGTCGGTCACGATCTCAGAGAGCAGGTACGTAGTCAGTCGCGATCTCAGAGAGTAGGTATGTGCCGGCCGCGATCTCACAGAGCAATTACGTAGTCGGTCGCGATCTCAGAGAGCAGATACGTGCCGGTCGCGATCTCAGAGAGCAGATACGTGCCGGTCGCGATCTCAGAGAGCAGGTACTGAGTCTGTCGGGTCGCGATCTCAGAAAGCAGGTACGTGCCGGCCGCGATCTCAGAGAGCAGGTACGTGCCGGCCTCGATCTCGGAGAGCAGGTACGCGCCGACCGCGGCCGACTGTCCTTCGCCCCCCGCAGTGCCCGCCGGCCGGACCGTCGCACCGTCGCACGCGACGGACACTCGTCGCGGCGCGCTCGATGTTGGCACGGCGCGCGTCGCTGCCGCGGCCACACAGCTTCGGGCTCTGACAGCCCGTGCGGCGAGGGGCCAACGCGTGGTCTGTGGTGCGTGTGGAGCGGCCGCCCGCGCGGGGGTGGAGGGTGGAGTGGAGCGGACAGTGAGGTCGTCGTGACGACAGGCGCTGGGTCGGCCGGCGCTCTTTTTGTGAAGAACGCGCAGATGCGCATGGACAAGGTTGGAAATGTGCCGACATTCAGTGATGTTCATTGCTGCATGCGCCAGTTTAAAAGTGTGGCAATGGTTTTGAATGCACTCTCGAGATGTTATTTTTCGTCCGATACGAGCAGTTTGTTAACACTTGGCTTGTGATTTGGCCGTTGCGCCTTGCGTTTATAAAGCTCCCCTTCTCCCCTGTTGGGTATTGACGGACAGCTTGATGAGTGGACTGAGCCAGATTGTTTTGCTGGGGACTTGAACAGGCTGTTGGGTGGGCAGCCGCCATGCGGGCATGCACGCCAGGGTGAGATCAGACACAGTGCCTCAGGGCTTGGAAGCCGGTTGGTGGAGATATGACCCGTAGCCCGTCCTGGCAGTGCAGGCAGGGCGATCAAAGTATGCTGCTAATGGGCCACCCGTGGGCGCTTGCGACATGCAGGATATATTATACTCAGGATATCAGAATATGTATCAGGATATAACATATTCAGGAGAGAAGCTGTGCATCTCCGTGGCATGTGTGTGCCATGTCATAGATCGTTCATTTAAAGAGAAACTTTGGCAGTAGAAGTAGTAGTAGAAGTAGTAGAGTTATGCCGCCAATCGGCCACCCTTGGTCCGCCTACGACATGCTGAATACATTCAGGTAGGAAGCTGTATATCTCCGTGGCATGTATGTGCCATGCCATAGATCGTTCATTCGAAAAGAAACTTTGGTAGTAGAAGTTGTAGTAGAAGTAGTAACAGTAGGAGTGTGCTGCCAATCGGCCACCCGTGGTCGGCTTACGACATGCTGAATACGTTCAGGAAGGTAGCTGTGTATCTCCGTGGCATGTATGTACCATGCCATAAATCGTTCATTCGAAGAAAACTTTGGTAGTAGAAGTGGTAGTAATAGTAGTAGAAGTAGGAGTAATTGTGTTGCAAGAGTGCGCTGACTGCAGAGATTGTTTGCGGTCAGGTAACTTTGTTAGATCGTAGAAAATGCCGCGCTCTGGATTGTCTGGTATGAACCTTTGCTGCCAACACAAACAGTTTTGCTCGACCTTCTCAGTCGTAGCCAGCTGCCTGTATATATGGAGGGGCTGGAAAAATCGTGATTATAATATTAGATGCCTATGTCTGTCGGTAGCCTACGCCTTTCGCCAATCCCGAATCGCCTTTGGCAATAATGGGTCCGCCCACACATTTACGCCTTTGCCATGCGTTCCAATACCGTCATGCCGCCTTCGACGAGGCAAAAATATGTTCCGCAATAATTCAAATGAGTTCATTACACCTTAACGCAATTTCACAGAAAATTACTTGCCTTGTTTCAGTCCACTGAACCTGACCAGTTTTGAAATTCAGTCCAGCCCTTAACCGTGTCCTTTGAAAGTTTCCGTTCCCATCCCAGTTCACCCCAGGCGTCGACCCACAGCCAGCGGATGCATGCCATCTTTGTGGAGCTGAAATGCCGTTGGCCAGTATGGATAACGGGCGCCGCCCTGTGCTGAGTACCAATTTCCCTGCGGTGGACGGCCCCAATCTGCCGCTGTTCGATGGACGAGCGGCCTAGTCAGGTCCACTGAACCACACTTCCTCTGCGCCGCGGCAGTGCAGCGAGAAAGCAATCACGCAGGGTCTGCCCGACGCCTCATAGCGTCAATTCAAAACTAGGATTCGCAACATGTTCGGCAAGCGTGACTTTCTTTTCAGCAGGCGTGTGTCGCGTGCGTTGTGTGGGTGGGATGGGTGGGAGGGTTGCCCGATGCTTCTAGTCACATGCGGCCTGTGCTGCGACCATGTTACTTGACGAGGCTCTGAGAATAGTCCTACTGCTGCGGGTTAACCCGATTATGTACAGTACAACACCGCAGCGTCCGGTGGCCACGGCGGTCGCCGTCTCTGAAGCCGCAGGATAAGGTCATGCCGTAATCGCTGGCGCTGCGTCGGACGGCCCTGTGGACTCGGTAGTCGCTGACCGCTGCCGACGCCCCGCGCCCTGGATGGGCTGCTTTGCCAGCGCGGCTGCCGGCGCGGCGTGCGGCCGACCCCGCGCCAGGAATCAGGGACGTGCCCGCGCGCGCCGCCTCCGTCGCCGCATAGTTGGAATGCCGCGACCGGTCGCCTCTGAACAGCCGCTGATTGCTGGAGACGGGGCCAGATGTGCGACCGGACGTGCCTGAGCTCCGCACAGGACTCAGGAACTCTGCAGCCCCGGGGCCGCTGGTGTGCGTGACGGTGGGACCGAGCCCCGCACAGGACTGAGGCCCTCTGCAGCCCCGGGGGCCGCTGGTGTGTGTGACAGTGGGACCGAGCCCCGCACAGGACTGGGGCCCTCTGCAGCCCCGGGGGCCACTGGCGTGCGTGACGGTGGGACCGGGCCCCGCACAGGACTGGGGCCCTCTGCAGCCCCGGGGGCCGCTGGTGTGCGTGATGGCGGGAGAGTCATAGCGATGGCATTTTGGTACGGTGGACGCCCCGACGGCGCGGCTGTGCTGCGGAGTTTGAAGGGAATTCGAAGCGGGGAAACGTCTAAGTTCGGCCAGGGCTAGCACGCAGGCAGGTCAGGACGTCTGGCGGTGACGGTCCAGGTCTTACCGTGCTGTCCATTATGCGAAGGCATTACCGAGATCTTGGTGTCTCAGATGTCGCGTTCGGTCCTCATATTCTGCACTGTGGGGTCTGCGCCAGCGGGTCTTGCCGGGTTTGTGAGTTTGTTCGCAAGACGTAGACCCCAGTAAGAGGAGAGAAGAGGCTCCAGTTGTGAGCAGCAGCATTGGAGGCGTTGTGTTTTTTTTTTTTGGCGTCCAGCCACCGACAGAAGGACTGAATAGGCCACATGCAGTGCTATACGAAGTGTAGTTTGCTGATGTACTATTCGTTTCACAGCATATCAGTTGCGTAGCTAAGGAAAAATGTAAATTTCAACGTCGATGGCGGCGTTTGTTACTCTAGATGACGTGAGGTAAATCAATATGAATACGTTCAACCAAACCCTTTCGTGTCGTTTCAATATAAAAATAGTATGTTCGATCACTGCAACTAACAAATCCTTGCAGTCCGAAAGTATTTACATAATATCGACTCAGTAAATAGGATTACATCATATTTACATCATTTTTACATCTTATCATATTTACATATATATATCGTCGTATCCGAATTTAGTACGATGCTAACGGTCAGAAAACAACGTGACCTCGTAAAAACATTTCAAGTGCAGTACACATAAGCACGACTTGCATTCTGCCTGTCAAAAATTAATAGAGAATACGCAAGTTCATTTGCTTTGCTAAATTATGTGTCTATCAGACCTCTGATGTAAACTGCTCCGGACGCGATGTCTGATGTTGTTTTCACACCGCGCTAGGATGGCAGGAGCCCTCTAGCGCTCCTGCTCCTGCTCATCTCCAGCAGCTTTTGTCTCAGTTCTCTGTTGTGGAGGCGACACAGATGTTTGTCGAAAGCGTGCTCGTGCAGGTGCATAATGGTGTGTGCTGGTAACGTCGTTGTTCGGTCAGTGTGGCAGCAGTTCGAGTGGTACTCAATGTCTCCGGTGATGCATTTGAGCCTTGGCGCGGTGCTGGCTGATTTCAGTGCCAGTTGTCAGTCCTCATCAGTCGTGCGGTCGTTCAGTCTTGTGACGGGTTATTCTTCGTACCAAGTTCGAAACACGTGTTTTGGTGTGCCCAGTGCCGATAATCTCGACGGCCTTTTCCTCGGCCCTCGGAAGTGTAGCGTAGCCCTGTTCACTGTTGATAGCTGTAGTGTCCCCAATAGGTCCTGTGCCGTTCCATTAGATAGCCACTGAGTTCCTTTGTAATCCCCGTACTGCGCATTCGGTCCGAGTCACCGACCCCCCGATAGGCGTGGAGGCCTATAACGTGAAAAATTGGACGGTGCGCCCATGGCCCATCGCTTGCCAGTGCCCTGGACATTTAGTGCCGAGAGAGCGCTCGACGTCCCCGGAAGAGGAATATCCCACGCCGCCCTCCGGGTCGGCGACCTGCGCAGACCGGGTGGGGGGTTTCGCCGCGAGCCGCCGCCCCAGATGTAGCGGCGTCTGCCGGCGCGGCCGGCGTCGTCGGCGACAGTTACCGCTGTCTGGCGCGGCAGCTGTCCGACGGAACGGTCATCTCCCCGTCCAGCTGCTGTCGGCCGGCGGCGGCCGCGGCTCCGCGCCGGTCGCCGCCACCGGCCGCGGCCGGAGCCAGAGCCGAGCCGCCGTCGCGCGGACAGGCTGTTCGATTTTTTACGCTCGGGTGCGCTGTGGAAGAGGAAATCGGTGGAAACTTGGTCGGGCCCGACGGAGCGCATGGCGAGGAGGCACTTGCGACTCGGGAGTGTGCCGGAGAGGTGGGTGGAAGCGCGCAGCGGCGTGGCGGCCCGGTGAAAGACGCCGCGGAGGATTTTGGTATTCGGCCGGCTTACTGCCGTACGTGGTTGCTGTTTCAAAGTTCACTTCGTTTTTGCGCTTGCGCGCGTCGTGTTTTAAAGGACGTCACACTTCCGTGCCCAGCTTCGGAATGCGTTTTCAGGGAGCCAACGTATGGGGCATTGCCATGTTTCCAACTAGATGTGGGTTCGCAGCTTCACGTTGGTTCAGAAATCCGTTCTTACCAGCGTACCGTCCGTTTTAACCGACTGCCTCCCACTTTCATCCTGGTAACGACTCTTAGACGTTACATTTCGTAAACATAGCTATTTTTGACGATTTTTGAATAGAAGGCAGCTCTGACAGCAGCCCTGCGCGCGCGCGCGCGCCGCCGCTGACCCATGTCTCCGAACAGCAACCGCGTTAGGCAGTCGCGCTCGGGTGTCCTGCGCCGCGCAGTCGTGACTCGGAGTCGTCGCCGCGACCTCTCGTGACCCGTCGCCATGCCGGTGATGTCGATCTGCCGCCTGCCGGACACGGAGGAGTGGGCCGACCTCCACGACATGGGCTTCATCCGACCTTACGTGAGTGGCCGGCGCCCGGCAGCTAGCGGACCGCGCCAAGAACGGCGGCAGACGGTGGGGTGCTCTTCGACCCGAGGCTGGTCTGGGCGAGGTAGCAGTTTCTCATGTTGTGTTTGCGAGCGTTGCACCATGTAAGCCTCTGATGTTGGTCTGTTGCACAGTTGACGGTGATTGTGTGTGTTAGCCGGTTTGGCATCCGCCCCTTCCTCTTTTTTCGTTAGGTTGCACTTTAAGTGGCGAAACGTCAGCGTAGTATTCTATTAGCTTTGATATTTCCTCAAACAAAGTAGCAGGGACGCTTCCAAGCAGTTTTATATATACCTGTGTTTCGTCCGCAGCGTTTTGTCGAGATGCAAACAATGTTTTTCACCTTGAAGAAGCACTGCACGAAATAATGGTGTGCGTACAGCTGTTTCGAAGCTTTCTTTTGGCGTTCACCAAGGAAGGTCATAACTTATAGGATACCTTGCTTGGTTTGCGTGGCATGATGGGCTGTTTGTCGCGTCCAGCCACTCATGACGTCACGGTGTAAAGTAAGGCAAGCTGACGATACGCCCCAGAACGTAACTCGCCGTCATGTTTGCACACTAACCTTGACAGCGAATTATTCGGCTGCGCATTGGGCTTGAACCCGGGATCTTGTTATCCTTCCGTCTTAAGCGCATGCTCCGGCGTCGCTTCCGTTCGCTGGTGTGAATAACTGACTGCAAAAAAATAATCAGGTATTTGATGGGAGGGCACTGTGGCCGACTTCTCCGGCAGGTACGGGTTTGGATTTGGATTGATGGGTTTCTACGCCCGAGCGAAAACGGCACACCGCAGTTATCCCTCGCCGCCTTGAGTGGGTCAGTTGTTAGTTTGTGTATTTGCGTTGATGTACTTGGCGATGTACATGATAAGGAAAAAAGTGCTCTGCAGAATGCTTGGGTCGATTTGGCAGTGCAGATTGCCCAGGTGCTCGTATGAAACAGCAGTGCGGACATTTACTCGAGGACAGTAGTGCAGACATGATTTCGACGACAGAGACCGAGGTTGTCGAGGACTGTAGGGCGAACATTTAGTCCGTCTTAAGCTGGCATTTTATTCGAAATTTGACTCAATGTTTGGAAGAAAACCCCTCGACGGATCCGACTTGCGAGCAATACAAAGTAGCAGGAACAGATCAGATGGACACGACGGCCGTCTCTGCGTGAATGTGCCATTTTACCATCAGAGGAGGCGCATCAGAGTCCTTCGCCGCAATGAAGCCACCTCCCACTTTATCAACCCTATTAACAACGACCAGATTGCTGGGATGAACTCGGTTAGTACCAGTCACGCTGACATGTGCCCCCCCCCCCCCCCCCCACCCCCCACCCCGCTGTAGTGCCGGAGCCTCCCGTGGATTGAGCACCTGATGAGATAGTGGGATAAACGGACAATCGGGTTACACCTGTGGGTCTTGTAACGAGCTCTTTGGCTTATCGTGTGGCTGTCCCTGTTGAAGCGTCTAAGGTGCCCGCGTCATGTGTCCTGTCGAAGGCTTAGCTGAGGAGATTTGGGCGACACGGGGCGCTGTGCGGACTTTGGTCTAGCTCTAGGGTGACGGACTTTCGGGGATTATTCCTCTGGAAAGGGCGATTTTCGGGGATTAGTTGCATTGGAAGCGTGATTTTCGGGAATTAGTCGCCTGAGCTGAAACACCTTACCCCAGATGGATTTGCGACGATTCCTTGCCTCACAGCCCCTTCAATTCTTATGCCACACAACGCTGCCACCCTTGTCCATCATTGGTTAAGGGGATGGTCTCACCAGAGAGCTCCCGCATATAGCTCACGTCGACTTTTTGCTACGTGCTTTTTTGGCGCCTTTGGCCTGAGCTGGCCGTGCAGGTTTTGCTGTGCTGTGACTGCCTGGCTGTGATGCATTTGAGCTCGTTTACCAATGTGTATCGGTTGATAATCTCGAACCGGCGCGTTGTGCGTCAGGATTAGACGTAATATTTCCAACAGGCTGTTGTTATTAAACGGTAGCTTTTGGGATCATTCCTATCCCTTGCTCACTTTTGGTTAAATAACTTGCTTCTGTCAGGCGGCTGACATGAAAACTTGATTAGTTACATGAGCGTTTAGTCAGTTCATTAACCAAGGGTGGTACATGCATAGAGAAAGTAATCCCCGAAAGCCTTCGCGCCAAAAAGCTGCTTGAAAGATTATCGTTTTACATCAATTTCATCGGTTGGCATGGTATCGATAAGCATATCGTTGATTTCGGTTCACTTCTACTTTTTCTGCAATGCGATGCATCTCACACCAGGAAGTAAATCCTTACGCCCCTGCACGTGCCGTGCAGCCATTTCGCGAAATCGGTACGTATGAGACAAGACAGTCAAACGATGGGCAGCTCAAATTTGATTTTAGGGGAATGGATGGGCTGGTGACGAATAACTATCTGCCGCTGTTTATGAAAAGGACGATTGTTTGTAGCACGTTAGCAAGGGCACAGTTTATTGTTGCGAGCATTTTCTCTAGTAGTTCTGAAATTGTATCGTAAAAACTTGTTTCTTATTTAATCATGCCAGTTTTCTCCTTCGAGGATCCTGTCGCGCCCAATAAGGCAATGGCACCATTGTCTTCCTCCTCGATGACCCTCTTTCCGTTGGGAATGAAGAGGAGGAAGTTTCAGCAGCGTTCGATTAGCGCCGACTCCAAGCCTTTGAAGAAACTGAGTGTGCGGACACAGGATGGACTCAGCGTGAGCGTGCCACAGGGCGTGCTCACCAGCCTGACGCACGGCACGGTGACCGGTGGATCGCGGCTCACCATGCGGCCCTCCCTGATGCACCCCGCTTATCAGAAATGGCGGCTGAAGGAGGCCAGCACCAGTAAAGAGATGTCTCAGGGCGACGGCAGGGCTAGCCTGAAGGAGGCCATCCAGAAGATGAACCGGCTGACGCTGAATGCGTCCACAACACCGAACCCGAAACTGGACCTGGCGGCGCGGACATTGGCAGCGAAGGAAAGGAAAAGCGCGCTGAAGTCACACATGATGGACCTGTCGAATATTTTCCACAACAAGTGCAAATCTCAAGCAGGGTACGTAAACAAAAGCAACGCAAGAAGACAACATGACCTAAAGCACGACATACTCAAGTATTTCGAGGAAAATGGTCTTGCGATGTCGTTTTTGAGCAGTGTGAAGGGCATGACTCCAATTAAATTTTATCAGCCTAATCTCCCTACGATTATTGAGGAAACCGACGAAGAAATAGCGAGGCATATGTAATAAAGCGTCGAAACCGTCCCTTGTGGTTTCTGTTTAAATTGAAGCTTTGTTCGCATGTTTGAAACACGTACGTTCCCGTCTATGCAGTGTTGACAAAATTTGATGACTGAGTCCGAGTCTAGTCAGCGTTTATTGACATTTCTTTGCTCTTGCTCCACTGTCATACGTCATGTTCGTCTTGTCCTCCCGTTCGGCTGTCGCGTGTAACGTTAGTGGCGTTTTCCAGGGCCCTCATTTGGCGCTTTGCCCGGGCCTTAGGGACGTCAGCAAGTAGACGAAAGCTCATGTGCAGTTCCACTGCATGCTGCGCATGAAATCTTGAATGTTAAGAAATTGACCCTTGGGGATAAGATATGGAAGTATGTCGCTGCTGATTCACTGCCAGTGATAACTGATAATTATCCTCGTGGACGACACGATTCTGTTTCGTTTAATTATGACAGTTGTGATTGCTTTCAGAATATTTCCGTACCGTCGTGTAACTTAACTGAACGTTTGCTAGTTATTGCTAGTCATCACCTTTGTTGCACCCAGTTGAGGAAATTGTCATATATGACTTACTGCAGTCAATGTGTTTCTCAGTCAGCTGATGGAGCAGTTGATGCAGTCATCTCAATGTCAGGAAGTGATAAGAGATTCTTGCCGTTTTTGCTCGCTCAGGATAATCACGTTGGCTGCAGCAGCAAATTCCAATCGTGGCTGGGCTTCCAGTGTCATCCTTGGCCTATAGGGTCGGAGTTGTTGCTCTCCGACGGTCACACCTTCATTGGCTGCGCGCGGACTGTGCCGTCCCTCGGCGTTCAGACCCCTGAATTGTTCCCGACGGTGGCCGGTCTGCCCACACTCAGCCGTCGTCTGGTGTGAGCGCGAGGCTCCCCTGTGCCGCTGCCGCCGCAGCAACCGGGCGGAAATAGAGCCGAGCTGCCGGGAGTATTCTGGGAGTCCCCACCCAGCACGCGACGTGCGTGTGTCGGAGGGCTCCCCGCTGTCTTGTGTCTGCCGCCTGCTGCCTGTCCTGCGGTGTCTGCTGTCAGCAGTCGACGCGCGTGTGTCGGAGGGCTTCCCGCTGTCTTGTGTCTGCTGCCTGCTGCCTGTCCTGCGGTGTCTGCTGTCAGCAATCGACGTGCGTGTGTCGGAGGGCTCCCCGCTGTCTTGTGTCTGCCGCCTGCTGCCTGTCCTGCGGTGTCTGCTGTCAGCAATCGACGTGCGTGTGTCGGAGAGCTCCCCGCTATCTTGTGTCTGCCGCCTGCTGCCTGTCCTGCGGTGTCTGCTGTCAGGGATGCTCTGTCTGTTGCCTGTTGTCAGTTGTCTGCTGTCTGTTGTCTTGGTGGATGGGTGTGCTCTGAGGACAGCTATCCGATCGGAGTCGCAATGTTTGTTCACCTATCATATGTCCGGTAGGGCTGCCTGGCCGAAGCGTCACAAAGCGGCTTATCTGTTCGCTTCCGGTATTACGATCTTTTCAGCACGAACGTATGGAAACCCGAAGACAGGGGTGCGTCCACAGAAAGTGAATGGGCTTATCCATGCGCTCGGTCCCCTGTTAAAAGCTGGAGAGACATTCGCAATTTTCCCGTCTTTTTTTACATGCGACGGCCGCTAGGGGGGTGGGTGTGCGAGGAAGGGCAACCCGTGAGGTTTTGATGTTCTCTGCGCACCGCTGACCAGTCTGCGTGCGCGCAGGTTCGTTCTGATGGGTTATGAGAGCAACCCGACTTTCGGCCGGGTTGCTCGCCGTCGTCTTTGTTTGCCGCTACGGAGCTGGATGGCAGCTGGCGGCTGCCTGAGAGTCTTTGTGCAGGTTTTTGCGCGTGCAATCGGCACCAAATCGCGATCGCCGCGCTGATGTGCAATTTGGCAGCGTGCCAGCTGTCTCGCTGCGTCAATCAAACGATTGTGCTGGTTGCATGGCGTTTTGTGGCTGGCAATAGCGGTGCAATTAATTCATCAGGTACTTTGTCGGTTTCCTGTTGACGGAGGTGCCCGCCTTGCCTGTCTTTTATTGAAGAATAATTTGCCCCGCTGCCTACGGCGTGCGACACTGAGGCTGGGAAGCAAAGTGCATACGTACAAAGTAACTTCAACCAATAACCACACCTTACGTTATATACCATGACCCTACCTTATGACCATACCTTATGACCAAAACATGTCATGCTGTAGCGTGAAGTACTTTGTCATGACACGTTGGTGGTCGACAGCGCCCGTAGCTCTGCACCGGCCGCTGACGCAGCCATGTCGCCCACATTTACGCCGTCCAAACCGAGCTGTCTGATTCAGGGACTGACGAGCTCGTGTCTGGCAACTGCTGACAACTCAAGCGGATGATTATGGGAACTGACAACGGTGCCGACACTTATTCGGGTGCCGGCACGGAAACTGACCAAATGCGGCAATCATGACAGGGAAGAAAACACATTGCAACGGCGCTGACAGTAACGGCATCGCTGAGGCAGTCAGTGGCGCCGGAACGGCATGGACGAGGGGATCTGGCGAGTGACACGCTGCGCTGTACCACTTCCAATGAGGTGTGTAGTTGAACCTGACGCCGACACGGACGGTGGAGCGGACACAGACTCGTGACACGGACACGGACATTGACACTGACACTGGCACGAACACGGACACGAACACGGACGCGGACGCGGATACGAAAACGAACACGAACACGAACACGGACACGGACACGAACACGAACACGGACATGGACACGGACACGGACACGGACACCGGGCAGGATGGACGTCCCACGCAGACGAGACGACTCAGGCCGTGTGCGCCATCAAACAATGCGGCGGGTCAGACAATGGGACGAGCTGACAGCGGCGGGGCTCTGACCTGCCCTCGGTCGTCGAGCGGTGGTTCGCGGCCGGTGGTCAGAGGGGCGACGAAGACGGAGCGTGGCCCTGTGTCCTTCCGGCGCCCAGATTTTCGCGTGGGGTACTAGGCAGCAGAGGACGGGCAGGTGGCGTGGGGCGGTGGCCCTGTACGCTTTGAGAAGCGGGCGCGGGCAGTGAAGACCCCCCAGCTTGTGGTTCTGCAGGAGCAAAGCCGCGCAGATGGTGGCCGCGGTGTTTGGGTGATGCGCAGGTTCGGCTTCCCCGCTGGGCCTCAGGACCCCATTATGTGTGATCGGAGGGCATAAAGCACCCGTAAAAAGCACAGACTGGGACGTTGTATGTCATACATCGCGCTGAGGGGACGGATCATGCCGCATGCGTGCGGCCGCGTAGTGAACTGACGGTGAGCATGCAACGCACTCCGCTATTCTGGCCGAGGCGCATGCAAACGAGTCATCGATGGGCTCTGACCGGCTATTTATGGCACCGCGAGCGGTGGCTTCTGTCGTTGTCATGCGCTTCAGTCGGCGTTCCAGCTCCGTATAACCACGTGCAGCGTCAAGAGTCGAGACGAGCAGAGGCGGGGAGTTGAGTGCGAACCATTATTTGACGGGGTGCGCGCCAAAAGAGGACGGGTGGACTGATTGTGGTGCGAGCTGGACTGCGGGCCGGGCGAGTCCTGACGCGAACTGGCCGGCAGATGTGTACCTGCAGCAGCCCGATCCTGTCCGACTTAGCCAGCAGCGCCTCACTACTCGGACACCGCGCAGGCTAATTTACTACTAGACGCTTCATGGACTAGTTTTAGACCAGACGCTACATAGCCTAGTTTTAGATCAGTTTTTTAGTTCTTAGCCCACGGCGTTAACTCTTTGCATTTTTGCAGTCCTCCTTGTCCCAGTGCCCTACTTTTATCGGCGGGCTTTTATCCCAGGTTCCGTTCAGGCGGTTTTCTTTTTCCCACTGAAATCTCTGCCGCAGTCCCCCCCCCCCCCGCCCCCCCCACTCTACACGGCCGGGCCCTCGCCTCCACCCACGCGCCGGCGACTGGGCGCCGCGGCCGGCGCGGTGTCGACACCCGTGACGCCGGTGACTCAAACGCGGCACGGCGGCGGCGCGGCACGAGCCAGACGTGCCGGCGCGACCGACGGCGGAGGGGCGACAGCACGGCCACAGACGGAACGGGGTGCGTGGGTGCTGGGACGGTGCTTCCGACGTGGCCGCTGTGCGTACCTGTAAGTCGTTTCCCTGCGGGAGTTTTGTGGCGTTGGCGCCTTTTGTGTGGTTGGTTTTATCGGTGGGGTGGGTGTGAAGAACGCTTACGTGAAGCCGGCATTCGGGTGAGAGATAACTTGAATTTATGACGTTTTGTCCAATTCCTCCAAGTCGGCGGAATTGCTTCTGTTATTGTTGTTCAGTTACGATAAAATTTAATGTCATGTTCCGGAAGACAATGTAATATTCAAGTGAAGCTATATGCTATATATACAATATATGAATATGGATGCATCACAAAATGATATTAGGATTGCACAACGAGCTCCATTTGTTCATTCAGCCCCACTAACTAGCTCGTTGTTCGGGAAGGGCTGGGGGGCGTGAACCTGCAGTCTTCGGCCGACCCACCGTCCCGTTCTCAAAAGTCTTGGCTAAAACTGAACGAAAATGGCGTGCGCTGGCACCGGTACGGCCAGTACCTGGGTACCGATCTAGACCCGACCGACGGTGCTGGGTATCATGCTTTTGCACCGCAGCTGTGCAATCTGTACTATCCGGAGTGGGAATTAATCCCCCCCCCGGGGTGGGGTACCGGCCGGGTCAGACGGGCGCCGCTCGGTCTCGCCCGTCGTGGACTTTGCTGGGGTCGCCGCGATCTGACCACTGAAATGAGAGCTTTGTTATTGAGGGTGCTGATTACAGGTCTTGTGAGGCCTGTCTGGGAGAGCAAGGTGGTTACCGGTTACCTGTGGCCTGAGCTCCGAATTGTTTTGCCGGTGTTGCCGTGTTGACTGGACTCGCGATTATCCGTTGTTCGCTATGTTTTGAACAAAGAAGACACACGAATGGACAGGAGTAGAAGGCTAGGGCAATGCGCCTTCTTATCCGCTTTCCTATCGTGCGTCGCCCATGATTGTTGAAGGAGAGTAGCCCCACCCCCACCCCTGTTTTCTCGCCCTTGTGCGTTGACGCGTTTCTCATTTCACCCCAAGACATCTCATGATTACAGGACCTGTGGTACCATTCCTGTGGGAATAGCATAGTCCCACAGAGCATATCTGCACACGACCATGCCCCTGGTACTAGCTGAGCGTAGGGGGCTGACACTTCCACGTGGTGTGCACATGCTTCGGACCACGGAGGACCTTACGCGTGTGGTAAACTGATGAGCACCCATAGGAAACTGTGCCCAACCTGGTCGGTTGGGCACAGTTTGGAGACAGCTACGGGCATGCGTGTTGGTGTGGGTAAGACGCTTACGAAATGCCATGTAGATACTTAAGAAATGATGTTGTCACCTTTTGCGCGTCTGTTAGTCAATACTTGTATTGAATCTACTTTTGGGCATTAGCAACACGAGTCAAAAGCTTGGTGATGCCCTTTCCCGCCTTTCTTCCGCAATTTACAGCTAAAGTGCTGAACAGATGCGAGCTGGTAGGCTCCACTGATTAGGGTTGGGTTGCGGATCGGCAGACAGACCACGTGACGTAACGGATGTATTGGGCAAAGGATATCGTACCTTGGAAAGCCTCTGGAGCATGCGAACAAGAAATGCATTCATGTTGTGAAGGTACTTAAAAATATGTGATCGCGATCTGCAAGTGCGTTGTCACGAATACCTGAGACGGAGACAAAAAGCCTAACGACTGGGCAAACACACGACATTCAAAGGTACCTGCATATCGCAAAGCTTGCCGACATTATTTTTTGAGAGCAGTGTGTGGCGTTGTGAAAAGTGGACTGACGTATTGAAACAGATAAATGTGCTATTTGTGTTGGTGCAGTAAATGCATCGTCCCTACAGAGCAGAGCAGGCGTCTGGGGGCTGTGTTTACTGAAGCGAAGTGCATGTCTCAATGAGAAAGAGAGGGAGATAGTCGTGGAGACACGGCCAGACCGCAGATGGTCAGCTGATCCGGTCTGTTGGGTCGCCTCGTGTATATCCTATTTGTAGTCGTGACGGTTTCTCTGGTGAGACAAGTCACGTGTGAACAATCCGTGACGTTTTCTTCGAATGCAAATTACGTGTAAACCTTGTTCTAATGCGGCTTTCAAGTAGGTGTAAGTACGATTCTTTCATAGACGGTCGGGCAAATTCGCCTCCATCAATGAACATCAATGCACCAACGCTCCCGGCCAATCACGGGTTCTGGTGAGCGGACCTACCTGGTCTGATGCGATGTGTGATCTTACCAGGCACGTAGCCAGGGGTAGGGCCAGGTGGGCCGTGCCTCTCCCCCTCACCCGAGCGAAGAGCTTCACACCAGATACCGGATGATTTCAAGGGATTTTGGAGACATTTGACAGCTGCCGTCCTGTGTAAAGTTATTGGCCACGTGCCTGGGTCTGACCCGACCTGGCGTCTAGACGGCGCCGATTTCACGAGCGTGTCGGGCCTTAACCTGACCCGTCCTGCGCCGTCGCTAACCCGGCTGCCCGGCGCCGACAGATGGACAAGATGAACGGCTCGAGCACGGGTCTGAACGGCGCGTCGGAGGCGGTCGACGAGCGCGCCTGGACCGTCGGCGTCATCAACTCCAAGAGCAAGTACCTCACGGCCGAGACGTTCGGCTTCAAGATCAACGCCAACGGTCAGTGCGCGCGGATGAGGTCTGGCGGGGGGAGGGGGGGGGGGGCTGGCACGATTGGCAGTCCATCACACTGAAATTGCGGTGTTCTGGTGATTCGGCGCGCGATCTATATGTCGTGCATGCGAGCGGATGAGGTATTTTGTCCAAACTTGGCCGACATTTTTTGGGGAAAAAGAGGAATAACATCACACCTTGTAAAAATTGGAGGGGCATATACCTCGTAGCCGTTAGCAGTGGTTACACAGATGGGCATGAGATGCACTTAATACATATGTCAGCAGGTGTGCATCCTTCTATCGCGCGCCTATCTGTCACTGGCTCAGTCATAACAATCAAAGTGGTGGCGGCAGCCGGTTCATAGGGCGCGCATACGCTGATAGCAGGACCAGGATGAGACCAGACCTCGTGAGCCCACACTCACGGGCGAAGTGGCAGCGGCATGCTGTTCTGCCTTGGTGGGTTGCACAGTTTGGGTGACTGCCGTTGATTTTATTTGATGTTTATTTTCGATTATGTACATTAAGCAGTATGGTGGATACGCCGTACTATGTGCGCAGCAGCCGGGTTGCCCGGGTTGCCTACCTCCCGTTATCGGCCCGAGAGACGTTATCCAAGCGTGCGGAGCGTTTTGGCAGCAAGGGCTGCCACCCCCGTGCTCCCACCCACGACGCAGACGGCGCGGCTCGGCGAGAGCGGACGGCTAGATCGATGTGGGTGTTTGAGGGGGATGGGAGGGGGGGGGGAGGGAGATGGGTATGTTGTGAAGGAGTCACCTGCGGATCCTGCGTAGGAACAAGCTTTTCTCCTCAATGCTGAGTGGCGTGGGCGGTGTGTCTGGCCGGTCTGGCCTGTTGCGTGACGGCCGGCCGCCACCGGCCGCTGATTAGGTTTGTGGTCAGCGCTGGCCGCCCGAGCTGGGAAACACTGTCACTGTCGTCGAGCCGGCCTGCCAGGGACGCTCTGCTGTTGGGTTGGAGCGGGGACCGACCTGTTCAGCCTCGTGGCCTGCCTTTCAGAGGACCCCCTGTACTGGTATGTTTCGTTTCCTTTGCTTTGTTTGAACAGACATTGTCGTCTTTCGCTCGTATTAGCTTTTTGTTCACGTGTGAAGAACATAAAACAAGGATCTCGTTTTTTTTTTTGTAGAGAACGTAACGGTTAGAAGCATTAAGAACAGTAATAGGGGTGTTGGGGGGGGAAGTACCGCAGTGTTGAAAACAATCCAGCATCCCAAGCTAACCTGGAATCCATCAAAAGTGGTTTGGCAGCGGTGGGATTCGAACCCACGCCCTTTCGGACTGGTGCCTAAAACCAGCGCCTTAGACCACTCGGCCACGCTACCACGGGGACCGAGGGCCGCTGATGTTGGAAGAATACGACTGATACAGCCTGTCGCAGCGTTCAGTGTCTCTCAAACTTTGTTATGATGGGCTTTCGGAAAGGAACTGCTAGTGTATGTTGGGATTGACAGAACTGCTGTCTGTGCTTGTTAATTTGGAAACCAACACAAGAATATCGGGAGACATGTCAGGTTCAACAAACATCCATATTTTTAGACCATTAGCTTAACATCCAGTTTAGTTAAAACGTGTAATACGTCGTTGCAGGAGCGGTAGCTCCCTGAACCGATTTTTCAAAAAATGTGATAATGGCTCCGTGGCCGCTGACCGGAAAGAAATAACGAAACAAATATGTCTGTCCTGCACACACACACGCACACCTAGCTTGGGTGAATTTCATTGCCACAGCGTCGAAACATCTAGTGGTTATCGAGGCCAGGGGCTATGCATATTATATTAAGCAACTAGATAAAAATTGTACCTACCCAGCATAGAATGCGAACATTGAAAGATTGCTTCACTCCAACAGCGTTTCTACTTATCCATTTCTATAAGCCTCCGCGAGCAACACATCATGTACTTACGACATTTTGCACTGGTTTGCTATCCAGCTATGTTGTCACTAAACGTTGTCGCAACGCCAAACCACCGTCACGGGTCACCAGACGCCGGCGGTCGGGGATCCGTTCGAAGCACGGCTACACCGGTGTGAAGGCTATTTTGGGGCCGCTTTGGATCTCACGGTCGATCGGTTCATTGCAGTTGCAGTCATCGATTGCGGTCCATTGTGTCGAACGTTCGGTACTACACGTGGAGAGTCCGGCTCCTTGCGTGTTGTTGCTCGTGTGAACGCATGGTGCTTCAGCAGATGCACTCTCTCCTGACCGTGTTCGTTTTTGGATGCCGTCCTGCCCATATCATGGGGCCAGATCGGCCCGATATATGCCTCCCCCCCCCCCCCCGTTGGGCTTCAACACAGGTCGATCCGGAGTTATGGAGACACGGGTTTCGTTGTTGGGATGCCTCCACGGTGCTCCACACATTCCTCGCTTCCTAGCTTTCGCGCTTTTCTCCTAGTCTTGTTCGCATTTTCTCTCGTTTGAACCGTGTGCCGACTTGTGTTTTTGTATTCTTCCTAATCAAGAGACAGTCAGTACCTACGTGCAAGACATGAGCTCCGTCACAGGGTTGGGGAGAGGACAGGTTAAACAAGCCCGGACTTCGCGAAATCTTGAATGACGTCTGTGAGCATTCCATGCACAAAGCGGACGCGGGGCCAAGATTCTTCTACCGTGGTAGACACGCATGGGCAGAATGATTTTAACATCCTGCTTTTGGTATGCGATTCCCGTGAGTTCGCACCCACACTTAAAATATGTTTGTCTATGAATCGCGTCGCGTGTAATATTAGCTTTTTGGGAAGTATGTGACCGTTGCGACCTGAGATCAGCGTTGGCCTTTTCCGTCTGCTATTCCGCCCGCTGGTATTCTTTCTCTCACCCCAGCGAATAGTTCACAAGTAGGGATCACGACGTGCATTTGATTCAGACGTGTTTGGAACGCAACTAGCCCGAACCCCGACGCATGCGCGCTCCAGCCTGTGCCTGCTATACCCGTAGGTCCCGGCTGCGACAGGCGGCGCGGACATTCGCGAACTGCATGCCGCAAGACATGAAGTGATCAATGAGCCCGAGGCGAGCGCGCGTGGTTGCTTAGCTTAGATGGCGGGCGCAGTCCCGCGTTCAGCTGACCGACAGCCCGCCATCTGTGTTATCTGTGACGCGTCACGCTGGTGTTCGCGGTCGATGAACGTCTGGCAGGTGCCGGCGAAGGCATCTGTTCAGGTTTCTGGCCGGACCCGCGAACTCACCTTTCCACACCATTGTAGCTGGATCGGCGAAGCCATCCATCGTGGACTGTTTTTTTTCCTATCTCGTTTTAGCTCGAGCTCTTTTTGTGTGTACTCCTCCGCCGTTGTCCTGCGACTTAGCACAATAATGGATGCTTCCTGCCGCGCCATCGACGTAGGTCAGCAATCATTTCGACCAGCTGTTTTGTCTCTGTTTCCGCGTACCACGCAGCACGTGTCAGACAGCTGGCCCACTCAAGACAAGGAACTGGCGGTTCCAATACTCGGGTGGGGCAAGACGTTACGCCTATACCAAAACGTCTTTCGGCGTCTGATGTCCGGCCAAAGCACGTCTGGACGGAAACTGCTCAGTGCTCGAACCCCGAATGTGACTTTGATGCTTCTGGGGTGTAGCGGTGTCCTGTCACATCCTGAAGTCAGGTCACTCGCCGGGTTCTGCAGTGTTTTCTGCCGGTGGGCGTGGCGGTGGCCTGCCCGGATGTATAGGTACCACTGGTAAGGTCTGCCCCGATGTATGGGTGCCACTGGTGAGGTCTGCCGCGATGTATTGACACCACTGGTGAGGTCTGCCCCGATGTATGGGTACCACTGGTTAGGCCTGCCCCGATGTATGGACACCACTGGTTAGGCCTGCCCCGATGCATGGGTGTCACTGTTGAGAGACGGACGCTGCTGGTCGGGACGGCTGCGGACGAGGACACATGCCATCCACGCTCGGCGTGCACTGCCGCCGTCCGTTCTCACGCGGATTTTCTCCGTGACGTTTTTGCAATGTTTAATGATGGTTCGGGAATAAGTGCGTATTTGCGAAGTGTGCACGCTCCATATTATATGAAGTTTTCAAGGGGAAACTCCTTTAACAATTTGAGTGATAGTGAAAATAACCTTTTGCCAACATAACTTCTAAAAGCAACTGATATGGATGGCAGAAACAGTTTCATCGAAGTCTGACGTGCGTGCGTGCAACACATTTCCGAAGCGTTTCAGAATGTTTGAATGCATTAAGGTCAGGAAGACTTCGAGAAAACAACTGTGCTAGTACACGAGTCAATTGCTTGTGCTTAGTTTCGACACCCATTACTACATTCGTAAGTGGTGTTTTTCATTGCGTTTCAACCATTGCGTTTTTCAGGCCAGCAGAGCGTATTAAATGGCGAATCAAAAATATGACCCAGACTAATCGAGTTCGTGTGCGTGCAGCGGTCCATGCACTGACCCACTGCGTACGGCTTACAGACCCTCAGGCATCATCCCCACTATCTGTTCCCTCTGACTCTAGATGGTTTGGACCATTTTTACGTCGTTGGTAACCGCTCAGACTGCAAATATTGCAGCATCACGACAGCTATCTGACGGATTGTGCGGCGGGGAAAATCCGGTTTAATGGCAGAACACCGCCGGTGGCGTCTCTGTTGCCGAGATCACTTGCGTAAAGCACTGCGTCAACTGTCTGAGCCCCGACCCCGGCGTCTCCCGCAGGCACCTCCCTGAAGAAGAAGCAGCTGTGGACGCTGCAGCCGACCGGGCAGCGAGACCACGTCAGCCTGCGCTCCCACCTGGGGAAGTACCTGGCCGTCGACAGCTTCGGCAACGTCACGTGCGAGGCCGACGAGCTGGAGCCGGGTGCCATGTTCGAGATCGCCGTGGCCGACGACGGTAGCGGCCGCTGGGCGCTCAAGAACGTGGAGCGCAAGTACTTCATGGGCGCCGCCGGCGATAAGCTGGTCTGCAACGCCAAGGCGCCGTCGGATGCTGAGCTGTGGTGAGGAGCTGAAGCTGCAGCTGCTGTTGAGGCGGACTGCGAGGAGCGGGGCGGGGGGGGGGGGGGCGAGGGGGGACTCTGGCTTTGGCCAGCGGGTGTGGATTTGTTTATTCAGGACATGAGCATTCCACAGGCAAAAGTCTAATTACGACAGCAGTCTAGTTTTAAGAACAATAAAGTACGATACACACACAAACAAAAAACCTAACGAAACACACACACATACAACTACACATTACACACAGTCCCACATCAAGTCATCGAGAGAATGTTCTACGTATGCCGGCGAACCTAAAGAAATCAAATCGGAATGATTTTGTTGGATGAAAAAAAGATTTTGCTGGGTGCATCGCAGCGGGGGGGGGGGGGGGGGGAGGCTGGGAGAATGGTTTTGACATGCTGGTGGCTCATGTCTTCATTGACGTGCCTCCACGACTGTGTATGGGTCAGTTGTTATTTCAGCGCGAGATTGGGGTCCTGGCTTTGCCGATGGTGTTCTGGTCGGGTGATACAGTGGGGCGAAACGCCGGAGATGGCGTTCTGCCTGTGCCGTCTTGCGTTTGGTTGTTTGTGCTAGGATCTTATGACGAGTCGAGAGAACGCGGAGTGGGATGCAGCAGATGTGCGGCAAACGTAACCTTGGCATACCGCTTACTCAGTAGCCGAACTTCCACTAGGTTGGGACGGATCACGATGGGCCGGCTCGGGACCCGGGATGGTATCACATTGCTCGCATTGCGAGAGTGAAGGGACGAATCATTTGTCACCGGGTGCAAGCATGAGCCGCATTCTTCAGTGTTGCCCAAGCTAGTTGCACGCGCTCATTATGCAGAGTCTTCTTGCGCGGCCCTACAAGCCCATGCAATCTGTAGGTGGGGCAGGCTCGCTCACTGGTGTCGGCACAGACAGCTCTTCCCTGATGCAACTCGCTCAGGTCGCCTACACCGCCTCCTGTCCGCGCCCCACCCCTTCCCCCGCCCCTCTCCCGCGTTTGACGCTGCTCCGGGCGCCGGCCAGGTACGTCCACCTGGCGGCCCGACCCCAGGTCAACGTGTACAGCCTGGGGCGGAAGCGGTTCGCGCACCTCTCCGAGGACATGGACGAGATCCACGTGGACGCCAACGTGCCCTGGGGCGAGGACACGCTCTTCACGCTGGAGTTCCGCGACAACCACTACGCGCTGCACACGTGCAACAACCTGTACCTGCACCGCGACGGGCAGCTGCAGAGCTCCTGCTCGGAGGACTGCCTCTTCGCCCATCGAGTACCACAACGGCAGCCTGGCGCTGCGCGACCGCGCCGGGCCGCTACCTCTCGCCGATCGGCTCCAAGGTGATGGTCGCGCGCGCCGCCCGCAGCGGGCCGAGCCGGGCGAGCCGGGCGCCTGCCCGGCGTGACGGGCGCATTGTGAAACCCCAAGTGCTAGGGCTACCGCACCCTGGACTGTGATAAACTGTGGCTGTTTGTTTCCGCTGGCGAATTTACGTGGACGCTGAGTGGTTCTCGGTCGCTCCTGCCGTGCAGGCGGTGCTGAAGACGCGAGGCCAGGCGGTGACCAAGGACGAGCTGTTCACCCTGGAGAACTCGCTGCCGCAGGCCAGCTTCAGCGCCGCACTCAACGACAGATACGTCAGCGTGAAGCAGGGTGAGCGGGCCGGTGGGGGGGGGGGGGGGGGGGAGGGCTCACGTGCCCACGTCGGTCCGACGCCCGACTCTGGGAGGGGGAGAGGGACAGGGGACAAAGCGGCCGAGAGAGCGGGAGAGTGGTGAGGATCCGGGACGTCATTGCGGTGCACGGGAGCTAAGAGGGGAGGAACAGCGAGACTACCCCCGTCCCTCGGAAGCTGTAGTCTGTTTAGGCGTGGATTTCGGACGTTCTAGGCGGCGTACCGAACGCGGTTCCTCTAAGTTCGGTGCTGGATCCGCCTGCGAGGCGAGACAGTAGCGTGTGGCAGCGGGCGCAGTGTGTCTGGCTGGGCCGAGGCAGCCTTCCGTCTGCAAACTTCTGGGCGGATTCATAATCTCCGTCACCCAGCCGTGACTCAGACCGTCAGCCCAGTGATAACGGCGACTTCCGTGAAGCGATCCCTCCGCTCTCCGTGACCTCCTGCTGTCGTGACCCCTCTGCCGTGAGCTCCCGCTTCTGTGACCTCCGTCTGCCGCGACCTCCCTCCCCCGTGAGCTCCTGCTCCTGTGACATCAGGCCTTCCGTGACCTCCCGGTGTCGTGACTTCCCACTCCCATGACCTCCTTCTGCCGTGACCTCAGACCTTCCGTGACCTCACACTCCCGTGACCTCCCTCTGTCGTGACCTACTCCCGTGACCTTCCTGTGCCGTGAACTCAGGCCTTCCGTGACCTCTCGCCTCCCGCGACCGGTCTCGACAGGGGACTGCAGGGCGAGTCATGCGAAATCGATACGCTGTCCGGGAGTATGTTGGGCGGACGGCCATGTGGCCATCTGGACGGCTGTGGGTGTCATGCAACTGAGCCAGAGCATGCGGGGTGCGGTGGCGTCTTTGGTCTGTTGCCTAATATCGTGACATCGCCGGTGTATTTATGTAAACAGCTGACGCTGGATAAGTGGGTTCGGGATCGCGGCGGTGTGCTTGAATTAAGCAGCGTAAAGTGGGTTTGGCTTGTTTGGAAACTTCGCTAGGAATAACGAGAAGTATTGCCACCTGATGTGGAAGTTTGTTGGCCACCCATACATCATGCCCTTAGCGCTGTCCCACCCGGGGTAAGCTGGGCTCTCGGCGAAGCGTGTCGATCCGACCATGCCCGAACCGGTGAGCCGTGCTTCTGAAGCTGACCTAAGCCGTGCCTCTGAAGCCGACCTGAGCCGTGCCTCTGTGAAGCTGACCTGAACCATGTCACTGTGAAGCTGACCTGAGCTGTGCCTCTGTGAAGCTGACCTGTGCCGACCTGACCCGCTTCAGGAGTCGACCTGACGGCCAATCAGGAGGAGGTGGGCGAGCACGAGCGATTCCTGATGGAGTTCGATCTGGCCACGCGACGCTGGTACATCCGCACCATGCTCGACCGCTACTGGACCCTGGAGACCACCGGCGGCATCCAGGCGTCGTCTGGCAAAAAGTCAGTAGCGGGAGAGGGCGCCGAGCAGCGGTCGCCGTGGACTGGCGGGTGGCGGGCTAAGGGTGAGGGTCGGGGTTGGGGGCCAGAGAACGGTATTCCGCTCCGGTGACTTGGATCGGGTTTCTCGACCTGATGGTGCAGTAGGAGACGCCGAGTACAGGATCCGGCGTTTGCCGGAGGACATGCGCTTCGAACGGCCGCGATATGCGACTTGGTTGGCTACGTAGGTGCATTTGGCATGCTTTGCAGCACGTGTTTCGCGCACACTTTGTCTGTACCCACCATCGAAGCAGGACAATTCCAGTCGCGGGATGCGTCTGCCCTGGTAGCTGCGAGCATTTACCAAACGGACCGTGCATTGCCCTAAGATGACTTCATAGTGAAAGCGATCGGAAATCGGGGGTGGATGCTCGTTTCGGGCACTTTCGTGCGTAGGACCGGTCATTCTTTAGCCGCCGCGTGTGGGCCAACGCGGGTCAAAGGTCAAGTGCATCGACACTGTGCAACGCGGCTTGGCTGGCGCTGCTGGCTGGCTGTGTCCGCGCGGCCAACGCGGCTTGGCTGGCTGTGTCCGCGTCATGGGGTCGGTGTCAGCCAGCTGGGCTCGTGAACACGGGCGCAGGTGCGGGCCCGTTATCCCCGACACCAGCCGCCGGAGCCGTGCTTTGCGGTTGCCGCGCGAGCCTGTTCTGGATTCCTGGAGCTGCCCCCAACCCCACGCCGCTCCCTCACACCTGGTGAGCATGCTGGTCGCCAGCGTTGAGTCACTAGCTCGGTCCGCGCTCTTTGTCCCGACTCCAGAGCGCGCCTTTAAAGGCTGTTGCGGCTGTGAGTACACGGGCGCGCTGACGGGTGAGCCACGCGCTGACGCATCGCGTGGCTCCCCGGCTTCGGCGCTCGTGGTCGTATTAACAAGCGCTGAGTGTGCTATTCGTGGCTGTTAGCGCCAAATGACATCAGACATCATCAGTCTCATGGCATCACTCGTCACTGAAGTGTGGGCTGAGCGT
>NW_023597055.1:9103594-9150291 GCF_011947565.3 Pollicipes pollicipes
GCGCGGTCGCGCAGCGCCAGGCTGCCGTTGTGGTACTCGATGGCGAAGAGGCAGTCCTCCGAGCAGGAGCTCTGCAGCTGCCCGTCGCGGGGTGCAGGTACAGGTTGTTGCACGTGTGCAGCGCGTAGTGGTTGTCGCGGAACTCCAGCGTGAAAGCGTGTCCTCGCCCCAGGGCACGTTGGCGTCCACGTGGATCTCGTCCATGTCCTCGGAGAGGTGCGCGAACCGCTTCCGCCCCAGGCTGTACACGTTGACCTGGGGTCGGGCCGCCAGGTGGACGTACCTGGCCGGCGCCCGGAGCAGCGTCAAACGCAGGAGAGGGGGGGGGAAGGGGTGGGCGCGGACAGGAGGCGGTGTAGGCGACCTGAGCGAGTTGCATCAGGGAAAGCTGTCTGTGCCGACACCAGCGAGCGAGCCTGCCCCACCTACAGATTGCATGGGCTTGTAGGGCCGCGCAAGAAGACTCTGCATAATGAGCGCGTGCAACTAGCTTGGGCAACACTGAAGAATGCGGCTCATGTTTGCACCCGGTGACAAACGATTCGTCCTTTCACTCTCGCAATGTGATACCATCCCGGGTCCCGAGCCGGCCCATCGTGATCCGTCCCAACCTAGCGGAAGATCGGCTACTGAGTAAGCGGTATGCCAAGGTTACGTTTGCCGCACATCTGCTGCATCCCACTCCGCGTTCTCTCGACTCGTCATAAGATCCTAGCACAAACAACCAAACGCAAGACGGCACAGGCAGAACGCCATCTCCGGCGTTTCGCCCCACTGTATCACCCGACCAGAACACCGTCGGCAAAGCCAGGACCCCAATCTCGCACTGAAATAACAACTGACCCATACACAGTCGTGAAGGCACGTCATAGAAGACATGAGCCACCAGCGTGTCGAAGCCATTCTCCCAGCCCCCCCCCCCGCCGTGATGCACCCAGCAAAATATTTTTTTGTCATCCAACAAAATCATTCCGATCTGATTTCTTTAGATTCGCCGGCACACGTGGAACATTCTCTCGATGACTTGATGTGGGACTGTGTGGTAATTGTGTAGTTGTATGTGCGTGTGTTTCGTTAGGTTTTTTGTTTGTGTGTGCATCGTACTTTATTGTTCTTAAAACTCGACTGCTGTCGTAATTAGACTTTTGCCTGTGGAATGCTCATGTCCTGAATAAACAAATCCACCCGCTGGCCAAGCCAGAGTCCCCCCTCGCCCCCCCCCCCCCGCCCCGCTCCTCGCAGTCCGCCTCAACAGCAGCTGCAGGTTCAGCTCCTCACCACAGCTCAGCATCCGACGGCGCCTTGGCGTTGCAGACCAGCTTATCGCCGGCGGCGCCCATGAAGTACTTGCGCTCCACGTTCTTGAGCGCCCAGCGGCCGCTACCGTCGTCGGCCACGGCGATCTCGAACATGGCGCCCGGCTCCAGCTCATCGGCCTCGCACGTGACGTTGCCGAAGCTGTCGACGGCCAGGTACTTCCCCAGGTGGGAGCGCAGGCTGACGTGGTCTCGCTGCCCGGTCGGCTGCAGCGTCCACAGCTGCTTCTTCTTCAGGGAGGTGCCTGCGGGAGACACCGGGGTCGGGGCTCAGGCAGTTGACGCAGTGCTTTACGCAAGTGATCTTGGCAACAGAGCCGCCACCGGCGGTGTTCTGCCATTGAACCGGATTTTCCCCGCCGCACAATCCGTCAGATAGCTGTCGTGATGCTGCAATGTTTGCAGTCTGAGCGGTTACCAACGACGTAAAAATGGTCCAAACCATCTAGGTCAGAGGGAACAGATAGTGGGGATGATGCCTGAGGGTCTGTAAGCCGTACGCAGTGGGTCAGTGCATGGACCGCTGCACGCACACGAACTCGATTAGTCTGACTCATATTTTTGATTCGCCATTTAACATGCTCTGCTGGCCTGAAAAACGCAATGGTTGAAACGCAATGAAAAACACCACTTACGAATGTAGTAATGGGTGTCGAAACTAAGCACAAGCAATTGACTCGTGTACTAGCACAGTTGTTTTCTCGAAGTCTCCCTGACCTTAATGCATTCAAACATCCTGAAACGCTTCGGAAATGTGTTGCACACATGATGTGGGCAGTCAGGCTTCGATGAAACTGTTTCTGCCATCCATATCAGTTGCTTTTAGAAGTTATGTTGGCAAAAGGTTATTTTCACTATCAACTCAAATTGTTAAAGGAGGTTCCCTTGAAAAACTTCATATAATATGGAGCGTGCACACTTCGCAAATACGCACTTATTCCCGAACCATCATTAAACATTGCAAAAACGTCACGGAGAAAATCCGCGTGAGAAACGGATGGCGGCAGTGCACGCCGAGCGTGGATGGCATGTTGTCCTCGGTCCGCAGCCGTCCCGACCAGCAGCGTCCGTCGCTCACAACAGTGACACCCATGCATCGGGGCAGGCCTAACCAGTGGTGTCCATACATCGGGGCAGGCCTAACCAGTGATACCCATACATCGGGGCAGACCTCACCAGTGGTGTCAATACATCGGGGCAGACCTTACCAGTGGTGCCCATACATCCGGGCAGGCCGCCGCCACGCCCACCAGCGGAAAACACTGCAGAACCCGGCGAGTGACCTGACTTCAGGATGCGACAGCACACCATTTCACCAAAGAAGCATCAAAATCGCATTCGGGCTTCGAACACTGAGCATAGTTTCCGTCCAGACGCGCTGTGGCCGAACATGATGCGCTGAAGGACGTTTTGGCACAGGCGTAACGCCTTGCCCCACCCGAGTATTGGAACCGCCAGTTCCTTGTCTTGAGTGGGCCAGCTGTCTGACACGTGCTGCGTGGTACGCGGAAACAGAGACAAAACAGCTGGTCGAAATGATTGCTGACCTACGTCGATGGCGCGGCAGGAAGCATCCATTATTGTGCTAAGTCGCAGGACAACGGCGGAGGAGTACACACAAAAAGAGCTCGAGCTAAAACGCGACAGGAAAAAAAACAGTCCACGATGGATGGCTTCGCCGATCCAGCTACAATGGTATGGAAGGGTGAGTTCGCGGGTCCGGCCAGAGACCTGAACAGATGCCTTCGCCGGCACCCGTCAGACGTTCATCGACCGCGAACACCAGCGTGACGCGTCACAGATAACACAGATGGCGGGCTGTCGGTCAGCTGAACGCGGGACTGCGCCCGCCATCTAAGCTAAGCAACCACGCGCGCTCGCCTCGGGCTCATTGATCACTTCATGTCTTGCGGCATGCAGTTCGCGAATGTCCGCGCCGCCTGTCGCAGCCGGGACCTACGGGTATAGCAGGCACAGGCTGGAGCGCGCATGCGTCGGGGTTCGGGCTAGTTGCGTTCCAAACACGTCTGAATCAAATGCACGTCGTGATCCCTACTTGTGAACTATTCGCTGGGGTAAGAGAAAGAATACCAGCGAGCGGAATAGCAGACGGAAAAGGCCAACGCTGATCTCAGGTCGCAACGGTCACATACTTCCCAAAAAGCTAATATTACACGCGACGCGATTCATAGACAAACATATTTTAAGTGTGGGTGCGAACTCACGGGAATCGCATACCAAAAGCAGGATGTTAAAATCATTCTGCCCGTGCGTGTCTACCACGGTAGAAGAATCTTGGCCCCGCGTCCGCTTTGTGCATGGAATGCTCACAGACGTCATTCAAGATTTCGCGAAGTCCGGGCTTGTTTAACCTGTCCTCTCCCCAACCCTGTGACGGAGCTCATGTCTTGCACGTAGGTACTGACTGTCTCTTGATTAGGAAGAATACAAAAACACAAGTCGGCACACGGTCAAACGAGAGAAAATGCGAACAAGACTAGGAGAAAAGCGCGAAAGCTAGGAAGCGAGGAATGTGTGGAGCACCGTGGAGGCATCCCAACAACGAAACCCGTGTCTCCATAACTCCGGATCGACCTGTGTTGAAGCCCAAAGGGGTGGGGGGGGGAGGCATATATCGGGCCGATCTGGCCCATGATATGGGCAGGACGGCATCCAAAAACGAACACGGTCAGGAGAGAGTGCATCTGCTGAAGCACCATGCGTTCACACGAGCAACAACACGCAAGGAGCCGGACTCTCCACGTGTAGGACCGAACGTTCGACACAATGGACCGCAACCGATGACTGCAACTGCAATGAACTGATCGACCGTGAGATCCAAAGCGGCCCCAAAAAAGCCTTCACACCGGTGTAGCCGTGCTTCGAACGGATCCCCGACCGCCGGCGTCTGGTGACCCGTGACGGTGGTTTGGCGTTGCGACAACGTTCAGTGACAACATAGCTGGATAGCAAACCAGCGCAAAATGTCGTAAGTACATGATGTGTTGCTCGCGGAGGCTTATAGAAATGGATAAGTAGAAACGGTGTTGGAATGAAGCAATCTTTCAATGTTCGCATTCTATGCTGGGTAGGTACAATTTGTATCTAGTTGCTTAATATAATATGCATAGCCCCTGGCCTCGATAACCACTAGATGTTTCGACGCTGTGGCAATGAAATTCACCCAAGCTAGGTGTGCGTGTGTGTGTGCAGGACAGACATATTTGTTTCGTTATTTCTTTCCGGTCAGCGGCCACGGAGCCATTATCACATTTTGGGAAAAATCGGTTCAGGGAGCTACCGCTCCTGAAACGACGTATTACACGTTTTAACTAAACTGGATGTTAAGCTAATGGTCTAAAAATATGGATGTTTGTTGAACCTGACACGTCTCCCGATATTCTTGTGTTGGTTTCCAAATTAACAAGCACAGAGCAGTTCTGTCAATCCCAACATACACTAGCAGTTCCTTTCCGAAAGCCCATCATAACAAAGTTTGAGAGACACTGAACGCTGCCACAGGCTGTATCAGTCGTATTCTTCCAACATCAGCGGCCCCCAGTCCCCGTGGTAGCGTGGCCGAGTGGTCTAAGGCGCTGGTTTTAGGCACCAGTCCGAAAGGGCGTGGGTTCGAATCCCACCGCTGCCAAACCGTTTTTGATGTATTCCAGGTTAGCTTGGGATGCTGGACTGCCTTCAACACTGCGGTACTTCCCCCCCTCCATACCCCTATTACTGTGCTTAATGCTTCTAACCGTTACGTTCTCTACAAAAGAAACGAGATCATTCCTTCATGTTCTTCACACGTGAACAAAAAGCTAATACGAGCGAAAGACGACAATGTCTGTTCAAACAAAGCAAAGGAAAAGAAACATACCAGTACAGGGGGTCCTCTGAAAGGCAGGCCACGAGGCTGAACAGGTCGGTCCCCGCTCCAACCCAACAGCAGAGCGTCCCTGGCAGGCCGGCTCGACGACAGTGACAGTGTTTCCCAGCTCGGGCGGCCAGCGCTGACCACAAACCTAATCAGCGGCCGGTGGCGGCAGGCCGGCACGCAACAGGCCAGACCGGCCAGACACACCGCCCACGCCACTCAGCATTGAGGAGAAAAGCTTGTTCCTACGCAGGATCCGCAGGTGACTCCTTCACAGCATACCCATCTCCCTCCCCCCCCCCCCCTCCCATCCCCTCAAACACCCACATCGATCTACCCGTCCGTTCTCGCCGAGCCGCGCCGTCTGCGTCGTGGGTGGGAGCACGGGGGTGGCAGCCCTTGCTGCCAAAACGCTCCGCACGCTTGAATAACGTCTCTCGGGCCGATAACGGGAGGTAGGCAACCCGGGCAACCCGGCTGCTGCGCACATAGTACGGCGTATCCACCATACTGCTTAATGTACATAATCGAAAATAAACAGCAAATCAAATCAACGGCTGTCACCCAGACTGTGCAACCAACGAAGGCAGAACAGCATGCCGCTGCCACTTCGCCCGTGAGTGTGAGCTCATGAGGTCTGGTCTCATCCTGGTCCTGCTATCAGCGTATGCGCGCCCTATGAACCGGCTGCCGTCACCACTTTGATTGTTATGACTGAGCCAGTGACAGATAGGCGCGCGATAGAAGGATGCACACCTGCTGACATATAAATTAAGTGCATCTCATGCCTATCTGTGTAACCACTGCTAACGGCTGCGAGGTATGTGCCCCCTCCAATTTCTTCAATGTGTGATGTTATTCCTCTTTTTTCCCAAAAGATGTCGGTAAAATTTGGACGAAAAAGCTCATTCGCTCCAATTCCCCGGAAAATTCTCGTTTATTACGCGTTCCTCAGTTTAAATGTAAGTGTCATAGTTTGACCCCCAAACGCGATTTCTTCCATCTCAGAGAGGTGATAACACCCAAGCGTATTTCTTAATGCCGCCCAAGGGTATCTCTTGCATGCATGCATATAGTGCATGCATGCATGTCGTGCATGTCGTGTCGTGCATGTCGTGCATGCATGCATACATGCATGCACAACATATAGACCGCGCGCGGAATCACCAGAACACCGCAATTTCAGTGCGATGGACTGCCAATCGTGCCAGCCCCCTCCCCCCCCCCCGCCAGACCTCAGCCGCGCCCACTGACCGTTGGCGTTGATCTTGAAGCCGAACGTCTCGGCCGTGAGGTACTTGCTCTTGGAGTTGATGACGCCGACGGTCCAGGCGCGCTCGTCGACCGCCTCCGACGCGCCGTTCAGACCCGTGCTCGAGCCGTTCATCTTGTCCATCTGTCGGCGCCGGGCGGCCCGGTTAGCGGCGGCGCGGGACGGGCCAGGTCAAGGCCCGACACGCCTCGTAAAATCGGCGCCGCCTTGACGCCAGGTCGGGTCAGACCCAGGCACGTGGCCAAGAACTTTACACAGGACGGCAGCTGTCAAATGTCTCCAAAATCCTGCGAAATCATCCAGCGTCTGATGTGAAGCTCTCCGCTCAGGTGAGGGGCGAGGGGCACGGCCCACCTGGCCCTACCCCTGGCTACGTACCTGGTAAGATCACGCATCACATCAGACCACGAAGGTCCGCTCACCAGAACCCGTGATTTGCCGGGAGCGTTGGTGCATTGATGTTCATTGATGGAGGCGAATTTGCCCGACCGTCTATGAAAGAATCGTGCAAACACCTATTTGACAGCCGCGTAATAACAAGGTTTACAAGTAACTTGCATTCGAAGAAAACGTCACGGATTGTTCACACGTGATTTGTCTCACCAAAGAAACCGTCACGACTTCAAATAAGATATACCAGGAGACGACCCAACAGCCCGGATCAGCTGACCATCTGCGGTCGGGCCGTGTCTCCACGACTATCCCCCTCTCTTTCTCATTGAGACATGCACTTCGCTTCAGTAAACACAGCCCCCAGACGCCTGCTCTGCAGGGACGATATATTTACTGCACCAACATAAGTAGCACATTTATCTGTTTCAATACGTCAGCCCACTTTTCACAATACCACACACTGCTTTCAAAAAACAACGCCCGGCAAGCTTTGCGATATGAAGGTACCTTTGAATGTCGTGTGTTTGCCCAGTCGTTAGGCTTTTTGTCTCCGTCTCAGGTATTCGTGACAACGCACTTGCAGATCGCGATCACATATTTTTAAGTACCTTCACAACATGAATGCATTTCTTGTTCACCTGCTCCAGAGGCCTTCAACGGTAAGATATCCTTTGCCCAATACATCCGTTACGTCATGTGGTCTGTCTGCCCATCCGCAACCCAACTCTAATCAGTGGAGCCTACCAGCTCGCATTTGTTCGGCACTTTAGCTGTAAATTGCGGAAAAAGGCGGGAAAGGACATCACCAAGCTTTTGACTCGTGTTGGCAATGCCCAAAAGTAGATTCAATGTAAGTATTGACGACTAACAGACGCGCAAAAGGTGATAACAGTATTTCTTAAGTATCTATATGGCATTTCGTAAGCGTCTTACCCACACCAATACGCATGCCCATAGCTGTCTCCAAACTGAGCCCAACCTGGTCGGTTGGGCACAGTTTCCTATGGGTGCTCATCAGTTTACCACACGCGTAAGGTCCTCCGTGGTCCGAAGCATGTGCACACCACGTGGAAGTGTCAGCCCCCTACGCTCAGCTAGTACCAGGGGCATGGTCGTGTGCAGATATGCTCTGTGGGACTATGCTATTCCCACAGGAATGGTACCACAGGTCCTGTAATCATGAGATGTCTTGGGGTGAAATGAGAAACGCGTCAACGCACAAGGGCGAGAAAACAGGGGTGGGGGTGGGGCTACTCTCCTTCAACAATCATGGGCGACGCACGATAGGAAAGCGGATAAGAAGGCGCATTGCCCTAGCCTTCTACTCCTGTCCATTCGTGTGTCTTCTTTGTTCAAAACATAGCGAACAACGGATAATCGCGAGTCCAGTCAACACGGCAACACCGGCAAAACAATTCGGAGCTCAGGCCACAGGTAACCGGTAACCACCTTGCTCTCCCAGACAGGCCTCACAAGACCTGTAATCAGCACCCTCAATAACAAAGCTCTCATTTCAGTGGTCAGATCGCGGCGACCCCAGCAAAGTCCACGACGGGCGAGACCGAGCGGCGCCCGTCTGACCCGGCCGGTACCCCACCCCGGGGGGGGGATTAATTCCCACTCCGGATAGTACAGATTGCACAGCTGCGGTGCAAAAGCATGATACCCAGCACCGTCGGTCGGGTCTAGATCGGTACCCAGGTACTGGCCGTACCGGTGCCAGCGCACGCCATTTTCGTTCAGTTTTAGCCAAGACTTTTGAGAACGGGACGGTGGGTCGGCCGAAGACTGCAGGTTCACGCCCCCCAGCCCTTCCCGAACAACGAGCTAGTTAGTGGGGCTGAATGAACAAATGGAGCTCGTTGTGCAATCCTAATATCATTTTGTGATGCATCCATATTCATATATTGTATATATAGCATATAGCTTCACTTGAATATTACATTGTCTTCCGGAAGATGACATTAAATTTTATCGTAACTGAACAACAATACCAGAAGCAATTCCGCCGACTTGGAGGAATTGGACAAGACGTCATAAATTCAAGTCCAAGCATCTCTCACCCGAATGCCGGCTTCACGTAAGCGTTCTTCACACCCACCCCACCGATAAAACCAACCACACAAAAGGCGCCAACGCCACAAAACTCCCGCAGGGAAACGACTTACAGGTACGCACAGCGGCCACGTCGGAAGCACCGTCCCAGCACCCGCGCACCCCGTTCCGTCCGTGGCCGTGCTGTCGCCCCTCCGCCGTCGGTCGCGCCGGCACGTCTGGCTCGTGCCGCGCCGCCGCCGCGCCGCGTTTGAGTCACCGGCGTCACGGGTGTCGACACTGCGCCGGCCGCGGCGCCCAGTCGCCGGTAAGTGGGTGGAGGCGAGGGCCCGGCCGTGTAGGGTGGGGGGGGGGGGGGGGGGGGACTGCGGCAGAGATTTCAGTGGGAAAAAGAAAACCGCCTGAACGGAACCTGGGATAAAAGCCCGCCGATAAAAGTAGGGCACTGGGACAAGGAGGACTGCAAAAATGCAAAAAGTTAACGCCGTGGGCTAAGAACTAAAAAACTGATCTAAAACTAGGCTATGTAGCGTCTGGTCTAAAACTAGTTCATGAAGCGTCTAGTAGTAAATTAGCCTACGCGGTGTCCGAGTGGTGAGGCGCTGCTGGCTAAGTCGGACAGGATCGGGCTGCTGCAGGTACACATCTGCCGGCCAGTTCGCGTCAGGACTCGCCCGGCCCGCAGTCCAGCTCGCACCACAATCAGTCCACCCGTCCTCTTCTGGCGCGCACCCCGTCAAATAATGGTTCGCACTCAACTCCCCGCCTCTGCTCGTCTCGACTCTTGACGCTGCACGTGGTTATACGGAGCTGGAACGCCGACTGAAGCGCATGACAACGACAGAAGCCGCCGCTCGCGGTGCCATAAATAGCCGGTCAGAGCCCATCGATGACTCGTTTGCATGCGCCTCGGCCAGAATAGCGGAGTGCGTTGCATGCCCACCGTCAGTTCACTACGCGGCCGTACGCATGCGGCATGATCCGTCCCCTCAGCGCGATGTATGACATACAACGTCCCAGTCTGTGCTTTTTACGGGTGCTTTATGCCCTCCGATCACACATAATGGGGTCCTGAGGCCCAGCGGGGAAGCCGAACCTGCGCATCACCCAAACACCGCGGCCACCATCTGCGCGGCTTTGCTCCTGCCGAACCACAAGCTGGGGGGTCTTCACTGCCCGCGCCCGCTTCTCAAAGCGTACAGGGCCACCGCCCCACGCCACCTGCCCGTCCTCTGCTGCCTAGTGCCCCACGCGAAAATCTGGGCGCCGGAAGGACACAGGACCACGCTCCGTCTTCGTCGCCCCTCTGACCACCGGCCGCGAACCACCGCTCGACGACCGAGGGTAGGTCAGAGCCCCGCTGCTGTCAGCTCGTCCCATTGTCTGACCCGCCGCATTGTTTGATGGCGCACACGGCCTGAGTCGTCTCGTCTGCGTGGGACGTCCATCCTGCCCGGTGTCCGTGTCCGTGTCCGTGTCCATGTCCGTGTTCGTGTTCGTGTTCGTGTCCGTGTCCGTGTTCGTGTTCGTTTTCGTATCCGCGTCCGCGTCCGTGTTCGTGTCTGTGTTCGTGCCAGTGTCAGTGCCAATGTCCGTGTCCGTGTCACGAGTCTGTGTCCGCTCCACCGTCCGTGTCGGCGTCAGGTTCAACTACACACCTCATTGGAAGTGGTACAGCGCAGCGTGTCACTCGCCAGATCCCCTCGTCCATGCCGTTCCGGCGTCACTGACTGCCTCAGCGATGCCGTTACTGTCAGCGCCGTTGCAATGTGTTTTCTTCCCTCTCATGATTGCCGCATTTGGTCAGTTTCCGTGCCGGCACCCGAATAAGTGTCGGCACCGTTGCCAGTTCCCATAATCATCCGCTTGAGTTGTCAGCAGTTGCCAGACACGAGCTCGTCAGTCCCTGAATCAGATAGCTCGGTTTGGACGGCGCAAATGTGGGCGACATGGCTGTGTCAGCGGCCGGTGCAGAGCTACGGGCGCTGTCGACCACCAACGTGTCATGACAAAGTACTTCACGCTACAGCATGACATGTTTTGGTCATAAGGTATGGTTATAAGGTAGGGTCACGGTATATAAGGTAAGGTGTGGTTATTGGTTGAAGTTACTTTGTACGTATGCACTTTGCTTCCCAGCCTCAGTGTCGCACGCCTTAAGCAGCGGGGCAAATTATTCTTCAATACAAGACAGGCAAGGCGGGCACCTCCGACAACAGGAAACCGACGAAGTACCTGATGAATTAATTGCGCCGTTATTGCCAGCCACAAAACGCCTTGCAATCAGCACAACCGTTTGATTGACGCAGGAAGACAGCTGGCACGCTGCCAAATTGCACATCGGCGCAGCGATCGCGATTTGGTGCCTATTGCACGCGCAAAAACCTGCACAAAGACTCTCAGGCAGCCGCCAGCTGCCATCCAGCTCCGTAGCGGCAAACAAAGACGACGGCGAGCAACCCGGCCGAAAGTCGGGTTGCTCTCATAACCCACCAGAACGAACCTGCGCGCACGCAGACTGGTCAGCGGTGTGCAGAGAACATCAAAACCTCACGGGTTGCCCTTCCTCGCACACCCATCCCCCTAGCGGCCGTCGCATGTAAAAAAGACGGGAAAATTGCGAATGTCTCTCCAGCTTTTAACAGGGGACCGAGCGCATGGATAAGCCCATTCACTTTCTGTGGACGCACCCCTGTCTTCGGGTTTCCATACGTTCGTGCTGAAAAGATCGTAATACCGGAAGCGAACAGATAAGCCGCTTTGTGACGCTTCGGCCAGGCAGCCCTACCGGACATATGATAGGTGAACAAACATTGCGACTCCGAGCTGTCCTCAGAGCACACCCATCCACCAAGACAACAGACAGCAGACAACTGACAACAGGCAACAGACAGAGCATCCCTGACAGCAGACACCGCAGGACAGGCAGCAGGCGGCAGACACAAGATAGCGGGGAGCTCTCCGACACACGCACGTCGATTGCTGACAGCAGACACCGCAGGACAGGCAGCAGGCGGCAGACACAAGACAGCGGGGAGCCCTCCGACACACGCACGTCGATTGCTGACAGCAGACACCGCAGGACAGGCAGCAGGCGGCAGACACAAGATAGCGGGGAGCTCTCCGACACACGCACGTCGATTGCTGACAGCAGACACCGCAGGACAGGCAGCAGGCGGCAGACACAAGACAGCGGGGAGCCCTCCGACACACGCACGCCGCGTGCTGGGTGGGGACTCCCAGAATACTCCCGGCAGCTCGGCTCTATTTCCGCCCGGTTGCTGCGGCGGCAGCGGCACAGGGGAGCCTCGCGCTCACACCAGACGACGGCTGAGTGTGGGCAGACCGGCCACCGTCGGGAACAATTCAGGGGTCTGAACGCCGAGGGACGGCACAGTCCGCGCGCAGCCAATGAAGGTGTGACCGTCGGAGAGCAACAACTCCGACCCTATAGGCCAAGGATGACACTGGAAGCCCAGCCACGATTGGAATTTGCTGCTGCAGCCAACGTGATTATCCTGAGCGAGCAAAAACGGCAAGAATCTCTTATCACTTCCTGACATAGAGATGACTGCATCAACTGCTCCATCAGCTGACAGAAACACATTGACTGCAGTAAGTCATATATGACAAATTTCCCCAACTGGGTGCAACAAAGGTGATGACTAGCAATGACTAGCAAACGTTCAGTTAAGTTACACGACGGCACGGAAATATTCTGAAAGCAATCACAACTGTCATAATTAAACGAAACAGAATCGTGTCGTCCACGAGGATAATTATCAGTTATCACTGGCAGTGAATCAGCAGCGACATACTTCCATATCTTATCCCCAAGGGTCAATTTCTTAACATTCAAGATTTCATGCGCAGCATGCAGTGGAACTGTACATGAGTCTTCGTCTACTTGCTGACGTCCCTAAGGCCCGGGCAAAGCGCCAAATGAGGGCCCTGGAAAACGCCACTAACGTTACACGCGACAGCCGAACGGGAGGACAAGACGAACATGACGTATGACAGTGGAGCAAGAGCAAAGAAATGTCAATAAACGCTGACTAGACTCGGACTCAGTCATCAAATTTTGTCAACACTGCATAGACGGGAACGTACGTGTTTCAAACAGGCGAACAAAGCTTCAATTTAAACAGAAACCACAAGGGACGGTTTCGACGCTTTATTACATATGCCTCGCTATTTCTTCGTCGGTTTCCTCAATAATCGTAGGGAGATTAGGCTGATAAAATTTAATTGGAGTCATGCCCTTCACACTGCTCAAAAACGACATCGCAAGACCATTTTCCTCGAAATACTTGAGTATGTCGTGCTTTAGGTCATGTTGTCTTCTTGCGTTGCTTTTGTTTACGTACCCTGCTTGAGATTTGCACTTGTTGTGGAAAATATTCGACAGGTCCATCATGTGTGACTTCAGCGCGCTTTTCCTTTCCTTCGCTGCCAATGTCCGCGCCGCCAGGTCCAGTTTCGGGTTCGGTGTTGTGGACGCATTCAGCGTCAGCCGGTTCATCTTCTGGATGGCCTCCTTCAGGCTAGCCCTGCCGTCGCCCTGAGACATCTCTTTACTGGTGCTGGCCTCCTTCAGCCGCCATTTCTGATAAGCGGGGTGCATCAGGGAGGGCCGCATGGTGAGCCGCGATCCACCGGTCACCGTGCCGTGCGTCAGGCTGGTGAGCACGCCCTGTGGCACGCTCACGCTGAGTCCATCCTGTGTCCGCACACTCAGTTTCTTCAAAGGCTTGGAGTCGGCGCTAATCGAACGCTGCTGAAACTTCCTCCTCTTCATTCCCAACGGAAAGAGGGTCATCGAGGAGGAAGACAATGGTGCCATTGCCTTATTGGGCGCGACAGGATCCTCGAAGGAGAAAACCGGCATGATTAAAGAAGAAACAAGTTTTTACGATACAATTTCAGAACCACTAGAGAAAATGCTCGCAACAATAAACTGTGCCCTTGCAAACGTGCTACAAACAATCGTCCTTTTCATAAACAGCGGCAGATAGTTATTCGTCACCAGCCCATCCATTCCCCTAAAATCAAATTTGAGCTGCCCATCGTTTGACTGTCTTGTCTCATACGTACTGATTTCGCGAAATGGCTGCACGGCACGTGCAGGGGCGTAAGGATTTACTTCCTGGTGTGAGATGCATCGCATTGCAGAAATAGTAGAAGTGAACCGAAATCGACGATATGCTTATCGATACCATGCCAACCGATGAAATTGATGTACAACGATAATCTTTTAAGCAGCTTTTTTGCGTGAAGGCTTTCGGGGATTACTTTCTCTATTCATGTACCACCCTTGGTTAATGAACTGACTAAACGCTCATGTAACTAATCAAGTTTTCATTTCAGCCGCCTGACAGAAGCAAGTTATTTAACCAAAAGTGAGCAAGGGATAGGAATGATCTCAAAAGCTACCGTTTAATAACAACGGCCTGTTGGAAATATTACGTCTAATCCTGACGCACAACGCACCGGTTCGAGATTATCAACCGATACACATTGGTAAACGAGCTCAAACGCATCACAGCCAGGCAGTCACAGCACAGCAAAACCTGCACGGCCAGCTCAGGCCAAAGGCGCCAAAAAAGCAC
Source organism: Pollicipes pollicipes (assembly GCF_011947565.3). Lineage (NCBI taxonomy): Eukaryota > Metazoa > Arthropoda > Thecostraca > Pollicipedomorpha > Pollicipedidae > Pollicipes > Pollicipes pollicipes. The sequence goes on from NW_023597055.1 coordinate 9,118,115, forward strand.
GTAGCAAAAAGTCGACGTGAGCTATATGCGGGAGCTCTCTGGTGAGACCATCCCCTTAACCAATGATGGACAAGGCTGGCAGCGTTGTGTGGCATAAGAATTGAAGGGGCTGTGAGGCAAGGAATCGTCGCAAATCCATCTGGAGTGAGGTGTTTTAGCTCAGGCGACTAATTCCCGAAAATCACGCTTCCAATGCAACTTACCCCGAAAATCGCCCTTGCCAGAGAAATAATCCCCGACAGTCCTCCACCCTAAAGCTCGACCAACGTCCGCACAGTGCCTAAGTCGCCCTAATCTCCTAGCCGAGCCTTCGACAGGATACGTGACGCGGGCACCTTAGACACTTCAACAGGGACAGCCACACGATAAGCCAAAGAGCTCGTTACAAGACCCACAGGTGTAACCCGATTGTCCGTTTATCCCACTATCTCATCAGGTGCTCAATCCACGGGAGGCTCCGGCACTACAGCGGGGTGGGGGGGGTGGGGGGACGTGTCAGCGTGACTGGTACTAACCGAGTTCATCCCAGCAATCTGGTCGCTGTTAATAGGGTTGATAAAGCGGGAGGTGGCTTCATTGCGGCGAAGGACTCTGATGCGCCTCCTCTGATGGTAAAATGGCACATTCACGCAGAGACGGCCGTCGTGGCCATCTAATCTGTTCCTGCTAATTTGTACTGCTCGCAAATCGGATCCGTCGAGGGGGCTTTCTTCCAAATATTGGGTCAAATTTCGAATAAAATGCCAGCTTAAGACGGAGTAAATGTTCGCCCTACAGTCCTCGACACCCTCGGTCTCTGTCGTCGAAATCATGTTTGCACTACTGTCCTCGAGTAAATGTCCGCACTGCTGTTTCATACGAGCACCTGGGCAATCTGCACTGCCAAATCGACCCAAGCATTCTGCAGAGCACTTTTTTCCTCATCATGTACATCACCAAGTACATCAACGCAAATACACAAACTAACAACTGACCCACTCAAGGCGGCGAGGGATAACTGCGGTGTGCCGTTTTCGCTCGGGCGTAGAAACCCATCGATCCAAATCCAAACCCGTACCTGCCGGAGAAGTCGGCCACAGTGCCCTCCCATCAAATACCTGATTATTTTTTTGCAGTCAGTTATTCACACCAGCGAACGGAAGCGACGCCGGAGCATGCGCTTAAGACGGAAGGATAACAAGATCCCGGGTTCAAGCCCAATGCGCAGCCGAATAATTCGCTGTCAAGGTTAGTGTGCAAACATGACGGCGAGTTACGTTCTGGGGCGTATCGTCAGCTTGCCTTACTTTACACCGTGACGTCATGAGTGGCTGGACGCGACAAACAGCCCATCATGCCACGCAAACCAAGCAAGGTATCCTATAAGTTATGACCTTCCTTGGTGAACGCCAAAAGAAAGCTTCGAAACAGCTGTACGCACACCATTATTTCGTGCAGTGCTTCTTCAAGGTGAAAAACATTGTTTGCATCTCTACAAAACGCTGCGGACGAAACACAGGTATATATAAAACTGCTTGGAAGCGTCCCTGTTACTTTGTTTGAGGAAATATCAAAGCCAATAGAATACTACGCTGACGTTTCGCCCCGACGTTTAAACAGACACTCAAAGTGTAACCTAACGAAAAAAGAGGAAGGGGCAGATGCCAAACCGGCTAACACACACAATCACCGTCAACTATGCAACAGCCCAACATCAGAGGCTTACATGGTGCAACGCTCGCAAACACAACATGAGAAACTGCTACCTCGCCCAGACCAGCCTCGGGTCGAAGAGCACCCCACCGTCTGCCGCCGTTCTTGGCGCGGTCCGCTAGCTGCCGGGCGCCGGCCACTCACGTAAGGTCGGATGAAGCCCATGTCGTGGAGGTCGGCCCACTCCTCCGTGTCCGGCAGGCGGCAGATCGACATCACCGGCATGGCGACGGGTCACGAGAGGTCGCGGCGACGACTCCGAGTCACGACTGCGCGGCGCAGGACACCCGAGCGCGACTGCCTAACGCGGTTGCTGTTCGGAGACATGGGTCAGCGGCGGCACGCGCGCGCGCGCAGGGCTGCTGTCAGAGCTGCCTTCTATTCAAAAATCGTCAAAAATAGCTATGTTTACGAAATGTAACGTCTAAGAGTCGTTACCAGGATGAAAGTGGGAGGCAATCGGTTAAAACGGACGGTACGCTGGTAAGAACGGATTTCTGACCCAACGTGAAGCTACGAACCCACATCTAGTTGGAAACATGGCAATGCCCCATACGTTGGCTCCCTGAAAACGCATTCCGAAGCTGGGCACGGAAGTGTGACGTCCTTTAAAACACGACGCGCGCAAGCGCAAAAACGAAGTGAACTTTGAAACAGCAACCACGTACGGCAGTGAGCCGGCCGAATACCAAAATCCTCCGCGGCGTCTTTCACCGGGCCGCCACGCCGCTGCGCGCTTCCACCCACCTCTCCGGCACACTCCCGAGTCGCAAGTGCCTCCTCGCCATGCGCTCCGTCGGGCCCGACCAAGTTTCCACCGATTTCCTCTTCCACAGCGCACCCGAGCGTAAAAAATCGAACAGCCTGTCCGCGCGACGGCGGCTCGGCTCTGGCTCCGGCCGCGGCCGGTGGCGGCGACCGGCGCGGAGCCGCGGCCGCCGCCGGCCGACAGCAGCTGGACGGGGAGATGACCGTTCCGTCGGACAGCTGCCGCGCCAGACAGCGGTAACTGTCGCCGACGACGCCGGCCGCGCCGGCAGACGCCGCTACATCTGGGGCGGCGGCTCGCGGCGAAACCCCCCACCCGGTCTGCGCAGGTCGCCGACCCGGAGGGCGGCGTGGGATATTCCTCTTCCGGGGACGTCGAGCGCTCTCTCGGCACTAAATGTCCAGGGCACTGGCAAGCGATGGGCCATGGGCGCACCGTCCAATTTTTCACGTTATAGGCCTCCACGCCTGTCGGGGGGTCGGTGACTCGGACCGAATGCGCAGTACGGGGGATTACAAAGGAACTCAGTGGCTATCTAATGGAACGGCACAGGACCTATTGGGGACACTACAGCTATCAACAGTGAACAGGGCTACGCTACACTTCCGAGGGCCGAGGAAAAGGCCGTCGAGATTATCGGCACTGGGCACACCAAAACACGTGTTTCGAACTTGGTACGAAGAATAACCCGTCACAAGACTGAACGACCGCACGACTGATGAGGACTGACAACTGGCACTGAAATCAGCCAGCACCGCGCCAAGGCTCAAATGCATCACCGGAGACATTGAGTACCACTCGAACTGCTGCCACACTGACCGAACAACGACGTTACCAGCACACACCATTATGCACCTGCACGAGCACGCTTTCGACAAACATCTGTGTCGCCTCCACAACAGAGAACTGAGACAAAAGCTGCTGGAGATGAGCAGGAGCAGGAGCGCCAGAGGGCTCCTGCCATCCTAGCGCGGTGTGAAAACAACATCAGACATCGCGTCCGGAGCAGTTTACATCAGAGGTCTGATAGACACATCATTTAGCAAAGCAAATGAACTTGCGTATTCTCTATTAATTTTTGACAGGCAGAATGCAAGTCGTGCTTATGTGTACTGCACTTGAAATGTTTTTACGAGGTCACGTTGTTTTCTGACCGTTAGCATCGTACTCAATTCGGATACGACGATATATATGTAAATATGATAAGATGTAAAAATGATGTAAATATGATGTAATCATATTTACTGAGTCACGAAAAGGTTTGGTTGAACGTATTCATATTGATTTACCTCACGTCATCTAGAGTAACAAACGCCGCCATCGACGTTGAAATTTACATTTTTCCTTAGCTACGCAACTGATATGCTGTGAAACGAATAGTATATTAGCAAACTACACTTCGTATAGCACTGCATGTGGCCTATTCAGTCCTTCTGTCGGTGGCTGGACGCCAAAAAAAAAAAACGCAACGCCTCCAATGCTGCTGCTCACAACTGGAGCCTCTTCTCTCCTCTTACTGGGGTCTACGTCTTGCGAACAAACTCACAAACCCGGCAAGACCCGCTGGCGCAGTCCCCACAGTGCAGAACATGAGGACCGAAAGCGACATCTGAGACACCAAGATCTCGGTAATGCCTTCGCATAATGGACAGCACGGTAAGACCTGGACCGTCACCGCCAGACGTCCTGACCTGCCTGCGTGCTAGCCCTGGCCGAACTTAGACGTTTCCCCGCTTCGAATTCCCTTCAAACTCCGCAGCACAGCCGCGCCGTCGGGGCGTCCACCGTACCAAAATGCCATCGCTATGACTCTCCCGCCGTCACGCACGCCAGCGGCCCCCGGGGCTGCAGAGGGCCTGAGTCCTGTGCGGGGCTCGGTCCCGCCGTAACACACGCCAGCGGCCCCCGGGGCTGCAGAGGGCCTGAGTCCTGTGCGGGGCTCGGTTCCGCCGTAACACGCGTCAGTGGCCCCCGGGGCTGCAGAGGACCTGAGTCCTGTGCGGGGCCCGGTCCCGCCGTCACGCACACCAGCGCCCCCGGGGCTGCAGAGGGCCTCAGCCCTGTGCGGGGCCCGGTCCCGCCGTCACGCACACCAGCGCCCCCGGGGCTGCAGAGGGCCTCAGCCCTGTGCGGGGCCCGGTCCCGCCGTCACGCACGCCAGCGGCCCCCGGGGCTGCAGAGGGCCTGAGTCCTGTGCGGGGCTCGGTCCCACCGTCACGCACGCCAGCGGCCCCCGGGGCTGCAGAGGGCCTCAGCCCTGTGCGGGGCCCGGTCCCGCCGTCACGCACGCCAGCGGCCCCGGGGCTGCAGAGGGCCTCAGTCCTGTGCGGGGCTCGGTCCCACCGTCACGCACACCAGCGGCCCCCGGGGCTGCAGAGGGCCTCAGTCCTGTGCGGGGCTCGGTCCCACCGTCACGCACACCAGCGGCCCCGGGGCTGCAGAGTTCCTGAGTCCTGTGCGGGGCTCAGGCACGTCCGGTCGCACATCTGGCCCCGTCTCCAGCAATCAGCGGCTGTTCAGAGGCGACCGGTCGCGGCATTCCAACTATGCGGCGACGGAGGCGGCGCGCGCGGGCACGTCCCTGATTCCTGGCGCGGGGTCGGCCGCACGCCGCGCCGGCAGCCGCGCTGGCAAAGCAGCCCATCCAGGGCGCGGGGCGTCGGCAGCGGTCAGCGACTACCGAGTCCACAGGGCCGTCCGACGCAGCGCCAGCGATTACGGCATGACCTTATCTCGCGGCTTCAGAGACGGCGACCGCCGTGGCCACCGGACGCTGCGGTGCTGTACTGTACATAATCCGGTTAACCCACAGCAGTAGTACTATTCGCAGAGCCTCGTCAAGTAACATGGTCGCAGCACAGGCCGCATGTGACTAGAAGCATCGGGCAACCCTCCCACCCATCCCACCCACACAACGCACGCGACACACGCCTGCTGAAAAGAAAGTCACGCTTGCCGAACATGTTGCAAATCCTAGTTTTGAATTGACGCTATGAGGCGTCGGGCAGACCCTGCGTGATTGCTTTCTCGCTGCACTGCCGCGGCGCAGAGGAAGTGTGGTTCAGTGGACCTGACCAGGCCGCTCGTCCATCGAACAGCGGCAGATTGGGGCCGTCCACCGCAGGGAAATTGGTACTCAGCACAGGGCGGCGCCCGTTATCCATACTGGCCAACGGCATTTCAGCTCCACAAAGATGGCATGCATCCGCTGGCTGTGGGTCGACGCCTGGGGTGAACTGGGATGGGAACGGAAACTTTCAAAGGACACGGTTAAGGGCTGGACTGAATTTCAAAACTGGTCAGGTTCAGTGGACTGAAACAAGGCAAGTAATTTTCTGTGAAATTGCGTTAAGGTGTAATGAACTCATTTGAATTATTGCGGAACATATTTTTGCCTCGTCGAAGGCGGCATGACGGTATTGGAACACATGGCAAAGGCGTAAATGTGTGGGCGGACCCATTATTGCCAAAGGCGATTCGGGATTGGCGAAAGGCGTAGGCTACCGACAGACATAGGCATCTAATATTATAATCACGATTTTTCCAGCCCCTCCATATATACAGGCAGCTGGCTACGACTGAGAAGGTCGAGCAAAACTGTTTGTGTTGGCAGCAAAGGTTCATACCAGACAATCCAGAGCGCGGCATTTTCTACGATCTAACAAAGTTACCTGACCGCAAACAATCTCTGCAGTCAGCGCACTCTTGCAACACAATTACTCCTACTTCTACTACTATTACTACCACTTCTACTACCAAAGTTTTCTTCGAATGAACGATCTATGGCATGGCACATACATGCCACGGAGATACACAGCTACCTTCCTGAATGTATTCAGCATGTCGTAGGCGGACCACGGGTGACCGATTGGCGGCACACTCCTACTGTTACTACTTCTACTACAACTTCTACTACCAAAGTTTCTTTTCGAATGAACGATCTATGGCATGGCACATACATGCCACGGAGATACACAGCTTCCTTCCTGAATGTATTCAGCATGTCGTAGGCGGACCACGGGTGGCCGATTGGCGGCATACCTCTACTACTTCTACTACTACTTCTACTGCCAAAGTTGCTCTTTAAATGAACGATCTATGGCATCGCACATACATGCCACGGAGATGCACAGCTTCTCTCCTGAATATGTTATATCCTGATATATATTCTGATATCCTGAGTATAATATATCCTGCATGTCGCAAGCGCCCACGGGTGGCCCATAAGCAGCATACTTTGACCGCCCTGCCTGCACTGCCAGGACGGGCTACGGGTCATATCTCCACCAACCGGCTTCCAAGCCCTGAGGCACTGTCCCTTAGCCGTCTGATCTCACCCTGGCGTGCATGCCCGCATGGCGGCTGCCCACCCAACAGCCTGTTCAAGTCCCCAGCAAAACAATCTGGCTCAGTCCACTCATCAAGCTGTCCGTCAATACCCAAGAGGGGAGAAGGGGAGCTTTATAAACGCAAGGCGCAACGGCCAAATCACAAGCCAAGTGTTAACAAACTGCTCGTATCGGACGAAAAATAACATCTCGAGAGAGTGCATTTAAAACCATTGCCACACTTTTAAACTGGCGCATGCAGCAATGAACATCACTGAATGTCGGCACATTTCCAACTTTGTCCATGCGCATCTGCGCGTTCTTCACAAAAAGAGCGCCGGCCGACCCAGCGCCTGTAGTCACGACGACCTCACTGTCCGCTCCACTCCACCCTCCACCCCCGCGCGGGCGGCCGCTCCACACGCACCACAGACCACGCGTTGGCCCCTCGCCGCACGGGCTGTCAGAGCCCGAAGCTGTGTGGCCGCGGCAGCGACGCGCGCCGTGCCAACATCGAGCGCGCCGCGACGAGTGTCCGTCGCGTGCGACGGTGCGACGGTCCGGCCGGCGGGCACTGCGGGGGGCGAAGGACAGTCGGCCGCGGTCGGCGCGTACCTGCTCTCCGAGATCGAGGCCGGCACGTACCTGCTCTCTGAGATCGCGGCCGGCACGTACCTGCTTTCTGAGATCGCGACCCGACCGACTCAGTACCTGCTCTCTGAGATCGCGGCCGGCACGTACCTGCTCTCTGAGATCGCGACCGACTACGTACCTGCTCTCTGAGATCGCGACCGGCACGTACCTACTCCCTGAGATCGCGGCCGGCACGTACCTGCTCTCTGAGATCGCGACCGACTACGTACCTGCTCTCTGAGATCGCGGCCGGCACGTATCTGCTCTGTGAGATCGTGGCCGGCACGTACCTGCTCTCTGAGATCGCGGCCGGCTACGTACCTGCTCTGTGAGATCGCGGCCGGCACGTACCTACTCTCTGAGATCGCGACCGGCACGTATCTGCTCTCTGAGATCGCGACCGACTACGTACCTACTCTCTGAGATCGCGACCGGCACGCATCTGCTCTCTGAGATCGCGACCGGCACGTATCTGCTCTCTGAGATCGCGACCGACTACGTAATTGCTCTGTGAGATCGCGGCCGGCACATACCTACTCTCTGAGATCGCGACTGACTACGTACCTGCTCTCTGAGATCGTGACCGACTACGTACCTGCTCTCTGAGATCGCGACCGCGTACGACTGAAGTCCCGGGAGCTGTTCGCACGAGATCAGCAGCGCATCAGTATCTGCAGACAGGAGAGAGAGAGAGGAGTTGGTTTGCACACGCCTCTGTGGCTCGCGACGGTGCTGACGGCAAGGATGAAGCAACAACAACGGGCTTGGGTCGCATGGTAAGCAGGCGGATTCCGTCCAGTGCAAGGCTTTGGGGCTGCTGCAAGACGTCGCGTTGGGCACACCTAGGAGAGGATTTCTAAGGGAATGGGGGGGGGGGGGTCAGAGGCACTCGGAGTCGTTTCTGTTCATGCACTGCGGTAAGCCTACCGCTAAACTTTTCCAAATATCGGGGACGGCCTGAGCATCCGTCCGCCCCCCCCCCCTTCCTCCTCCAATACCGTGACAGTTCCCGTGCGCACGGGCATAGCGCAGATTATGTGCGCCGACATTAGCATTCCATTAGCAAAGCCTAACACGGTAAGCCAATGCTTGCAATAATTATTCTGTTGCAAGAGCATAGGCGCACACGGTCAACAGCCGACGAAGCGATGCTGACACACAGCCGCTGCTGGGCCGGGGAGCCGTCGGACAGGCTTAGAAAGAGCAAGATAGTGTTTCATCAGCAAATAACACAGCAACTGCATGCCGTGTCCCACAGCTTGACAACGGCGGCGCTGCACCAAACCAGACGCTTAGCATTCCAGGCTGCCTGTTCTTAATCGACGCCCGCATCATTCGACCGATCCTAGGGCGCCGGGTCGCCGCGGCGCGTTCCCCCACGAACCGTCGCAGCTAGCTCGCGTTCCGGGCCGACCGCGACCTCCCAGGCAGCTGCACAACGGTTCGACAGATGCTTATTTACAACTCCAGCACCAGGACCGGAGCGGGCTTCAACAGGCCGCAAAGCTCAACGCCGCTCAGGCGTTACCGCCAAGCCCGCTGTTTATCGAGACTATAACCCACGCCTCCAGAAGACGTCTCGAACGCTGCTCTTCGCACTGCTGGTTGGCACGTACAGGGCAAGGTACATTCGGAGGCAAATCCTTCAGGTTGCCAGACCCGGTAGGCCAAGACCACGAGCACGAAGTGGGCGAGGCTTCCCTGAAAGTGCCGGTGTGTAGTCTTCAGGCCCAAAGGAGCACCTCTGGCCCGCCGGAAGCGGGGCCGCACGAGGACGAATCGAGGCACGGGGAGCGCGACAACAGCCGGACACTAATCACGACCGACGCTGGGATCCACACGGACGTCCGCACATGTCGCACCAGCGTCACATTCGCCTGTCCCGGCGAAAACTAGGCTGATTTCTCACGTGACTTTGCCGCGCGGGCGCCACTGGTCAGCCGATCGCGCAGTGGCCGGAGAAACCGTGTAACTGGCGCTCACGCCGCCCGCCCTGTCGGCCGTGACGCCGCCGACCGCGCGGCGTGACACGGAGCCGTCACGCCACGCGTCATGCCGCGCGGTTGAGCTGGCCGCGGCTGCGCACGCCTGGGAGCGACCGGTCGGGCAGCGGCTAAACTAGGCGCGGAACCAGCCCTGATCTCGAGCGGAGATGAGACAGGTCCCAACGCCGGGAGGAGGAGCGGGGGCCTGGGGGCGCAGAAGAGGGCGAGGCTGCGATCCAGCGGTCGGGGCTGCAAGTTCTGGCATACCAAGGAGTGCCATTAAATTCAAAATTGACCTGCTGCGCTGCATGCTGAAAAATGGATTCCGAATATGCCTCCAGTTCCCTGCCCTCTCTCCTGCAAGCTTCGCCAGACTGTGCTGCGCGGAGCCAACGCCCAATTATCATTTTTGGGATCAGGGACGCAGGGGTTGTCCGCGACGAACGCCGCGCGGCAGGGGTGCTGATCAGCGAACAGCTCTCTCCTCGTCTGAGCGCGACATTCCCGACACCCCGTCCGCGACTGAGACAGATCGGCGACGCAGCGCGTAACCCAGTTACGGCCGGTGCCGGGCCGGACGGAGAGGCTGACCCAGTGCGGGCCCACCAGGTCCGCGGTCGTATCCGGTAACCGGCTGGTTATTTTGAATTTCGCTGGACAGGCACAGGCCAATAACCAGCCAACGAGCCGGATTTAACCTCGCTCATGTCTTGCGCCAGTCGGTTTTAGTGTCGCGAGCGCCTAAGCAAGGGAGCACTCTATCTGGGGTGTTTATAACCGGGCATAAGCACAGCAACAGCGTCGATCGGCGAGTAGGCTATACTTACTGGACTGAACTAGCTCATGCATGTTGATTGCGCATTTGAATGCTCGGTGTAAGAGTAAAAGAATATCGCCGAATGCTGGGGATCGGTCATTGGCCATCAGGGACTGGATCGGTCATTGGCCACCAGGGACTGGATCGGCCATTGGCCATCAGGGACTTGATCGGTCATTGACCATCAGGGACTGAATCGGTCATTGACCATCAGGGACTGGATCGGTCATTGGCCATCAGGGACTGGATCGGTCATTGACCATCAGGGACTGGATCGGTCATTGGCCATCAGGGACTGGATCGGTCGTTGGCCATCAGGGACTGGATCGGTCATTGGTCATTGCCAGTGACGGCGCCCCGACTGCCAAAGGCATCGATGCAAGTCAGTGCGGGTGTGCAAAGACGCCTGAAGACGCGGTGAACTCATGGTAGCCAGCTCTGCTTACAACATGCAACCGGTGGGACAACAAACTAAAAAGCCGTCGTCAGATCGTCGAGGGCAGGCAGTCTTCGTCGTAATGTCACCGCACGTTGGGGTTGCGTCAGCACGGCATCCTATCACGGACCGCTAAACCCGGGCACAGTTCACTGCACTTGCTTTGAAATGAATGACATCAAATGAAATATGAGTGGTAGACTCCAATGGCAATGATTCTATGAACTAAATCTAGTAACCTGAGTAACATAGTTTTCCAAATTCTCGTCTGCATTCAACGCACACAAAACCATACAGTTTATCAACTTACACAAAATACGCATTTCGAGTCCGAGGCCACATTCCAGAAAAACAAACGCTGGTCAAGTCGAGCCTAGGGAAAGCATACTTCGCTAACCTACATCGTCAAATCATCTGTCAGCAAGTGCATCTGCCAAGGCACCGGCACCGCATCTGTCACCATCTGTTCTCACACTGCCGCAGTGAGGCCGGCGAGACATTCACACGATAAAGGGCATTCTCGGGCCCATCTCCCACGGTCAGCGGTCAGGCCCGTGCTGTACACGTCACCGAGCACCGCGCCCCAGGCAGCGGCGGAGTTTCGCAACATAAGCTGGGGCCTGAGCAGAAAGAAGAAGAACGGCGAAACCTACCCAAGGCACACCAACAAACGGGTTTTAGAGTTTTGCGGAAGGATTGAGACGAAGCACCCGCATCCCGGATGGACCATTTGTTCGGATTATCGTCCTCGTTTGGTGTGTTGGCTATGTACGCCACGTGTCGGCCAGTTCTCTCCCCGGCCGTCGTCAGGCGTTAACATTGCATGCTGTGTACATACCAACCCACCAGACGCGAGGACGATAATCCCAACTAATCCATCTGCGAACGTGTTTTCTCCGGATCTGGTCCATTTTCCTCAATATGGGGCGGGGGGCTGGAGTCAAAGTTGAGGGACTGGAGCTCCCCCGAACTGGATAGGAAGTTACACCCCTGGCCTGAGGTGTCTTCTCGCGCCGCCGCCTGTGCCGTGTTGAGTCGCACGAGCCGTGCCCAGCAAGTCATCCGGCGGCCCCGGCCCCGCCTAGCAGCGACAGTCGTCAGCCCGCTGGCCTCTGAGGTGTCCTGCGCCGCCGCCTGTGCCGTGTTGAGCCGCACGAGCCGTGCCCAGCGAGTCATCCAGCGGCCCCGGCCCCGCCCCAGCAGCGGCAGTCGTCAGCTCGCTGGCCTCTGAAGTGTCCTCCTGCGCCGCCGCCTGTGCCGTGTTGAGCCCCACGAGCCGTGCCCAGCGAGTCACCCGGCGGCCCCGGCCACGTCCCAGCAGCGGCAGTCGTCAGCTCGCTGGCCCACAAAGCGAATAAATAGGCCCAGCATGTGGCCGGGCGGGTGGCGGGCATCATTAGCATCCGCCCAGAGCCCGGCATATGGTCACCCGTGATGACGGCGGCACGCTGGCCCGGCCGCGTGATGGAGCGTGATGACGCGATGGGGCCGCCCCGCCCGACTTCGGGTAGCGGTCGTGACGCGGCCCGGGCTCGCGCTGGCGGCGGCGCCCCCATATTTTGGGCAGGGCGGTCGTTGGGCGGGGTAATTGGGGCGCTCCAGTGTGCAGGCGGCATATCAATGGCGTGTTGATCCCACTCCGTTGCCAGGTCAGCCACTGGGCCCAGCTGTGACGTCAGTGATCTTTCGTTGGCCAGACTCGTCACCTCCGCGTTGATGAAGTTCACGGCGAAGCGATTCGAAATTGCGTGAGCGAGACAAGGCGCCGTGTTCTGCCGCACACCAGCGTACTGAGTGTTTTTTTTTTTTAAGCTGGGCTGGTATGCAGTTTTCGACCCAGCCTCGCCGTTGGCGTGAATCTTGTGCTGATGCGTCGTTTCGTGAACGGCACGGCGCCCAGCGCGCCACAACCGCCTTACATTTGAATGCACCAGTTGGCATATATTTGTCTCTGATCGTTCATCCCATTATCCGTCAAACCAATAATTATAAGCCGATTCGGGCGTTTTTGTGCTTACAAACTGATGGCATCGGGTCCAAATGCGCAAAATAGTTATTAAAACCGCCAAAAAGCACCGACACTTCAGCTTGCTTTACATCTAATATTAGAATCATCGTCATGTCTCACCAATAAGCCAGCCCATAAGCCCATTTCACATTGCGATGCAGACTCGTCATTACAAGTACAGATACAAATACAGTCGTGCATTAAGGCTATCCGCAATTGGCTGGTGGCTAGCAGTTTTCTCATCTATACATAAAACACATAAAACGTTTCATTGTCACAGAATACAGCCAACCCACCGAGCTCACTCCGTAGCAAACATTAATAATCATAAGACTGCAGCACGGTCGATATAACATAAGTCAGTCCGATGCAGCCGGCACATTGGGCAGGTGTCGCCTCAGGTGGCGACAAACAGGGGCGCAGGGAACCCCAGCAGTTCGGCCGGCAGCGTGTGTCGGACCCCTACAGCCGACACGCCTCCTGCCATCTCTGTGCGGACCGGGGGCACACACCACCGATTGGTCTGACGGGCGGTCCGGTCTCGGGTCTCAGCAAGGTCTCAGCAATGTCCGGTCTCTGGTCCCATCAAGGCCCGGTCTCGGGTCCCGTCAAGTTCCGGTCTCGGGTCCCGTCAAGGTTCGGTCTTGGGTCCCATTAAGGTCTGGTCTCGGGTCCTATCAAGGTCCGGTCTTGGGTCCTATTAAGGTCCGGTCTCGGGTCCTATCAAGCTCCGGTCTCGGGTATCAGCAATGTCCGGTCTCGGGTCTAATCAAGGTCCGGTCTCGGGTCTCATCAAGGTCCGGTCTCGGGTATCAGCAATGTCCGGTCTCGGGTCCCGTCAAGGTCTAGTCTCGGATCTCAAGGTCCGGTCTCGGATCTCATCAAGGTCCGGTCTCGGATCTCAGCAAGGTTTGATCTCGGGTCTCAGCAACGGTGGTAATAACTGCTGCCAGCTCTCTGGCTGGCTGTGACGGTATGCCCGCGGGCAAGACTATGTGTGGTACTTGACCAGGTTCTCTGCGCTGTCACCCGAGTCTCCTCACGACAGATGCACCGCGCGGTGGCATTTTTTAGGCCGAGCGTTGCTTTTGTTGGATAAATAACCTTTTAAATGTGAGAGACTGTTCAATTTGTGTGTGCCATCTTAACACGGGCTCCGGTCAGGGTCCAGTTGACCCCCCCCCCCCCCGAGCAGTTTTTTCAAGAATGATTTGCGAACACCACGGAGCAGCCTCGTCAAAATTTGCATAGCTATAGATCATTAAATTGCGGATCTTTTGATGTAAAAGTCGGATTAAACTTGTAACGTTGCTGGCCTGCGGCAGGTCAAAGTCAGGTCATGGCTGTCCGCGAAGGTTATTTCTAGGGAATCGTTCAATGTGGCGCAACAATGGAGTGTCAGACGAAGCCATACATATCTGAAATACTTTCTTAAGCAATACACCAATCGAACTTAGGATTACAACAAAGTCCATTGCCCTAGGGTCAGGCATGAAGGTCAGACAAGGTCAAAACTGGCCTGCTTTTTTACTCGGGAGCTTGTTTTGCGGGGTAGTTTCTGGTGTTTATTTCGAATTTACTTATGACGGAGACCGTAACAGATACGTTCCATGGACTTTTTAAAGGACTAAGTAGGTCACTGATCTAAAATGACCCAGGTTCACACCTTGTCTTTAGGAACATACTGCCTAGCGTAATCCCTGACGCCTATCCGAGAGGCAAAATAGGAGCAATCTCGCAGGTGGTTGGCCATCTTGACCTTAAAAAGGCCAAACAGGGCCACTAACCTTAATTGGACACCACTGACCCTTTGCTTAGGACGGGCAGCTAGCTTTACGCCGGTTGCGTGAGGAGGTCTGGGAGCACTTGAGACACCGATCTGGAGTTTGACCTTGTTTGACCTTATTGAACCCCAAGGTCATGACCTAGAAGCCTTTAATTTCGACACAATTGATTTTGTGTACAGATCAACACACCCTGGGAATTTGGTATATCTAGCTTTCTTATTCTTTAAGATCTCAGCGGGTCAAATTGCCCCCCACCTCCCACCCGAGCGAGGGGCCACTGTGCAACCGGCCACTGGGGCGCTTCTTTGTGCTCACAAGATGGGAGTATGCATGTATATGTATACGTATATATATATATATATATATATATATATATATATATATATATATATATATATATATATATATAATCCGAGTAGCGTAGCTTGCGTACAATGTATTACAACATTGAATTGGGCCCTGCAATCCAATACATCATGTTGGCCATAGGTCAGTAAAATCAAAGTACATCTTATGAAGAAGTAACATTTCACTATGGTGATGGCAATTTACCCAGGACTGCACACAAGTCCCACTCAAGCATCGGAATTCATTCTGTAATACGCACGCGTGACACTGCAGTGTGCGATAAATGCAGCTATCGCATCGTCCTCATTGTGGTCCACAATTCTAAATGCATGAGCACTTCCAGCGAAAATCGCTGTTTTAAATGGGAAATTTGAGCTTATGAGAAAACTCCCTTCACGGTCTCAACCTCATGCGCCCATTCAAGACCTGTGCGCAGGTGCGCAGTTAAATTTTTGCATAAAGACGGCACTCGTGGCTTAAAAAGTCACGAACAATGCCTCTAGATTGCCACCGGCTGCGGGAGGAGCGTAGCATGACGCATAAAACTTACCGCAGTAAAAAACCCCGAACGGCTTCCAAGATTTCGGCGTGGGGAACGAATGCAGTCATTGTTGTTCCATTGTTCAGTTAATTAGACAATTTATTTGCATCTTACGTTGCGTGTGGTGCCAAGCGCGAAAATCTGCTTCCTGTTCCCCATAACACGATAGCGCGCGGCCACAGCGAGAACCACGGCCCCAACAGTGACATCATAACAGCGATTGATCTCTGTGCGCTGGACGGTTCACGCTGCATTATGCTTTAATCACATATACCTCGCTCAATAGCGCCTATCAAGCAGCGTTCGCAGTGCGCTTTGTACGAATCACACTGCGCTTTGCACGAATCACACTGCGCTTTGCACGAATCACGCTGCGCTTTGCACGAATCACAATGCGCTTTGCATGAATCACACTGCGCTTTGCACGAATCACGCTGCGCTTTGCACGGATCACACTGCGCTTTGTACGAATCACACTGCAGCAATACGGTCCAAGCTACAGTGTGCACTGTTGGTATTGCTCAGTGCACTGCTAAAGGGAGTATTGCACACTTATATGGGGTTTTGAATTTAAATAGCCATCTTGGAGACCTTTCGGTGCTGTTCACAATCCTGCCCTTCTCAAGACGTAAACCCCTCTAGCTTCTGAGCTGCACGTTCGTGAAAAAGGGGAAAAGTATATCAGAGAGAGTATTTCAAAGCCACCTTGGCATTCGTGACGTCATGCAACATTCATATGTCATTCCATAGTCATGTGGTGAACAGGGCCAAGAAAAATATTAATGTCGAGAAGTTCACATCTGGCGTTCGTGAACGCGACTTCCAGATAAAACGGTAGTCAAATGGTTCTCAATCAATGTTGTGGAAGGTACAATGACCTAATCCAACCACGACGCATTGAGGTGCATATTTTCTTAACATAGAATTGTGCCACCTCGAGAATTCTGTTCTAGTTAAAAAAAAGTGCACCAATAGTTACAAGTGAGCTTGTTTCATCACATCTGATGCTTGCTTCAATACCTGCAACTGTGAAATATTTCCTTTCGGTGCACCATTCCAGCCGCACACGCAAAATACTCCGTTTATACCACTATAAAACACCTTTTAAACACTCAGTAGACGTTTCAAAGTCTATTTTTCGGATTCGGATTATTTATTCCAACTATTTTCGGATTTATTTATGGCGCTACACCATTCGTAGGCACACAGCAGTAGCTCGGACTCGGAGCCAATGTCAAGCTGCTTCTGCAGCGATGGAGGACGAATACGTCGGTAACCTTAAACCTCCACAGCTTGTGTCACAGCTGGGTTCACACGACCGCGCACTCAAAAGGAACTTGAATAAATTGCCAATAACCATTTCTACAAAAATTATGACTCCACGTGACCTGTCCTATCCGCCCCCCCCCCCCCCCCCATGTAGTTCAGACAAGCTGCACAGCCAGCGAGTCAGCGTCGGGTCGTCGGGTCGGGAGCCTCCCCCTCCCCCCTCCCCTTGTGCTCCTCGGCGGCCAGCCTGGACACGCGGCCGCTGATCGGATCACGCGCGCCTGTCGGCGGCATTCGGGTCCGACGGCCCGGACCAGTCACGGGCCTCACCGCCGTCACGGGCTGGTGACGGAGGCCGCAGACGGTGACCGAGGCCCGAGACGGCGGCCGAGGCCCGAGACGGTCGCCCAGGTCAGAGTCGGTCAGGTCAACGGCGTGCCGGGACTGTGGCCGAGGCCCCTGACCGTGATCGAAGCCCGAGATTGTGACTAAGTCGCCAAGTAACAGTGGCCGAATACCGCGACAGGCACCGAAGCCCGTAACAGTAGCTGATCCCGCGACAGGCACCGAAGCCCGTAACAAAGTAGCTGATCCCACGGCAGGCACCGAAGCCCGTAACAGTAGCTGATCCCGCGACAGGCACCGAATCCCGTAACAGCAGCGAATTCCGCGACGATGACCGCGGTGCTGACTGGAGAAAACGTCATGACCATTCCGCCAAGTAAATGGAATTGAAGATCGAGCCATTCAAACACGCAGGGATGCGTTTCAAATGACTCATTTAGAGTTACAGCTTCTGCTTGAACACATCAGTCAGACAGCGAAAGATTATGGTAGCCAAGACGCACATCATAACTTAACACTCTGCTTAAGCAGAGCGTGGATTTTATACACCATGCTTCGAATTCTGCCAGTGAACCCCCAGGGTGAAAAGTCTAAATTTGGCAACGAAAAGCGCGTAACGATTTCCTCTGGTTTCCGTAGCGTCAACAGAACTAACAATTAAATAAGAAAGCCACGCGTTTCAGCTATGTGACTTGGCACCTCTTCCTCCACGCATATACACGTTACGCTCCCCGCTCTCAAAGCCCAATTGACCCCGCCTAAGTTCACTCGCCACATTGCCTTCAAGCCTTTCGCATGCCGGGCGAACGGATACAATCTGCTCATAATTACCCGCCCCGGGGGCTCCAGCGCCAGCCATTAGCATAAGCTCATCAATAACGGCTCGCCAGCGTCGCAAACACGTCAGCCCGGGCCGCGCCTCCAGCGAGAAGCGCGGCGAACTGGAGCGCAGCGGCGGCAGTGCCGCATGTCGCGACGAACCTGGTGCGGAGCCGCGCCGCCGCGCCGCAGACCCGCGGGAGCGCCGTCAGAGCCGCGCTGGTACGGCGGCGCCCGAAACATTCACATCGGCCCCAAAACATCACATCACGCCCGAAGCATTCGCGTCGGAAGAGTTAGCAAACGCAATCGATAAAATGAAAACATGGCGAAAACAAAATGCATCACTGTGCATGTATGCCCTTATTGCATGAGGTGTCTGCATATGTACATGCATGGGTGATCACTTCAGAAGTGTGTCTGCTCCAGTTGCACTGCTACTGGTAGGCGGCGCAGAAAGTAACATGCAGAAGACCGTGGTGCCAGGAAATGATGTCACGGTCACGTTGAACATCATAGCAAACACGTCCAGGTCTGCAGGGACGGACAGCGGCGGCGTGCGGTTATGGCCGTTCTGGCCGGGTCAGACCGCAGTCAGCTGGCTGCGCCATTTCCGGCGCGGCAGCTGACGGAGCCAGGGAGCACAACCCGGGCCAGAGGAGTTCCCGCTCGGGGCCGGTGAGGTGGGGTGAGGTAAGATGAGGTGACATGAGGTGATGTGAGGTGAGGTAAGGTGAGGTAAGATGAGGTGAGATGAGGTGAGGTGAGGCAGGGTGAGGTGAGGTGAGGTGAGGTGACGCGAGGTAAGTCAAGGTAGGGTGAGATGAGGTGAGGTGAGGTGAAGTGAGGTGAGGTAAGGTAAGGTAAGGTAAGGTAAGGTAAGGTAAGGTGAGGTGAGGCGCAGGTGAGCCCATCTGGCGTGCGGTCGGCAGGCCTCGCCGCTCCGGGCCGTTATGCGCAGGAGCCACGTGCCGGCCTCGCTCTGGCTCGAATGGCTCATGGTCGTCACCGACAGCCGCCCCGGCCCATCCAGGCTGACACATGTCAACTGAGGCGCTCGGCTCGAGTGGACCCAGACCGAAAAATGACCGCGTCATTCTTGTTCAGGTTTCGCCTGTGCCACTGGTGGAGATCCATATCGACCATTCACATGACAGGCGGGGATGCACGCAGGATTTCTCGTTGCGGGAAGGCAGGACACAACTCAAAGTTTGCACCCAGTTCAGCGCGCCGCACACGCGCCAAATTTGTCGCATGAGGTAAAACACCATCGCGTGTTCTCAATTAAATTATTTTTAAGGGTCTTAACCGAAATTTTCAGCGTCGACATCTATCCGCACACATGTTAATGCATATTAATGCGCACACAAGTTGTTAAGTGCATTTGCGAGGAACATTATGCGCATAGATGAGACAGTAGTAATAGCTTTGTTCCTCGGAGAAAAACCAGGAGTGAATTCACTTTTGCTATTCGTTTCGATAAATGCATGTTGCCAAAATATCAACGCATCTATATCTCCATTCTCCTGGTTTTTCTCCGGGGAAAAGGGCTATTACTACTGTCTTATCTTAATGCGCGCGTATCAATGCAACTTGGGGGAGGGGACACGTGCCCTTTGAGCCACCCCGTGCACACGCTCCCGAGAGCAGGCCAGTGAACTCGGAGCCGCGGCAGCAGCAGAGGCTGGCGGCGGCGGCGCGCTGCAGCCCTGCAGACCGGTACACCGGCCGACCAGCGGGCCGCCGGAGCGTGGCGCACCGCTACCTGCGTACCGCTCACAGTGCGGCGAGTGGCGAAGTCCGGCACACGCCCGGCCTGAGCCGAGGACGTGCTCGAGACATGTGATCACTTCACACGCTTGAACGATCTGAGCATTTGGCGGCTCGCGCAGGCGCGCGTACAACTATCTCGGAAGCACGTCTCTATACAGGGCGGCTCTGGTAGTGGTAGCATATGGCTCGCGTTGTACCGACGTGGCAGACGACTTTCGTCCCCGTGCAGGGGCGCGTCCAGGCCTATATCCACACGGGTGCGTGCCCGAATCGGGATGCTTTGGTGAGACGCTGGTCGAAAGCCGCCATGACGCTGGGAAGACTGGGAAAGGACCTTACGGTATAGCAGCAGGAATGTTTGTAAATGCACCGCGAAGGTTTTGTGCACATCACGCCGAGCTGGAACGACACAACCGAATCGAAATTAATTACCAAGGTGGATCCGGCGAAGGAGGAGGCGACCATGGAAGCCAGAAACCGAACGTGTTGAACAAAATTTCAGTTTAACAAAGAAAACCCACCTCCGTACTTCGGTGCTTAAAGCCATCGCTTCCTGATAAAACCAAGGTACCTCGAAATCCAGGACCGACACCATGGCCGCCGGTCCTCCGGGGCTCCTTCCCTGAGCACGCCCCTGGCACGGGCCACACTCGGCCCCAGTCGCGGCGGAGGCAGAGGCGGCCGCAGCGGCGGCGGAGGCCCGGTTCCGGCCCGTTCCGCCGCCGCGCGGTCACGGAGCCCACCGTCAGGTCACGGCTACTGAGCCAGGAGTGAGCCGCCCCCAAACCGCTCGGCGTCGGCGGTCGGGGCTCGTGACGGCGCCGGTGTGCCGCGACCCAGCTGGTGACTCGTGACGGCCCGCCGGGCCGTGACCCAGCTCGTGACTCGGGGCAGAGGACGTGCGCCTCTGGAGCGGTCAAGGGCTCGGGGCGGCGCGGTGTCGTGCGCCGCGCCGTCGCCGATGCCGGCGGCCGCTTCCTAACGTTTGAACACAGACGTCCGTGGTGTGGCGGGGGGGGGGGAAGGGGAGGGGAGCTTTTAGTGCTCTTTGGGGAACGCCACCCCGCGCCGCGACCCCGACGCTCAGCTGAAGTGTAAACAGAGTACGGGATGGGGGTCAGCACGAGCCGACCCCTCGCTGGGAAGGGTGGCCCTAAACATTAGCGGCGAATTCATTCGCGAAGCTGTATGCCAACAGGGCTACGTTACGGCAGCATGTTCTGCTCCCAACGCGGTGTTTGCAGCGTGACACATACCACCGTGTGACCCAATGTAAACAACTGCACAGGTCAGGCATGTTTTCCATCCAGCTTTTGCAGACACCCTCGAGAGAGAGCTGAGAATGTTATTTTACAGTCCCACATGGAAAACGCGAAGATATCTCACTCCTCGCGTTTCAAGAAAAAGCGATTTGCACAAGAAAAACGGCTAAGTTCGCAATCGGTCCTGTTTTATATCACCGTAGTCGTTGCGGGATCGTGCAAAACTCGGACTGGAGTGTTACACATCATGTGGAGTAAAAGCAGAACGGAAATATTGATGTGAGCATCAAGCATTTCATCAACTAGTCACGCCGTAAGTGCGCGCAAACACTGATTTGCGGTATAGACGTCTGTACACTGGACCCAATATCAAAGCAGCAAACTTTCCTCTCATCCCATGTCTCCCCCCCCCCCTTCCGCTCCCCAACCCCCGCCCCCGCTCCAACCCGAAACTGGGTTCGAGCCCCCAGAGGTGTGGCGACCAGGGCGCCTGCTCTAGTCCTGACCGTACGCAGTCCCCGCCGCCGACCCCCCCCCCCCCCCCCTCCCCCTGCGGACGGGGCGGGGCGCCGGTGCTGCCGTTCCCCCTCCGCCGCCACAGCGAGAGCCGCCGCACACGTGCCGCGCACGCCCGCCTGTCAAGGTGAGGGGGCGGGGAGGGGACGCGCCGCGGCCGTCTGGCTCCAGTCTGGGCCCGCCGCCTGAGTCACCGGGCGTCGGGGAGGGCGGCACGACGGCCGGCTCTGGGGTCGGGGCGGCGGCCCCACGTGGTCAGCGACAGGCTCAGCGCAGGCGCCGCGGCACGGCGCACGTGACGGCGCGCCCCGCCTCCACACCCCACGGCGCCACAGCCAGAGACCGGGCTCACATTCGTGCCACTGCCGACCTGATGATGGAAAGGGGGCATCAGAGCCCAAGGAGACCTGCCGGAAAACAGCATCCCCGAAGATCCGTGGAGAAACAGCCCACGCTCAATGCAAAAAATATATGGACAGGTCCAGCGAATACACGCTCCGTGGCACGGCTTCAGTCCAAATCCTCAAAGCGCAATCTCCGAGCGGTCACCACATTTACCCTTGCGGTAGATGTTCCAACAAAATCATGGTCAACAAAGCTTTACCTTTCGAGCGTGCAGCCACCCCTGGACGTGCCGGTGCAGCGACGGGGGCGGATTGCGCAAATGCACCGAGGTGTTGCACAAAGTGCAAATGTCGTTCACACCAGCGGGTCGCCTGTTCATAGCGAGCATTCACCAACCTCTGTTGCTCGGTATATTCCGAGATTCAACTTGCCTTCAAATTGCACCGATGAACACAGCCACATTTCAAAAAGCCAGTTTGCATAAAACACATCGCCATTTTCGTCATTTCACCAAATGCTTAAGTGAAAAAGGTGAAAAGCTTCAATGAAATGAAAAAGGCTCGGTGGATAGCCTTGAATGCCTTAGTTGTCCCCAAATGAAACAAAAACAAATGTATCGCGAGTTCAATTTCGTAATTAACTGCTTTTCATCGTATTCCTGACAAGACCGCATCATTCTTGGCGTCGTTGCCACACTGAATAGCAAAAGCTAGCAGATTGGAATAAGATCAAACGGACATCGTGAGGCAATCTCTCGCATTCCTTCGCCCGTGGAGAATTTGTGAATCGCTAAAAGGATCCGTCGGTTGCTTAAGAACGTTACTACAAATACCAATTATGTAAATTTGTCTCTCCTTGCTTATCTGGTTCAGAGCCAGATTGAAGTTGGGGGGGAGGTGTTCGGATCATTATTTCACGTGCAACTGTATTGCTCTTACTCGTGGGGTGCTGTTCACCGCCTCTGGGACCCGGTTTTCATCCCATGGCACTGCCATTGGAAGCGGACCAGCCTTCTGAAGTGATGTCCCTTCATCAGACCAGCCCTCTGTAGTGATGTCGCTTCATCAGATCAGCCTTCTGTAGTGATGTCCCTTCATCAGACCAGCCTTCTGTAGTACAGTCCATTCACCAGGCCAATCTTCTGCAGCATAGTTCCTTCATCAGATCAGCCTTCTGTGGTTAAGTCCTTTCATCAGACCAGCCTCCTGTAGTCCAGTCCCTTCATCAGACCAGCCTTCCGTACCCTTCATCAGACCAGCTTTCTGTAGTATAGTCCCTTCATCAGATCAGTCATCTGCGGATATTTCACCCTTGACTGATATCCGCTTGGGAACATCAGCATGCGGCCTGCTTATCAAAGCAAATCAACGGATTGACACGCATTTTAAATCGGTTTCAATCTACTAAAAAACTTTCAACACGGAAGGCTGCGATTGTTTTGCCTCATTCAAATGCCTTGCATTCCTCTGGCTCCATTTTGCCAAAGCCGCTTTCGGGTGACTGTGTAGGACTTGGTCAAATTTGTTTCAGAAATGTACGGCCTGAGAAAAGGGCTGTCTTATTCTGTGGACCACGGCACTGTGTCGTCCTTAATTCCGATTGTGCAGCTGCAGTTCTTCCATTACTCTGAATCCATCCAACGCTGAGGACACTTTCCTGTCAATTTTAGACAGGCGTCGTTGCCCATGACCGCAGGCAACGCTGTGCAAACATCGGATCCTGCCAATTTAAGACAGACACCGTTGCCTCATGACCACAGGACATGTTGCGCAAATATAGGAGCTTTCCAGTCGCCTTATACGGATGCTTTACACAGACGAAGGCCGGAGCTAACTGATTGTCAAACTCAATTCCTCGGCAGCCACGGCTTCCCCGGTGACCTTGTCCGACCTTCCGATCCGTTTTCCTCACTCGCTGCTTCATCCCACATCCCCGGAACGCCGGGTCTCTTGGGAGCACACTGGAGCCATCAGCCACGAGAGGGTTTGACCGCCGCCCCGGCAGGAGCACCGCACCAAAGCTTGCACACCCCTCGAGGTCGGCTCCCTGAGCGGGATCAGGCTGGAGTCGGAGTCAACTCGGAGTCAACGGAGTCAACTCACCACGGCCGGGGCGTCGCCTCACGTCTCGCCTCTCTCCTAAGCCCGACCGTTTTAAAAGTCCCATTATGGCAAAAGCCGTAACGTAGCCGAACCTGAGAACCCCCAAGTGTGCGAGGCAAGGTTCGCTGACGCGCCACCCCCCACCGCTCTGTCCGCTCGGCGACCTCTGCCTCTCTCCGGGCAGAGTGCCTCCCGAGCAAAAACGCCGATGGGTTTTGCTGGATCGGACACTGCCTTCTCCTGGCCGACACCGGCCAATGCAGCTGCTCGGGAGAGAGACGGACGACGCCGGGTTTCGCGACGAGCAGCGCAAAAACTGGCGGCGCTGACGGTGTGTGTGATGAAAGGAATGGAAATGCTGCTGACTGGGCACATGGTCACTGACCGCACTTTTGGGGCCGATGCGTAGGTGGTTGGCTGATACGCATTTGCTGAGGTAGAATTACATCACCAGCAAGTCGTCGAACGAGGAAGAGAATAGTTATTAAAGTAGCGTAGCGGACAAGATTTAGAGGCGAAATCAACCGTCGGCATAGCCCTTGACGTTGTTTACAAAGATTATCCGCTTAATATGCACCATCTGTGGCGCGATCACATTACGGTTCCGGCCTGCCGAAGTGAGCACGAGTTGGGATTCACTCCTTTCTCGATCTGTCAGTCTTGCCATTTTCCGCACCGTCAGAAAACGGCAGATAAAAGAAATTACTCCAATCACGTACCTCTGCAAGTAACCGAATGCACACTTATGAGAAAGATACCCTTCAGCGCAAGCAATAAAGGGAACACACGAGGGCGGCATCGTAATAACGTAATTTTTTACCCATAAACAGCATGTTCTACTTCTTAGTTATTAGGACACATACCACAAACAAAATTAGTACCCTTGCAAATGATTTCCATTGCTGGCGTAAGGATGGACCCTGTACGTCCCGGGGATAAGTGCAAATCACCGACGTGGCCTCGGGCCGCATGGCGAGGGGGGGGGGGGGGGGGGCGCGCAACAGCTGCATGCCTTCGTTCATCGGGCAGTGATAGACACGCGCGCCGACTGCGTGGTAAACAAATATCTCCCTGATCGGAGGAGCCTGCGGCGGCGCTGCGCTGCCAGCCGGGCACTCCGTCGAAATAAACAGAAGTACGGGCGCTGAGCTCTGCGCGGGCGCTGGCCGGCCGACATGCCGGACCGGGGGCGCTGGGGCACAAACAAACAAAAAACTGTCCCATAGGACGAGTGCGGTCGCGGGCGTCGCCAGCAACGGGCAGCGGATCGAGCTCGTGGCGGCAAGGGCGCAGTCAGCCAACAACACCGTGGCGGTAATGATGACAGCGATCAGGGATGCAGTGTCCTATTCATTTGGTCAGATTGCATATTAATTCAGAGGAACACCATTTTTGACTATTTAGGGTGTGGGCCATCGACATTTTTCCCTGCTCAGCTCTTCTCCCAACTTATTTAGCAAAACTTCACGCCTGACTTCGACATCGCCAGGAAATCGCAGAGAGTAGCTATTTGATGACCCCGGGCGATCGATGGATGAAATCTGGTTCAACATGTCACGCACTAGTACACTGGCATCAAACACACCACATCGGCGACCGCGACAGTGACACACACCACACAGGGTTCCCAAACGACACGGGCGAGTTTCTTTCGTCGACCGGTTTGCGACTCACCCCTCCGTTGATTCGCCTGGTTCATTTCTGACGAGACGGGCACATGTCGTGCGTTCACGAGTGGCGTGGGGGAACAAAGCGTGGGTCTTTGTCAAGTTGAAAACTGAAGGGAGCAGGGAGTGGTGTCCATTTCGACCCTCGCGCGGTTGCCTGATTGTTAATGGTTAGTCCTCACTGTAGAAGGTACGTATTGAAACCACCAAAAAGTCTACTCCAGCCGAAAGGGACAGGCTGTCACGCTTTACAGAGGCTTTATAGGCTACATAGAGGCGACCAGTGATAGCAGATTCTGCGACATTCAGCAATAAGAAGCGTCATTCTTTAAACGTGCGCCACAGAAATTGTTAGGCATTTGGGTGCCAGCCGTTTCATCAGGTTTACTACTGCAGCGTACCAGCAGCATCGCAGCCCCACAAGTTCATCCCATTCGATTCACACGGAAAAAGCAAAATTCTCAATCCGCGCCTCTATGAAAGGTCGACAGGTCAGCTGACAGGTCGCAACCGGGTCCGGCTCACGCCGTTCGGACAGCGCGGCGGCACGAGGCCAGCAGACTGGGGAGACGATCGTGGCCGGTCGTCCAGGCAAACGCTTGGGCCGCTGCCTGCTGGCCGTCAGGCGCCCGCACGCCCAAACCACGGCTCCGCCAGCTATTGGGAGTCTTTAAGGACCGATGTCGGATCTCAGCAGTCGGAGCAGTGGAAGACGCGAGACCAGCTGCGCAGTGTAGGCGAATGTTCCTGCTTCAGCTCACTAGCGGACCCCAAAGCTGTTCCACGCGGGGGTTCGCCAGTTGTCGAACGGAAAACGGTCAGTGCCGTCTTTTCCGCTACCAGTATGGAGTAAACACGTCGTCGCCTAAACGAGAGCCCACCCAACACATTGAGTTGTTTGCAATGCCCTGGTCATAGGGACCAAAAGCGTAAACCACCATACGCGTCGACTTTGTTTATTGGTCTTTCTATTCTAGGCTTGCCAGCCCCCAATCCAACCAACTTTCAAACCGCGCTATTTGCAGACCTGTGCGCAAGTCAATATCACCGCATCTTTACCAGCGAAACCCACCACAGGGAATTTCAAGGCAGCGACAGCTTCCGTCGGCGCCGTTGACATCGGTTTCTCGGGGCGACCCGCGCCATTCCTTTAAATTATGGCTGAATCTCCGGTACGATCACACTCACGTCTGTTATCGGTAACCGGATAAAGCATCCTGCGGCAAAAAGTCGCATGACAGCGTATCGAAAGCAAAACATCGCAGCACAAATTACTGAATGGGATAAAGATAGTAATGACAAAATGTCGCATGCGGTGTAGGTCGTATGGAAAGAAATCGTGTGCTAAAAGATCGCACCGAGTAAATATCGTGCAGGATACAAGTTGTTATGGAGAACATGATACGAAATAACACAGCGTGGGATAAGGATTGTATGCCAAATGATCGTGCGAGATAAGGGTCGTTGCGGGACAAGGGGCATAATGTCAGTGGTTCGTACGGGACAGAGCTTGCATGGTATACAAATATCAGGTCGACTCCGTTCTCAAAGTACGATCTCGTCGTAATCCACAACGCTCCGCTCCAAAGCCGACAAACGCCATTGCCTCACCTCCAACCCTGGGAGGACAAAGCTGACCGGGCGGCTGGTCGCGGATCGACGCCAGTGGAAACTCAACGAGGGCCAGGCTTAGTGCATTGGCATCCCGCTTTGGAGACATCCGCGCAGTGGCGGAACCTGAGCAAAAATTGTTGGATACGCGCAGGTTTTGAAAGGTCACTGTTTTTAATGTAAACTGGAAGGCACTGGGTGGCGAACTTTGCTATGAGCCTGAATACGACCAGATGTGCCGCACAATGTCCACTAATCCGGTCCGACAGCGGTCCATAACCCAAGATCCGTAATACGTTCGCGGTTTCACAGAATCAGCGAAAACGACATCTTTCGCGTTTTGGGCGCCGGGTGCAAAAACAAGGGTGGAGCGGGTCTCAAACCCCTGACGACTGGCTCTGCAACGGCATCCAGGATTGTCATTTCCTTTTCCGGAGACTTGCAGCGGTCCTGGCTACATTTAGTGCACGTGTGCTTGCTGCGTTCGTTCCCTCAAACCATCAGCACACGTCGCGATGCTATCTTGCACCACATAATTATCGTTATCGCAGACAATCTTTACCCTGCGCGATCTTCACCTTGCAGTTTTTACACATCAAATTTTGCTGGCGGCACTTTTGAGTGGAATGATTTTCCTTAACAACCTTGGCCGGACGATCTCCATTCCACACGACCTTTCTGCTTATAAACTTAAGTAATACGATCTCCGTTGCCCCTAGCACCTTTGTTTCTGGTTATCTCTCCCCCACATTATCTTTTTAGTATGATATAACGACCACGATCATTCCATGTGACCAGTTGCCATACGAACGTCAAAGCTGCAATCTGTCGTCATCCCACTCTCCTCGCATCGCAGTCGGTTGCTGCGAATCGCTCGCAATTCCCACCTGCAGTTGTATATACATTAGCTCATGTGATGCGCTGCTGCTGGGTTGCGCCACACCCGTCAGCGCCTTCTCCGCGGGCGAGGAGAAAGAGGGAGAACAGCAGGGTTTGCAAGACAGTTTTTCCATGCCATGCTGCGGACCTAGTGTAAACTGTTAAATCCCGCAAATGCATGAATGTGTCTCCTTTTCGACCCGCCCCTCCCTTTGCGGCAGAGCCCACAAACCAATGTGAGAACATTCCCACCATTCAAGAAGATTCCCTACGCCTGCTGCCGTGCTCTCCATTGTTTGTTCTGATTTACAAGACGATTGGAAGCTAATTGAATCCTCACTTAATTGTCTTCAAACGTAATTTAGCCCCGCGCAATTTAGGTACCGGCCGTTTAGGTAGTTTAGTAGGTACCGGCCGGGAATTCGCAAACAACGCACCGCTCTTCTGTCCGTGGTGCCGATTCCTCCCGGTAGCTGTGACCCCACGTGACCCCGTGGTCGCCCCGGGCTGTCGGATGTCTTCGCGGCAGCTGCGCCGCTTCCTGCCGCTCCCCCTTCCCGGTTCGCGGGGGGGGGGGGGGCGGGGGGGAGGTGATGGGCGAAACGGTGGGGGAGGGGAGGGGCGCCTGGGGTAACGAGGCCCAGATCCGGCCATTTAAATGTCACGCAGGCAGCCACGACGACGGCCAGCCTGCAGCTGCTTCCGACGGAGACACGCGCCCACGGGTCGCCGCTAAATCCCTGCCGAGACAGAGCGGGAGGGGGGGGGGGGGGGAGGAGCTCGGGCAAGAGATTTGGAGGGGCGAGGGACGAGCGGGGAAACAAACGAAAAACGGCGGGAGAAAACGCTGACAACAACCGCGGAAAGACACGCGATTAATATCACAACCTATTGGTGCCGCTTCACCAACGCGCTACCAACGTCACGGGACGACGGCCTCGCCGACGCTGGGTGCATCACCGACGATAAATGGACCACATCTCGCGTCGCGTGATGACACCCGCGCCCGCCCACTACGCTTCCCTAATAGCTCGTGAGGGATCACTGACGGAGTGGGGCCAGCGCCGGACCGTACACACGCCCGGCGCATGGACGGTCTCGAGCAGACGGGAGCCAAGGCGCCGTCCTTACAGGACGCTGATTGACGTGCAGCTGCAGCGGTTAACGGGCCTGTGTTATCTTTGAAGTGACGTGCAATCGGTTGGAGGGACGCACGCAGGACATCACGCGGCTGAGTGCATCCCCTACACAAGCGATGAAGTAGGCTTGCTTCAGTTATTGGTCCCGTACAAATGGTAGAAATAAAAAGGCTCAAAATGGGAGGGGAAGACACAGAGATGCTCCAACAGAGAAAGCTCAAAGCGCCCGCCCTGCGTACCAAACGCAAACACAGATGCCTGTGTTCG
Source organism: Pollicipes pollicipes (assembly GCF_011947565.3). Lineage (NCBI taxonomy): Eukaryota > Metazoa > Arthropoda > Thecostraca > Pollicipedomorpha > Pollicipedidae > Pollicipes > Pollicipes pollicipes. The sequence goes on from NW_023597055.1 coordinate 9,147,453, forward strand.
CCAGACTGGTTCGGTCTGACCTGACTTCGAGTAGAGGCCGCATCTGTCCAACACCACCAACGTCGGGTTCGCGAGCACCCCTAAAAAACCTCCGCACGACGGCCACTCGGTCCGCTCTAGTGACGTCATAAGAGTTCCACGGTCTACGTGACCGAGGTCCCACGCGTCACGTAGTTCACCCACGTGTTCCTCTTGACCTCCCGGCCTCCAACGTGTGACGATGCACGACGCACTCTATCCAACTTCGGCCACATCAAAGAAGCCGCTCAGGCTCCCTTGGCCGACGTCGCAGGGTTGGCCCTGGTGACGTCATCACCCACGCAAGCCGCGAGGACGGCGGCGTCGGCGGCGCCCGCGCCCTCGTCATGCTCCGGTGCCCCTACCCGCCGCCCATGACCTCCGATGACCCTGCACCGAAGCCGAGCCCGTACCGCAGCCGGCAATCGCGTCGGGTGTCGAACCGATGCGCTAGACGGCTGCCGTGAGAGGGCATGTGTCAGGGGAGGGAGGGAGGGAGGGAGAAGAAGGGGAGAGAGAGGGGGGGGGGAAGAGCAGCTGACAGACGGAAAGCTCGGCGTTGTCTGACAGACAATGCCGGTACTAGATACAATACGAGGCAGCGACGCTACGCAGCTGAAGGGCTCGCTGAAGATCCTGCAATGTGATAATTACTTCGATCTAAAAGTATTTTTAAAAACGCGGGTGCTAATACAACTACTTAAATGGGACCGAGAAGTCCATGCTTGGCGCCGATCGATGCGATGGAAGTACAGGAGGAGAAGGTGGTTCCAACCACCTCAACCTGCATGGTCTCCCACCAGACGATAACAGATCTGGATGGACCCAACCACTTCATTTCCTCCCCCTCCAGCTGCTCCTGTTATCACCAACCGTCAATGCCACGATGCGGTCTCTAATGAGGATAACAAACGGACGGTGGACGCCATATAACGCTGTAAGGGAGTGCAGATTCAGGCAGCGGATTGTCGCCAGCGTCCGGCGTCGCGTCCCGTGTTGCTGGAGACCGAGGTGCGTGACCGGTGCCGACTTCCGCCGGCAGCGAGGCGGCAGACAATGTGGCACGGTTGGCACCGCCGGCAGCGAGTCGGAGGACAATGTGACACAGTTGGCACCCCTGGCAGTCAAGCGGAGGACAATGTGGCACAGTTGGCACCGCTGGCAGCGAGGAGGAGGACAAGGTGGCGCAGTTGGCACCGCTGGCGGCGAGGTGGAGGACAATGTGGCACAGTTGGCACCGCTGGCAGTCAAGCGGAGGACAACGTGGCACAGTTGGCACCGCTGGCAGCGAGGCTAAGGACACAAGTGGCACAGTTGGCACCGGTTGGCATCAAGCGGAGGACAAGGTGGTACGGTTGGCACCGCCGGCAGCGAGGCGGCAGACAATGTGGCACAGTTGGCACCGCTGGCAGTCAAGCGGAGGACAATGTGGCACAGTTGGCCGAGTGCTGGCCTGTGAGAGTGGGACCTGAGATCTAATCTTGCTCGCTTAAATCGACCTTAATGTTTTACTCCCATGACGTTGGAGACGGGGTGCTGGAACAAATAGTCATCGCTCCGACTTTTGTCCTCGTTAGAGGTTTTTTGTGATTTATCCTAGCGTGTTGCCCAGAAACCCACGCTCAACGCCAGAATGTAGTTTCTTTTGAATGATAGCAAAACACTGATATTTCAGGTCATATCGGGACCTAGGACGACCCTTTCATATGTGCGTAATGCACTGTGTGCCGTTCGTACGCAAACCACTTCGGACAGCTTCAGAGCAAGCAGTGTCATGGCGACTTCCGTTGGTTGACTTGAACTGCCAAAAATGATGACAAAAACCTTTCCACAGGGCAAGTGGCAACACCGGGGCTTGCCACAGCTTCGTCCAGCTATGGCGAAGCCACCGCGGTCCCCTAGCCGGTCACGGGGCAGGGAGCCGCGGAGGGAGAGGGCGCGGACTTCCGCCAGCTGACCACGGCCGGGCCAGCACCGGAAGCGGAAAGTGGAAAGTGCCTGCCGGCCGGCGGTCAGCTGACGCCCCGGCTGACCTTGGGCCCGCGCCGCGGCATTCTCCCTCACACGGTCGGCCTGCCGGAGCGTCGCATCGCAACGGCGATGTCAGCGACGTCGACTCGAGGACGACACCGATCAGGAAGACGTGCTCGGCTACGGGGCGCCGTCTCTCTCCTCGTTCACGAGCCTATCACCGTCACAGGCGGCATTCCGCGAAGCCGGCCGGACCCGTGCACGCCGGGTGCGAACGCGCCCAAACAAGCGCGGAAAGCGCTCGGCGGCTGCCTGCGGGGCGCGAGCAGAGGCCAAAACGTCAGTTTCAGCTGCCAGCCGAGCAGCCAGGGCTGCTGACGTTAAAACACCGGCAAGGCAGCAGGCAACGGCGAACGCTGCCCCGTCTGGACAACGGCGTTCGCCCTTTTTGTGACCTTCTCCAGAGGTTTGTTCACGTCCATGTTGCCGACTTTCCAACACGAGCCACAAGGGCAGCGCAGTTGTGCAACGCATTCCAAATCAGAGGGGTTTCTACACGTGATTTATTAACGGCACCTAAACACGGGCATCTGGTAGCAGGCGAACGTAGATGTAGCTGCCTGGATACAAATGCCAGATCAAAAGAGCAATCAAATCCATCGACAGTAAAAAGTAAAAACCATGGGTCGCGAGCTCCGCCGAAGGCCGAGCCCATCGACAGTAAAAATTAACAACTCCAGGTCGCGAGTTCCGTCGAAGGCCGAGGAGGTAGCATACGCACTCTCAACCACGCCACAGTATGCGCAATGGTTGTCGCATATTAAGCAATACCTTATAACCTAGCCGGTCC
>NW_023597055.1:9151218-9269020 GCF_011947565.3 Pollicipes pollicipes
GGTAGTGAAGGTGACACCAGGACAGCCCTGTTCCTTCCCAGGTCATTTGGACGGGGCGGAACCCCGGTGTCAGATGATACAGGGCGCCGGCGGTGGGCGCGCGCGGTGACTCCGGCCCGTTAGCGTCGGGCTGGGTGTCAGGCGACAGTTGGCCACGTCACCACCGCCGGGCTGGGTGTCACGCGACAGCTGGCCACCTCACCACCGCCGGGCTGGGTGTCACGCGACAGTTGGCCACGTCACCACCGCCGGGCTGGGTGTAACGCGACAGTTGGCCGCGTCACCACCGCCGGGCTGGGTGCCACGCGACAGCTGGCCGCGTCACCACCGCCGGGCTGGGTGTCACGCGACAGCTGGCCACCTCACCCCCGTCGAGCTGGCTGTCACGCTACAAAGCTTGTCCCGACGTAGTTCAAGGGTGGGGTGTCGCTGGGGTGTCACGCCGTGCTAGGTTGTCACTAATTCAGGACCTCTATAGCCTCCTCAGGCCGGAGGAGTAACCCTTTGTCCCTGTTGTCTTTTTCTGGTAGCCCAAAGACCTACATCTGCTTGCATAGCGGCATATTTAATACATATTCTGGTTTTTGCCCAGCCCCTCGCCATCCCGTTGTGCGTCGCTCCGCCAATAGGCCCCAGCCTTACGACCGTGCAGGCCGGGAGGCCCACGGACAGGGAGCGGCACTGCACAGAGCCTCGAATGTTGAGGTGTATTGATCACAGGTGGGGATGTTGACGGTTGCTGACCGAGGTCAGTACCTCAACATTCGAGGCTCTGTACACGGCACTGCACAGAGCCTCGAATGTTGATGTGTATTGATCGGAGGTGGGATGTTGACGATTGGTGACCGAGGTCAGCACCTAAACATTCGAGGCTCTGTACACGGCACTGCACAGAGCCTCGAATGTTGATGTGTATTGATCGCAGGTGGGATGTTGACGGTTGCTGACCGAGGTCAGTTCCTCAACATTCGAGGCTCTGTACGCAGCACTGCACAGAGCCTCGAACGTTGGGGTGCTATGATCGGAGATGGGATGTTGACGATTGGTGACCGAGGTCAGTACCTCAACATTCGAGGCTCTGTACACGGCACTGCACAGAGCCTCGAATGTTGAGGTGTATTGATCGCAGGTGGGATGTTGACGTTTGCTGACCAAGGTCAGTTCCTCAACATCCGAGGCTCTGTACACAGCACTGCACAGAGCCTCGAATGTTGATGTGTATTGATCGCAGGTGGGATGTTGACGTTTGCTGACCAAGGTCAGTTCCTCAACATCCGAGGCTCTGTACACGGCACTGCACAGAGCCTCGAATGTCGATGTGTATTGATCGCAGGTGGGATGTTGACGGTTGCTGACCGAGGTCAGTACCTCAACATTCGAGGCTCTGTACGCGGCACTGCACAGAGCCTCGAACGTTGGGGTGTATTGATCGGAGGTGGGATGTTGACGATTGGTGACCTAGGTCAGTACCTCAACATTCGAGGCTCTGTACACGGCACTGCACAGAGCCCCGAACATTGAGGTGTATTGATCGCAGGTGGGATGTTGACAATTGGTGACCGAGGTCAGTACCTCAACATCCGAGGCTCTGTACACGGCACTGCACAGAGCCCCGAACATTGAGGTGTATTGATCGCAGGTGGGATGTTGACAATTGGTGACCGAGGTCAGTACCTCAACATCCGAGGCTCTGTACACGGCACTGCACAGAGCCTCGGACGTTGAGGTGTATTGATCGCAGGTGGGATGTTGACAATTGGTGACCGAGGTCAGTACCTCAACATCCGAGGCTCTGTACACGGCACTGCACAGAGCCTCGAATGTTGAGGTGTATTGATCGGAGGCGGGATGTTGACGATTGGTGACCGAGGTCAGTACCTCAACATTCGAGGCTCTGTACACGGCATTGCACAGAGCCTCGAATGTTGAGGTGTATTGATCGCAGGTGGGATGTTGACGGTTGCTGACCGAGGTCAGTTCCTCAACATTCGAGGCTCTGTACACAGCACTGCACAGAGCCTCGAATGTTGAGGTGTATTGATCGGAGGTGGGATGTTGACGGTCGGTGACCGAGGTCAGTACCTCCTCCGCGAGCGTCGCCCGTGCGCCCCCCGCCTGCGATGTGGCGGCCCTGCCGTCCGTCCGATCCCCACCCGGCCGGGGCGGCGGCGTGTCACGCTCGGCGGCTGCCATCGGCGGCTGCGCCAGCTGGCCGAGAAATGAGGCTCGCCTTTAATGAACGGCGCCGCGCCCGGCCGCCGCTTCCCAGGACGCGGCCGCGGCCCGGCGGCTCCCCGCCTCGCTCGTGGCGGCGGCACGGCCCCGTGGCGCACGTGCTCCGGCCCGCGCCGTCGGTGGGCGGCTGCTGCCACTGGGAGGAGCGCCGCAGCGGATGGCTGGTCAGGGGACCGGCTAGGTTATAAGGTATTGCTTAATATGCGACAACCATTGCGCATACTGTGGCGTGGTTGAGAGTGCGTATGCTACCTCCTCGGCCTTCGACGGAACTCGCGACCTGGAGTTGTTAATTTTTACTGTCGATGGGCTCGGCCTTCGGCGGAGCTCGCGACCCATGGTTTTTACTTTTTACTGTCGATGGATTTGATTGCTCTTTTGATCTGGCATTTGTATCCAGGCAGCTACATCTACGTTCGCCTGCTACCAGATGCCCGTGTTTAGGTGCCGTTAATAAATCACGTGTAGAAACCCCTCTGATTTGGAATGCGGTGCACAACTGCGCTGCCCTTGTGGCTCGTGTTGGAAAGTCGGCAACATGGACGTGAACAAAGAGCTCTGGAGAAGGTCACAAAGAAGGGCGAACGCCGTTGTCCAGACGGGGCAGCGTTCGCCGTTGCCTGCTGCCTTGACCGGTGTTTGTAACGTCAGCAGCCCTGTCTTGCTCGGCTGGCAGCTGAAACGTGACGTTTGGCCTCCCGCTGCGCCCCGCAGGCAGCCGCCGAGCGCTTTCCGCGCTTGTTTGGGCGCGTTCGCACCCGGCGTGCTTCGCGTGTTCGCGTCCGGCCGGCTTCGCGGAATGCCGCCTGTGACGGTGATAGGCTTGTGAACGAAGGGAGAGACGGCGCCCCGTAGCCGAGCACGTCTTCCTGATCGGTGTCGTCCTCGAGTCGACGTCGCTGACATCGCCGTTGCGATGCGACGCTCCGGCAGGCCGACCGTGTGAGGGAGAATGCCGCGGCGCGGGCCCAAGGTCAGCCGGGCGTCAGCTGACCGGCCGGCCGGCAGGCACTTTCCGCTTCCGGTGCTGGCCCGGCCGTGGTCAGCTGGCGGAAGTCCGCGCCCTCCCCTCCCTGCGGCTCCCTGCCCCGTGACCACGGCTAGGGGACCGCGGTGGCTTCGCCATAGCTGGACGAAGCTGTGGCAAGCCCCGGTGTTGCCACTTGCCCTGTGGAAAGGTTTTTGTCATCATTTTTGGCAGTTCAAGTCAACCAACGGAAGTCGCCATGACACTGCTTGCTCTGAAGCTGTCCGAAGTGGTTTGCGTACGAACGGCACACAGTGCATTACGCACATATGAAAGGGTCGTCCTAGGTCCCGATATGACCTGAAATATCAGTGTTTTGCTATCATTCAAAAGAAACTACATTCTGGCGTTGAGCGTGGGTTTCTGGGCAACACGCTAGGATAAATCACAAAAAACCTCTAACGAGGACAAAAGTCGGAGCGATGACTATTTGTTCCAGCACCCCGTCTCCAACGTCATGGGAGTAAAACATTAAGGTCGATTTAAGCGAGCAAGATTAGATCTCAGGTCCCACTCTCAACAGGCCAGCACTCGGCCAACTGTGCCACCTTGTCCTCCGCTTTACTGCTAGCGCTCCACCAACTGTGCCACATTGCCTGCCGCCTCGCTGCCGGCGGTGCCAACCGTACCACCTTGTCCTCCGCTTGACTGCCAACGGTGCCAACTGTGCCACTTTGTCCTTCGCCTCGCTGCCAGCGGCGCCAACTGTGCCACGTTGTCCTCCGCTTGACTGCCAGCGGTGCCAGCTGTGCCACATTGTCCTCCACCTCGCCGCCAGCGGTGCCAACTGCGCCACCTTGTCCTCCGCCTCGCTGCCAGCGGTGCCAACTGTGCCACATTGTCCTCCGCTTGACTGCCAGGGGTGCCAACTGTGTCACATTGTCCTCCGACTCGCTGCCGGCGGTGCCAACCGTGCCACATTGTCTGCCGCCTCGCTGCCGGCGGAAGTCGGCACCGGTCACGCACCTCGGTCTCCAGCAACACGGGACGCGACGCCGGACGCTGGCGACAATCCGCTGCCTGAATCTACACTTCCTTACAGCGTTATATGGCGTCCACCGTCCGTTTGTTATCCTCATTAGAGGCTGCATCGTGGCATTGACGGTTGGTGATAACAGGAGCAGCTGGAGGGGGAGGAAATGAAGTGGTTGGGTCCATCCAGATCTGTTATCGTCTGGTGGGAGACCATGCAGGTTGAGGTGGTTGGAACCACCTTCTCCTCCTGTACTTCCATCGCATCAATCGGCGCCAAGCATGGACTTCTCGGTCCCATTTAAGTAGTTGTATTAGCACCCGCGTTTTTTAAAAGTACTTTTAGGTCGAAGTAATCATCACATTGCAGGATCTTCAGCGAGCCCCTCAGCTGCGTAGCGTCGCTGCCTCGTATTGTATCTAGTACCGGCATTGTCTGTCAGACAACGCCGAGCTTTCCGTCTGTCAGCTGCTCTTCCCCCCCCCCCTCTCTCTCCCCTTCTTCTCCCTCCCTCCCTCCCTCCCCTGACACATGCCCTCTCACGGCAGCCGTCTAGCGCATCGGTTCGACACCCGACGCGATTGCCGGCTGCGGTACGGGCTCGGCTTCGGTGCAGGGTCATCGGAGGTCATGGGCGGCGGGTAGGGGCACCGGAGCATGACGAGGGCGCGGGCGCCGCCGACGCCGCCGTCCTCGCGGCTTGCGTGGGTGATGACGTCACCAGGGCCAACCCTGCGACGTCGGCCAAGGGAGCCTGAGCGGCTTCCTTGACGTGGCCGAAGTTGGATGGAGCGCGTCGTGCATCGTCACGCGTTGGAGGCCGGGAGGTCAAGAGGGACACCTGGGTGAACTAAGTGACGCGCGGGACCTCGGTCAGGTAGACCGTGGAACTCTTATGATATCACTAGAGCGGACCGAGTGACCGTCGTGCGGAGGTTTTGCAGGGGTGCTCGTGAACCCGACCTTGGTGGTGTTGGACAGATGCGGCCTCTACTCGAAGTCAGGTCAGACCGAACAAGTCTGACGAGCACAGGCATCTGTGTTTGCGTTTAGGGGGCAGGGCAGTCGCTTTGAGCTTTCTCTGTTGGAGCATCTCTGTGTCTTCCCCTCCCATTTTGAGCCTTTTTTATTTCTACCATTTGTACGGGACCAATAACTGAAGCAAGCCTACTTCATCGCTTGTGTAGGGGATGCACTCAGCCGCGTGATGTCCTGCGTGCGTCCCTCCAACCGATTGCACGTCACTTCAAAGATAACACAGGCCCGTTAACCGCTGCAGCTGCACGTCAATCAGCGTCCTGTAAGGACGGCGCCTTGGCTCCCGTCTGCTCGAGACCATCCATGCGCCGGGCGTGTGTACGGTCCGGCGCTGGCCCCACTCCGTCAGTGATCCCTCACGAGCCATTAGGGAAGCGTAGTGGGCGGGCGCGGGTGTCATCACGCGACGCGAGATGTGGTCCATTTATCGTCGGTGATGCACCCAGCGTCGGCGAGGCCGTCGTCCCGGACGTTTGTAGCGCGTTGGTGAAGCGGCACCAATAGGTGTGATATTAATCGCGTGTCTTTCCGCGGTTGTTGTCAGCGTTTTCTCCCGCCGTTTTTCGTTTGTTTCCCCGTCTCGTCCCTCGCCCCTCCAAATCTCTTGCCCCGAGCTCCTCCCCCCCCCCCCCTCCCGCTCTGTCTCGGCAGGGATTTAGCGGCGACCCGTGGGCGCGTGTCGCCGTCGGAAGCAGCTGCAGGCTGGCCGTCGTCGTGGCTGCCTGCGTGTATTTAAATGGCCGGATCTGGGCCTCGTTACCCCAGGCGCCCCTCCCCTCCCCCACCGCTCGCCCATCACCTCCCCCCCCCCCCCCCCCCCCCGCCACCGGGAAGGGGAGCGGCAGGAAGCGGCGCAGCTGCCGCGAAGACATCCGACAGCCCGGGGCGACCACGGGGTCACGTGGGGTCACAGCTACCGGGAGGAATCGGCACCACGGACAGAAGAGCGGTGCGTTGTTTGCGAATTCCCGGAAACGGCCGGTACCTAAATTGCGCGGGGCTAAATTACGTTTGAAGACAATTAAGTGAGGATTCAATTAGCTTCCAATCGTCTTGTAAATCAGAACAAACAATTGAGAGCACGGCAGCAGGCGTAGGGAATCTTCTTGAATGGTGGGAATGTTTTCACATTGGTTTGTGGGCTCTGCCGCAAAGGGAGGGGCGGGTCGAAAAGGAGACACATTCATGCATTTGCGGGATTTAACAGTTTACACTAGGTCCGCAGCATGACATGGAAAAACTGTCTTGCAAACCCTGCTGTTCTCCCTCTTTCTCCTCGCCCGCGGAGAAGGCGCTGACGGGTGTGGCGCAACCCAGCAGCAGCGCATCACATGAGCTAATGTATATACAACTGCAGGTGGGAATTGCGAGCGATTCGCAGCAACCGACTGCGATGCGAGGAGGGTGGGATGACGACAGATTGCAGCTTTGACGTTCGTATGGCAACTGGTTACATGAAAAGATCGTGGTCAATATATCATACTCAAAATATAATGTGGGAGAGAGATCACCAGAAACAAAGGTGCTAGGGGCAACGGAGATCGTATTACTTAAGTTTGTAAGCAGAAAGGTCGTGTGGAATGGAGATCGTCGGGCCAAGGTTGTTAAGGAAAATCATTCCACTCAAAAGTGCTGCCGGCAAAATTTGGTGTGTAAAAACCGCAAGGTGAAGATCGCGCAGGGTAAAGATTGTCGGCGATAATTTTTAACGATTTTTATGCGGTGCAAGATAGCATCGCGACGTGTGCTGATGGTTTGAGGGAACGAACGCAGCAAGCACACGTGCACTAAATGTAGCCAGGACCGCTGCAAGTCTCCGGAAAAGGAAATGACAGTCCTGGATGCCGTTGTAGAGCCAGTCGTCAGGGGTTCGAGACCCGCTCCACCCTTGTTTTTGCACCCGGCGCCCAAAACGCGAAAGATGTCGTTTTCGCTGATTCTGTGAAACTGCGAACGTATTACGGATCTTGGGTTATGGACCGCTGTCGGACCGGATTAGTGGACATTGTGCGGCACATCTGGTCGTATTCAGGCTCATAGCAAAGTTCGCCACCCAATGCCTTCCAGTTTACATTAAAAACAGTGACCTTTCAAAACCTGCGCGTATCCAACAATTTTTGCTCAGGTTCCGCCACTGCGCGGATGTCTCCAAAGCGGGATGCCAATGCACTAAGCCTGGCCCTCGTTGAGTTTCCACTGGCGTCGATCCGCGACCAGCCGCCCGGTCAGCTCCGTCCTCCCAGGGTTGGAGGTGAGGCAATGGCGTTTGTCGGCTTTGGAGCGGAGCGTTGTGGATTACGACGAGATCGTACTTTGAGAACGGAGTCGACCTGATATTTGTATACCATGCAAGCTCTGTCCCGTGCGAACCACTGACATTATGCCCCTTGTCCCGCAACGACCCTTATCTCGCACGATCATTTGGCATACAATCCTTATCCCACGCTGTGTTATTTCGTATCATGTTCTCCATAACAACTTGTATCCTGCACGATATTTACTCGGTGCGATCTTTTAGCACACGATTTCTTTTCATACGATCTACACCGCATGCGACATTTTGTCATTGCGATCTTTATCCCATTCAGTAATTTGTGCTGCGATGTTTTGCTTTCGATACGCTGTCATGCGACTTTTTGCCGCAGGATGCTTTATCCGGTTACCGATAACAGACGCGAGTGTAATCGTATCGGAGATTCAGCCATAATTTAAAGGAATGGCGCGGGTCGCCCCGAGAAACCGATGTCAACGGCGCCGACGGAAGCTGTCGCTGCCTTGAAATTCCCTGTGATGGGTTTCACTGGTAAAGATGCGGTGATATTGACTTGCGCACAGGTCTGCAAATAGCGCGGTTTGAAAGTTGGTTGGATTGGGGGCTGGCAAGCCTAGAATAGAAAGACCAATAAACAAAGTCGACGCTTATTGGTGGTTTACGCTTTTGGTCCCTATGACCAGGGTATTGCAAACAACTCAATGTGTTGGGTGGACTCCCGTTTAGGCGACGACGTGTTTACTCCATACTGGTATCGGAAAAGACGACACTGGCCGTTTTCCGTTCGATTACTGGCAAACCCCTGCATGGGGCAGTTTTGGGGCCTGCCAGTGAGCTGAAGCAGGAACAGTCGCCTACACTGCGCAGCTGGTCTCGCGTCTTCCACTGATCCGACTGCTGAGATCCGACATCGGTCCTTAAAGACTCCCAATAGCTGGCGGAGCCGTGGTTTGGGCGTGCGGGCGCCTGACGGCCAGCAGGCAGCGGCCCAAGCGTTTGCCTGGACGACCGGCCACGATCGTCTCCCCAGTCTGCTGGCCTCGTGCCGCCGCGCTGTCCGAACGGCGTGAGCCGGACCCGGTTGTGACCTGTCAGCTGACCTGTCGACCTTTCATAGAGGCGCGGATTGAGAATTTTGCTTTTTCCGTGTGAATCGAATGGGATGAACTTGTGGGGCTGCGATGCTGCTGGTACGCTGCAGTAGTAAACCTGATGAAACGGCTGGCACCCAAATGCCTAACAATTTCTGTGGCGCACGTTTAAAGAATGGCGCTTCTTATTGCTGAATGTCGCAGAATCTGCTATCACTGGTCGCCTCTATGTAGCCTATAAAGCCTCTGTAAAGCGTGACAGCCTGTCCCTTTCGGCTGGAGTAGACTTTTTGGTGGTTTCAATACGTACCTTCTACAGTGAGGCTAACCATTAACAATCAGGCAACCGCGCGAGGGTCGTAAATGGACACCACTCCCTGCTCCCTTCAGTTTTCAACTTGACAAAGACCCACGCTTTGTTCCCCACGCCACTCGTGAACGCACGACATGTGCCCGTCTCGTCAGAAATGAACCAGGCGAATCAACGGAGGGGTGAGTCGCAAACCGGTCGACGAAAGAAACTCGCCCGTGTCGTTTGGGAACCCTGTGTGGTGTGTGTCACTGTCGCGGTCGCCGATGTGGTGTGTTTGATGCCAGTGACTAGTGCGTGACATGTTGAACCAGATTTCATCCATCGATCGCCCGGGTCATCAAATAGCTACTCTCTGCGATTTCCTGGCGATGTCGAAGTCAGGCGTGAAGTTTTGCTAAATAAGTTGGGAGAAGAGCTGAGCAGGGAAAAATGTCGATGGCCACACCCTAAATAGTCAAAAATGGTGTTCCTCTGAATTAATATGCAATCTGACCAAATGAATAGGACACTGCATCCCTGATCGCTGTCATCATTACCGCCGCGGTGTTGTTGGCTGACTGCGCCCTTGCCGCCACGAGCTCGATCCGCTGCCCGTTGCTGGCGACGCCCGCGACCGCACTCGTCCTATGGGACAGTTTTTTGTTTGTTTGTGCCCCAGCGCCCCCGGTCCGGCATGTCGGCCGGCCAGCGCCCGCGCAGAGCTCAGCGCCCGTACTTCTGTTTATTTTCGACGGAGTGCCCGGCTGGCAGCGCCGCGCCGCCGCAGGCTCCTCCGATCAGGAGATATTTGTTTACCACGCAGTCGGCGCGCGTGTCTATCACTGCCCGATGAACGAAGGCATGCAGCTGTTGCGCGCCCCCCCCCCCCCCCCACGCCATGCGGCCCCGAGGCCACGTCGGTGATTTGCACTTATCCCCGGGACGTACAGGGTCCATCCTTACGCCAGCAATGGAAATCATTTGCAAGGGTACTAATTTTGTTTGTGGTATGTGTCCTAATAACTAAGAAGTAGAACATGCTGTTTATGGGTAAAAAATTACGTTATTACGATGCCGCCCTCGTGTGTTCCCTTTATTGATTGCGCTAAAGGGTATCTTTCTCATAAGTGTGCATTCGGTTACTTGCAGAGGTACGTGATTGGAGTAATTTCTTTTATCTGCCGTTTTCTGACGGTGCGGAAAATGGCAAGACTGACAGATCGAGAAAGGAGTGAATCCCAACTCGTGCTCACTTCGGCAGGCCGGAACCGTAATGTGATCGCGCCACAGATGGTGCATATTAAGCGGATAATCTTTGTAAACAACGTCAAGGGCTATGCCGTCGGTTGATTTCGCCTCTAAATCTTGTCCACTACGTTACTTTAATAACTATTCTCTTCCTCGTTCGACGACTTGCTGGTGATGTAATTCTACCTCAGCAAATGCGTATCAGCCAACCACCTACGCATCGGCCCCAAAAGTGCGGTCAGTGACCATGTGCCCAGCCAGCAGCATTTCCATTCCTTTCATCACACACACCGTCAGCGCCGCCAGTTTTTGCGCCGCTCGTCGCGAAACCCGGCGTCGTCCGTCTCTCTCCCGAGCAGCTGCATTGGCCGGTGTCGGCCAGGAGAAGGCAGTGTCCGATCCAGCAAAACCCATCGGCGTTTTTGCTCGGGAGGCACTCTGCCCGGAGAGAGGCAGAGGTCGCCGAGCGGACAGAGCGGTGAGGGGTGGCGCGTCAGCGAACCTTGCCTCGCACACTTGGGGGTTCTCAGGTTCGGCTACGTTACGGCTTTTGCCATAATGGGACTTTTAAAACGGTCGGGCTTAGGAGAGAGGCGAGACGTGAGGCGACGCCCCGGCCGTGGTGAGTTGACTCCGTTGACTCCGAGTTGACTCCGACTCCAGCCTGATCCCGCTCAGGGAGCCGACCTCGAGGGGTGTGCAAGCTTTGGTGCGGTGCTCCTGCCGGGGCGGCGGTCAAACCCTCTCGTGGCTGATGGCTCCAGTGTGCTCCCAAGAGACCCGGCGTTCCGGGGATGTGGGATGAAGCAGCGAGTGAGGAAAACGGATCGGAAGGTCGGACAAGGTCACCGGGGAAGCCGTGGCTGCCGAGGAATTGAGTTTGACAATCAGTTAGCTCCGGCCTTCGTCTGTGTAAAGCATCCGTATAAGGCGACTGGAAAGCTCCTATGTTTGCGCAACATGTCCTGTGGTCATGAGGCAACGGTGTCTGTCTTAAATTGGCAGGATCCGATGTTTGCACAGCGTTGCCTGCGGTCATGGGCAACGACGCCTGTCTAAAATTGACAGGAAAGTGTCCTCAGCGTTGGATGGATTCAGAGTAATGGAAGAACTGCAGCTGCACAATCGGAATTAAGGACGACACAGTGCCGTGGTCCACAGAATAAGACAGCCCTTTTCTCAGGCCGTACATTTCTGAAACAAATTTGACCAAGTCCTACACAGTCACCCGCAAGCGGCTTTGGCAAAATGGAGCCAGAGGAATGCAAGGCATTTGAATGAGGCAAAACAATCGCAGCCTTCCGTGTTGAAAGTTTTTTAGTAGATTGAAACCGATTTAAAATGCGTGTCAATCCGTTGATTTGCTTTGATAAGCAGGCCGCATGCTGATGTTCCCAAGCGGATATCAGTCAAGGGTGAAATATCCGCAGATGACTGATCTGATGAAGGGACTATACTACAGAAAGCTGGTCTGACGAAGGGTACAGAAGGCTGGTCTGATGAAGGGACTGGACTACAGGAGGCTGGTCTGATGAAAGGACTTAACCACAGAAGGCTGATCTGATGAAGGAACTATGCTGCAGAAGATTGGCCTGGTGAATGGACTGTACTACAGAAGGATGGTCTGATGAAGGGACATCACTACAGAAGGCTGATCTGATGAAGGGACATCACTACAGAGGGCTGGTCTGATGAAGGGACATCACTTCAGAAGGCTGGTCCGCTTCCAATGGCAGTGCCATGGGATGAAAACCGGATCCCAGAGGCGGTGAACAGCACCCCACGAGTAAGAGCAATACAGTTGCACGTGAAATAATGATCCGAACACCTCCCCCCAACTTCAATCTGGCTCTGAACCAGATAAGCAAGGAGAGACAAATTTACATAATTGGTATTTGTAGTAACGTTCTTAAGCAACCGACGGATCCTTTTAGCGATTCACAAATTCTCCACGGGCGAAGGAATGCGAGAGATTGCCTCACGATGTCCGTTTGATCTTATTCCAATCTGCTAGCTTTTGCTATTCAGTGTGGCAACGACGCCAAGAATGATGCGGTCTTGTCAGGAATACGTTGAAAAGCAGTTAATTACGAAATTGAACTCGCGATACATTTGTTTTTGTTTCATTTGGGGACAACTAAGGCATTCAAGGCTATCCACCGAGCCTTTTTCATTTCATTGAAGCTTTTCACCTTTTTCACTTAAGCATTTGGTGAAATGACAAAAATGGCGATGTGTTTTATGCAAACTGGCTTTTTGAAATGTGGCTGTGTTCATCGGTGCAATTTGAAGGCAAGTTGAATCTCGGAATATACCGAGCAACAGAGGTTGGTGAATGCTCGCTATGAACAGGCGACCCGCTGGTGTGAACGACATTTGCACTTTGTGCAACACCTCGGTGCATTTGCGCAATCCGCCCCCGTCGCTGCACCGGCACGTCCAGGGGTGGCTGCACGCTCGAAAGGTAAAGCTTTGTTGACCATGATTTTGTTGGAACATCTACCGCAAGGGTAAATGTGGTGACCGCTCGGAGATTACGCTTTGAGGATTTGGACTGAAGCCGTGCCACGGAGCGTGTATTCGCTGGACCTGTCCATATATTTTTTGCATTGAGCGTGGGCTGTTTCTCCACGGATCTTCGGGGATGCTGTTTTCCGGCAGGTCTCCTTGGGCTCTGATGCCCCCTTTCCATCATCAGGTCGGCAGTGGCACGAATGTGAGCCCGGTCTCTGGCTGTGGCGCCGTGGGGTGTGGAGGCGGGGCGCGCCGTCACGTGCGCCGTGCCGCGGCGCCTGCGCTGAGCCTGTCGCTGACCACGTGGGGCCGCCGCCTCGACCCCAGAGCCGGTCGTCGTGCCGCCCTCCCCGACGCCCGGTGACTCAGGCGGCGGGCCCAGACTGGAGCCAGACGGCCGCGGCGCGTCCCCTCCCCGCCCCCTCACCTTGACAGGCGGGCGTGCGCGGCACGTGTGCGGCGGCTCTCGCTGTGGCGGCGGAGGGGGAACGGCAGCACCGGCGCCCCGCCCCGTCCGCAGGGGGAGGGGGGGGGGGGGGTCGGCGGCGGGGGACGGTGCTACGGTCAGGACTAGAGCAGGCGCCCTGGTCGCCACACCTCTGGGGGCTCGAACCCAGTTTCGGGTTGGAGCGGGGGCGGGGGTTGGGGAGCGGAAGGGGGGGGGGGGGAGACATGGGATGAGAGGAAAGTTTGCTGCTTTGATATTGGGTCCAGTGTACAGACGTCTATACCGCAAATCAGTGTTTGCGCGCACTTAACGGCGTGACTGGTTGATGAAATGCTTGATGCTCACATCAATATTTCCGTTCTGCTTTTACTCCACATGATGTGTAACACTCCAGTCCGAGTTTTGCACGATCCCGCAACGACTACGGTGATATAAAACAGGACCGATTGCGAACTTAGCCGTTTTTCTTGTGCAAATCGCTTTTTCTTGAAACGCGAGGAGTGAGATGTCTTCGCGTTTTCCATGTGGGACTGTAAAATAACATTCTCAGCTCTCTCTCGAGGGTGTCTGCAAAAGCTGGATGGAAAACATGCCTGACCTGTGCAGTTGTTTACATTGGGTCACACGGTGGTATGTGTCACGCTGCAAACACCGCGTTGGGAGCAGAACATGCTGCCGTAACGTAGCCCTGTTGGCATACAGCTTCGCGAATGAATTCGCCGCTAATGTTTAGGGCCACCCTTCCCAGCGAGGGGTCGGCTCGTGCTGACCCCCATCCCGTACTCTGTTTACACTTCAGCTGAGCGTCGGGGTCGCGGCACGGGGTGGCGTTCCCCAAAGAGCACTAAAAGCTCCCCTCCCCTTCCCCCCCCCCCCCCCGCCACACCACGGACGTCTGTGTTCAAACGTTAGGAAGCGGCCGCCGGCATCGGCGATGGCGCGGCGCACGACACCGCGCCGCCCCGAGCCCTTGACCGCTCCAGAGGCGCACGTCCTCTGCCCCGAGTCACGAGCTGGGTCACGGCCCGGCGGGCCGTCACGAGTCACCAGCTGGGTCACGGCACGCCGGCGCCGTCACGAGCCCCGACCGCCGACGCCGAGCGGTTTGGGGGCGGCTCACTCCTGGCTCAGAAGCCGCGACCTGACGGTGGGCTCCGTGACCGCGCGGCGGCGGAACGGGCCGGAACCGGGCCTCCGCCGCCGCTGCGGCCGCCTCTGCCTCCGCCGCGACTGGGGCCGAGTGCGGCCCGTGCCAGGGGCGTGCTCAGGGAAGGAGCCCCGGAGGACCGGCGGCCATGGTGTCGGTCCTGGATTTCGAGGTACCTTGGTTTTATCAGGAAGCGATGGCTTTAAGCACCGAAGTACGGAGGTGGGTTTTCCTTGTTAAACTGAAATTTGTTCAACACGTTCGGTTTCTGGCTTCCATGGT
Source organism: Pollicipes pollicipes (assembly GCF_011947565.3). NCBI lineage: Eukaryota > Metazoa > Arthropoda > Thecostraca > Pollicipedomorpha > Pollicipedidae > Pollicipes > Pollicipes pollicipes. The sequence continues at coordinate 9,165,786 of NW_023597055.1, forward strand.
CGCCTCCTCCTTCGCCGGGTCCGCCTTGGTAATTAATTTCGATTCGGTTGTGTTGTTCCAGCTCGGCGTGATGTGCACAAAACCTTCGCGGTGCATTTAGAAACATTCCTGCTGCTATACCGTAAGGTCCTTTCCCAGTCTTCCCAGCGTCATGGCGGCACTCGACCAGCGTCTCACCAAAGCATCCCGATTCGGGCACGCACCCGTGTGGATATAGGCCTGGACGCGCCACTGCACGGGGACGAAAGTCGTCTGCCACGTCGGTACAACGCGAGCCATATGCTACCACTACCAGAGCCGCCCTGTATAGAGACGTGCTTCCGAGATAGTTGTACGCGCGCCTGCGCGAGCCGCCAAATGCTCAGATCGTTCAAGCGTGTGAAGTGATCACATGTCTCGAGCACGTCCTCGGCTCAGGCCGGGCGTGTGCCGGACTTCGCCACTCGCCGCACTGTGAGCGGTACGCAGGTAGCGGTGCGCCACGCTCCGGCGGCCCGCTGGTCGGCCGGTGTACCGGTCTGCAGGGCTGCAGCGCGCCGCCGCCGCCAGCCTCTGCTGCTGCCGCGGCTCCGAGTTCACTGGCCTGCTCTCGGGAGCGTGTGCACGGGGTGGCTCAAAGGGCACGTGTCCCCTCCCCCAAGTTGCATTGATACGCGCGCATTAAGATAAGACAGTAGTAATAGCCCTTTTCCCCGGAGAAAAACCAGGAGAATGGAGATATAGATGCGTTGATATTTTGGCAACATGCATTTATCGAAACGAATAGCAAAAGTGAATTCACTCCCGGTTTTTCTCCGAGGAACAAAGCTATTACTACTGTCTCATCTATGCGCATAATGTTCCTCGCAAATGCACTTAACAGACTTGTGTGCGCATTAATATGCATTAACATGTGTGCGGATAGATGTCGACGCTCAAAATTTCGGTTAAGACCCTTAAAAATAATTTAATTGAGAACACGCGATGGTGTTTTACCTCATGCGACAAATTTGGCGCGTGTGCGGCGCGCTGAACTGGGTGCAAACTTTGAGTTGTGTCCTGCCTTCCCGCAACGAGAAATCCTGCGTGCATCCCCGCCTGTCATGTGAATGGTCGATATGGATCTCCACCAGCGGCACAGGCGAAACCTGAACAAGAATGACGCGGTCATTTTTCGGTCTGGGTCCACTCGAGCCGAGCGCCTCAGTTGACATGTGTCAGCCTGGATGGGCCGGGGCGGCTGTCGGTGACGACCATGAGCCATCCGAGCCAGAGCGGGGCCGGCAAGTGGCTCCTGCGCATAACGGCCCGGAGCGGCGAGGCCTGCCGACCGCACGCCAGATGGGCTCACCTGCGCCTCACCTCACCTTACCTTACCTTACCTTACTACCTTACCTTACCTTACCTCACCTCACTTCACCTCACCTCACCTCATCTCACCCTACCTTACCTTACCTCGCGTCACCTCACCTCACCTCACCTCACCCTGCCTCACCTCACCTCATCTCACCTCATCTTACCTCACCTTACCTCACCTCACATCACCTCATGTCACCTCATCTTACCTCACCCCACCTCACCGGCCCCGAGCGGGAACTCCTCTGGCCCGGGTTGTGCTCCCTGGCTCCGTCAGCTGCCGCGCCGGAAATGGCGCAGCCAGCTGACTGCGGTCTGACCCGGCCAGAACGGCCATAACCGCACGCCGCCGCTGTCCGTCCCTGCAGACCTGGACGTGTTTGCTATGATGTTCAACGTGACCGTGACATCATTTCCTGGCACCACGGTCTTCTGCATGTTACTTTCTGCGCCGCCTACCAGTAGCAGTGCAACTGGAGCAGACACACTTCTGAAGTGATCACCCATGCATGTACATATGCAGACACCTCATGCAATAAGGGCATACATGCAGCAGTGATGCATTTTGTTTTCGCCATGTTTTCATTTTATCGATTGCGTTTGCTATCTCTTCCGACGCGAATGTTTCGGGCGTGATGTGATGTTTTGGGGCCGATGTGAATGTTTCGGGCGCCGCCGTACCAGCGCGGCTCTGACGGCGCTCCCGCGGGTCTGCGGCGCGGCGGCGCGGCTCCGCACCAGGTTCGTCGCGACATGCGGCACTGCCGCCGCTGCGCTCCAGTTCGCCGCGCTTCTCGCTGGAGGCGCGGCCCGGGCTGACGTGTTTGCGACGCTGGCGAGCCGTTATTGATGAGCTTATGCTAATGGCTGGCGCTGGAGCCCCCGGGGCGGGTAATTATGAGCAGATTGTATCCGTTCGCCCGGCATGCGAAAGGCTTGAAGGCAATGTGGCGAGTGAACTTAGGCGGGGTCAGATGGGCTTTGAGAGCGGGGAGCGTAACGTGTGTATGCGTGGAGGAAGAGGTGCCCAGTCACACAGCTGAAACGCGTGGCTTTCTTATTTAATTGTTAGTTCTGTTGACGCTACGGAAACCAGAGGATATCGTTACGCGCTTTTCGTTGCCAAATTTAGACTTTTCACCCTGGGGGTTCACTGGTAGAATTCGAAGCATGGTGTATACAATCCACGCTCTGCTTAAGCACAAAAGTTATGATGTGCGTCTTGGCTACAATAATCTTTCGCTGTCTGACTGATGTGTTCAAGCAGAAGCTGTAACTCTAAATGAGTCATTTGAAACGCATCCCTGCGTGTTTGAATGGCTCGATCTTCAATTCCATTTACTTGGCGGAATGGTCATGACGTTTTCTCCAGTCAGCACCGCGGTCATCGTCGCGGAATTCGCTGCTGTTACGGGATTCGGTGCCTGTCGCGGGATTAGCTACTGTTACGGGCTTCGGTGCCTGCCTTGGGATCAGCTACTGTTACGGGCTTCGGTGCCTGCCGTGGGATCAGCCACTTTGTTACGGGCTTCGGTGCCTGTCGCGGGATCAGCTACTGTTACGGGCTTCGGTGCCTGCCGTGGGATCAGCTACTTTGTTACGGGCTTCGGTGCCTGTCGCGGGATCAGCTACTGTTACGGGCTTCGGTGCCTGTCGCGGTATTCGGCCACTGTTACTTGGCGACTTAGTCATAATCTCGGGCTTCGATCACGGTCAGGGGCCTCGGCCACAGTCCTGGCACGCCGTTGAGCCGACCGACTCTGACCTGGGCGACCGTCTCGGGCCTCGGCCGCCGTCTCGGGCCTCGGTCACCGTCTGCGGCCTCCGTCACCAGCCCGTGACGGCGGTGAGATCCGTGACTGGTCCGGGCCGTCGGACCCGAATGCCGCCGACAGGCGCGCGTGATCCGATCAGCGGCCGCGTGTCCAGGCTGGCCGCCGAGGAGCACAAGGGGAGGAGGTGTGGAGGCTCTCCGACCCGACGACTCGCCCCAGACATCGCTGGCTACGCAGCTTGTCTGAACTACATGGGGGGGGGGGGGGGGCAGATGGGACAGGTCACGTGAAGTCATCATAGTTTTTGTAGAAATGATTGTTGGCAATTTATTCAAGTTCCTTTTGAGCGCGTGATCGTGCGAACCCAGCCGTGACACAAGATGTGGAGGTTTAAGGTTACTAGCGTATTCGTCCTCCATCGCTTTAGAAGCAGCTTGACATTGCCTTCCAGCCTGAGCCATTACTGCGTGCGTACAAATGGTGTAACGTCATAAATTCGAAAATAACCCGAATTTATAATCCCAATCCGAAAAATAGACTTTGAAACGTTAAATGAGTGTTTACAGTGTGTTGTAATGGTATAAACGGAGTATTTTGCGGGTGCAGCTGAAACGGTGCTCTTAAAAGGAATATTTCACTTTTCCAGATTTTGAAGCAAGCATCACATGTGATGAAACAAGCTCACTTGTAACTATTGGTGTGATTTTTTAATTGCAACAGAATTCTCTAGGCGGCACAATTCTGTGTTAAGCAAATATGCCCCCCATTGTGTCATGATTTGATTACGTCATTGTTCCCTCCACAACATTGATCGAGAGCCAGTTGACTACTGTTTTATCTGGAAGTCACGTTCACGAACGCCAGATATGAACTTCTCGACATTAATATTTTTCTTGGCCCTGTTCACCACATGACTATGGAATGACATGATATGAATGTTGCATGACGTCACGAATGCCAAGGTGGCTTTGAAATACTCTCTCTGATATACTTTTCCCCTTTTTCACGAACGTGCAGCTCAGAAGCTAGAGGGGTTTACGTCTTGAGAAGGGCAGGATTGTGAACAGCACCGAAAGGTCTCCAAGATGGCTATTTAAATTCAAAACCCCATATAAGTGTGCAATACTCACTTTAGCAGTGCACTGAGCAATGCCAACAGTGCACACTGTAGCTTGGACCGTATTGCTGCAGTGTGATTCGTACAAAGCGCAGTGTGATCCGTGCAAAGCGCAGCGTGATTCGTGCAAAGCGCAGTGTGATTCGTGCAAAGCGCAGTGTGATTCGTACAAAGCGCACTGCAAACGCTGCTTGATAGGCGCTATTGAGCGAGGTATATGTGATTAAAGCATAATGCAGCGTGAACCGTCCAGCGCACAGAGATCAATCGCTGTTATGATGTCACTGTTGGGGCCGTGGTTCTCGCTGTGGCCGCGCGCTATCGTGCTATGGGGAACAGGAAGCAGATTTTCGCGCGCTTGGCACCACACGCAACGTACGATGCAAATAAATTGTCTAATTAACTGAACAATGGAATAACAATGACTGCATTCGTTCCCCACGCTGAAATCTTGGAAGCCGTTCGAGGTTTTACTGCGGTAAGTTTTATGCGTCATGCTACGCTCCTCCCGCAGCCGGTGGCAATCTAGAGGCATTGTTCGTGACTTTTTAAGCCACGAGTGCCGTCTTTATGCAAAAATTTAATTGCGCACCTGCGCACAGGTCTTGAATGGGCGCATGAGGTTGAGAACGTGAAGGGAGTTTTCTCATTGGCTCAAATTTCCCATTTAAAACAGCGATTTTCGCTGGAAGTGCTCATGCATTTAGAATTGTGGACCACAATGGGGACGATGCGATAGCTGCATTTATCGCGCACTGCAGTGTCACGCGTGCGTATTACAGAATGAATTCCGATGCTTGAGTGGGACTTGTGTGCAGTCCTGGGTAAATTGCCATCACCATAGTGAAATGTTACTTCTTCATAAGATGTACTTTGATTTTACTGACCTATGGCCAACATGATGTATTGGATTGCAGGGCCCAACTCGATGTTGTAATACATTGTACGCAAGCTACGCTACTCGGATTATATATATATATATATATATATATATATATATATATATATATACACCTATACATATACGTGCATACTCCCATCTTGTGAGCACAAAGAAGCGCCCCAGTGGCCGGTTGCACAGTGGCCCTTCGCTCGGGTGGGAGGTGGGGGGCAATTTGATCCCCTGAGTTCTTAAAGAATAAGAAAGCTAGAGATACCAAATTCCCAGGGTGTGTTGATCTGTACAAAAATCAATTGTGTCGAAATTAAAGGCTTCTAGGTCATGACCTTGGGTCTCAATAAGGTCAAACAAGGTCAAACTCCAGATCGGTGTCTCAAGTGCTCCCAAACCTCCTCACGCAACCGGCGTAAAGCTAGCTGCCCGTCCTAAGCAAAGGGTCAGTGGTGTCCAATTAAGGTTAGTGGCCCTGTTTGGCCTTTTTAAGGTCAAGATGGCCAAACACCTGCGAGATTGCTCCTATTTTGCCTCTCGGATAAGCGTCAGGGATTACGCTAGGCAGTATGTTCCTAAAGACAAGGTGTGAACCTGGGTCATTTTAGATCAGTGACCTACTCAGTCCTTTAAAAAGTCCATGGAACATATCTGTTACAGTCTCCGTCATAAGTAAATTCGAAATAAACACCAGAAGCTACCCCGCAAACCAAGCTCCCGAGTAAAAAAGCAGGCCAGTTTTGACCTTATCTGACCTTCATGCCTGACCCTAGGGCAATGGACTTTGTTATAATCCTAAGTTCAATTGGTGTATTGCTTAAGAAAGTATGTCAGATATGTATGGCTTCGTCTGACACTCCATTGTTGCGCCACATTGAACGATTCCCTAGAAATAACCTTCGCGGACAGCCATGACCTGACTTTGACCTGCCGCAGGCCAGCAACGTTACAAGTTTAATCCGACTTTTGCATCAAAAGATCCGCAATTTAATGATCTATAGCTATGCAAATTTTGACGCGGCTGCTCCGTGGTGTTCGCAAATCATTCTTGAAAAACCTGCTCGGGTGGGGGGTCAACTGAACCCTGACCGGAGCCCGTGTTAAGATGGCACACACAAACTGAACAGTCTCTCACATTTAAAAGGTTATTTATCCAACAAAAGCAACGCTCGGCCTAAAAAATGCCACCGCGCCGTGCATCTGTCGTGAGGAGACTCGGGTGACAGCGCAGAGAACCTGGTCAAGTACCACACATAGTCTTGCCCGCGGGGCATACCGGCACAGCCAGCCAGAGAGCTGGCAGCAGTTATTACCACCGTTGCTGAGACCCGAGATCAAACCTTGCTGAGATCCGAGACTGGACCTTGATGAGATCCGAGACCGGACCTTGAGATCCGAGACTAGACCTTGACGGGACCCGAGACCGGACATTGCTGATGCCCGAGACCGGACCTTGATGAGACCCGAGACCGGACCTTGATTAGACCCGAGACCGGACATTGCTGATACCCGAGACCGGACCTTGATAGGACCCGAGACCGGACCTTAATAGGACCCAAGACCGGACCTTGATAGGACCCGAGACCAGACCTTAATGGGACCCAAGACCGAACCTTGACGGGACCCGAGACCGGAACTTGACGGGACCCGAGACGGGGCCTTGATGGGACCAGAGACCGGACATTGCTGAGACCTTACTGAGACCCGAGACCGGACCGCCCGTCAGACCAATCGGTGGTGTGTGCCCCCGGTCCGCACAGAGATGGCAGGAGGCGTGTCGGCTGTAGGGGTCCGACACACGCTGCCGGCCGAACTGCTGGGGTTCCCTGCGCCCCTGTTTGTCGCCACCTGAGGCGACACCTGCCCAATGTGCCGGCTGCATCGGACTGACTTATGCTATATCGACCGTGCTGCAGTCTTATGATTATTAATGTTTGCTACGGAGTGAGCGCGGTGGGTTGGCTGTATTCTGTGACAATGAAACGTTTTCTGTGTTTTATGTATAGATGAGAAAACTGCTAGCCACCAGCCAATTGCGGATAGCCTTAATGCACGACTGTATTTGTATCTGTACTTGTAATGACGAGTCTGCATCGCAATGTGAAATAATGGGCTTATGGGCTAGCTTATTGGTGAGACATGACGATGATTCTAATAATAGATGTAAAGCAAGCTGAAGTGTCGGTGCTTTTTGGCGGTTTTAATAACTATTTTGCGCATGTGGACCCGATGCCATCAGTTGTAAGCACAAAAACGCCCGAATCGGCTTATAATTATTGGTTTGACGGATAATGGGATGAACGATCAGAGACAAATATATGCCAACTGGTGCATTCAAATGTAAGGTGGTTGTGGCGCGCTGGGCGCCGTGCCGTTCACGAAACGACGCATCAGCACAAGATTCACGCCAACGGCGAGGCTGGGTCGAAAACTGCATACCAGCCCAGCTAAAAAAAAAACACTCAGTACGCTGGTGTGCGGCAGAACACGGCGCCTTGTCTCGCTCACGCAATTTCGAATCGCTTCGCCGTGAACTTCATCAACGCGGAGGGTGACGAGTCTGGCCAACGAAAGATCACTGACGTCACAGCTGGGCCCAGTGGCTGACCTGGCAACGGAGTGGGATCAACACGCCATTGATATGCCGCCTGCACACTGGAGCGCCCCCAATTACCCCGCCCAACGACTGCCCTGCCCAAAATATGGGGGCGCCGCCGCCAGCGCGAGCCCGGGCCGCGTCACGACCGCTACCCGAAGTCGGACGGGGCGGCCCCATCGCGTCATCACGCTCCATCACGCGGCCGGGCCAGCGTGCCGCCGTCATCACGGGTGACCATATGCCGGGCTCTGGGCGGATGCTAATGATGCCCGCCACCCGCCCGGCCACATGCTGGGCCTATTTATTCGCTTTGTGGGCCAGCGAGCTGACGACTGCCGCTGCTGGGACGTGGCCGGGGCCGCCGGGTGACTCGCTGGGCACGGCTCGTGGGGCTCAACACGGCACAGGCGGCGGCGCAGGAGGACACTTCAGAGGCCAGCGAGCTGACGACTGCCGCTGCTGGGGCGGGGCCGGGGCCGCTGGATGACTCGCTGGGCACGGCTCGTGCGGCTCAACACGGCACAGGCGGCGGCGCAGGACACCTCAGAGGCCAGCGGGCTGACGACTGTCGCTGCTAGGCGGGGCCAGGTCCGCCGGATGACTCGCTGGGCACGGCTCGTGCGACTCAACACGGCACAGGCGGCGGCGCGAGAAGACACCTCAGGCCAGGGGTGTAACTTCCTATCCAGTTCGGGGGAGCTCCAGTCCCTCAACTTTGACTCCAGCCCCCCGCCCCATATTGAGGAAAATGGACCAGATCCGGAGGAAAACACGTTCGCAGATGGATTAGTTGGGATTATCGTCCTCGCGTCTGGTGGGTTGGTATGTACACAGCATGCAATGTTAACGCCTGACGACGGCCGGGGAGAGAACTGGCCGACACGTGGCGTACATAGCCAACACACCAAACGAGGACGATAATCCGAACAAATGGTCCATCCGGGATGCGGGTGCTTCGTCTCAATCCTTCCGCAAAACTCTAAAACCCGTTTGTTGGTGTGCTTTGGGTAGGTTTCGCCGTTCTTCTTCTTTCTGCTCAGGCCCCAGCTTATGTTGCGAAACTCCGCCGCTGCCTGGGGCGCGGTGCTCGGTGACGTGTACAGCACGGGCCTGACCGCTGACCGTGGGAGATGGGTCCGAGAATGCCCTTTATCGTGTGAATGTCTCGCCGGCCTCACTGCGGCAGTGTGAGAACAGATGGTGACAGATGCGGTGCCGGTGCCTTGGCAGATGCACTTGCTGACAGATGATTTGACGATGTAGGTTAGCGAAGTATGCTTTCCCTAGGCTCGACTTGACCAGCGTTTGTTTTTCTGGAATGTGGCCTCGGACTCGAAATGCGTATTTTGTGTAAGTTGATAAACTGTATGGTTTGTGTGCGTTGAATGCAGACGAGAATTTGGAAAACTATGTTACTCAGGTTACTAGATTTAGTTCATAGAATCATTGCCATTGGAGTCTACCACTCATATTTCATTTGATGTCATTCATTTCAAAGCAAGTGCAGTGAACTGTGCCCGGGTTTAGCGGTCCGTGATAGGATGCCGTGCTGACGCAACCCCAACGTGCGGTGATATTACGACGAAGACTGCCTGCCCTCGACGATCTGACGACGGCTTTTTAGTTTGTTGTCCCACCGGTTGCATGTTGTAAGCAGAGCTGGCTACCATGAGTTCACCGCGTCTTCAGGCGTCTTTGCACACCCGCACTGGCTTGCATCGATGCCTTTGGCAGTCGGGGCGCCGTCACTGGCAATGACCAATGACCGATCCAGTCCCTGATGGCCAACGACCGATCCGGTCCCCGATGGCCAATGACCGATTCAGTCCCTGATGACCAATGACCGATTCAGTCCCTGATGGCCAATGACCGATTCAGTCCCCTGATGGCCAATGACCGATCTGGTCCCTGATGGTCAATGACCGATCCAGTCCCTGATGGCCAATGACCGATCCAGTCCCTGATGGTCAATGACCGATTCAGTCCCTGATGGTCAATGACCGATCAAGTCCCTGATGGCCAATGGCCGATCCAGTCCCTGATGGCCAATGACCGATCCAGTCCCTGATGGCCAATGACCGATCCCCAGCATTCGGTGATATTCTTTTACTCTTACACCGAGCATTCAAATGCGCAGTCAACATGCATGAGCTAGTTCAGTCCAGTAAGTATAGCCTACTCGCCGATCGACGCTGTTGCTGTGCTTATGCCCGGTTATAAACACCCCAGATAAAGTGCTCCCTTGCTTAGGCGCTCGCGACACTAAAACCGACTGGCGCAAGACATGAGCGAGGTTAAATCCGGCTCATGGCTGGTTATTGGCCTGTGCCTGTCCAGCGAAATTCAAAATAACCAGCCGGTTACCGGATACGACCGCGGACCTGGTGGGCCCCGCACTGGGTCAGCCTCTCCGTCCGGCCCGGCACCGGCCGTAACTGGGTTACGCGCTGCGTCGCCGATCTGTCTCAGTCGCGGACGGGGTGTCGGGAATGTCGCGCTCAGACGAGGAGAGGGCTGTTCGCTGATCAGCACCCCTGCCGCGCGGCGTTCGTCGCGGACAACCCCTGCGTCCCTGATCCCAAAAATGATAATTGGGCGTTGGCTCCGCGCAGCACAGCCTGGCGAAGCTTGCAAGAGAGAGGGCAGGGAACTGGAGGCATATTCGGAATCCATTTTTCAGCATGCAGCGCAGCAGGTCAATTTTGAATTTAATGACACTCCTTGGTATGCCAGAACTTGCAGCCCCGACCGCTGGATCGCAGCCTCGCCCTCTGCTGCGCCCCCAGGCCCCCGCTCCTCCTCCCGGCGTTGGGACCTGTCTCATCTCCGCTCGAGATCAGGGCTGGTTCCGCGCCTAGTTTAGCCGCTGCCCGACCGGTCGCTCCCAGGCGTGCGCAGCCGCGGCCAGCTCAACCGCGCGGCATGACGCGTGGCGTGACGGCTCCGTGTCACGCCGCGCGGTCGGCGACGTCACGGCCGACAGGGCGGGCGGCGTGAGCGCCAGTTACACGGTTTCTCCGGCCACTGCGCGATCGGCTGACCAGTGGCGCCCGCGCGGCAAAGTCACGTGAGAAATCAGCCTAGTTTTCGCCGGGACAGGCGAATGTGACGCTGGTGCGACATGTGCGGACGTCCGTGTGGGTCCCAGCTTCGGTCGTGATTAGTGTCCGGCTGTTGTCGCGCTCCCCGTGCCTCGATTCGTCCTCGTGCGGCCCCGCTTCCGGCGGGCCAGAGGTGCTCCTTTGGGCCTGAAGACTACACACCGGCACTTTCAGGGAAGCCTCGCCCACTTCGTGCTCGTGGTCTTGGCCTAACGGGTCTGGCAATCTGAAGGATTTGCCTCCGAATGTACCTTGCCCTGTACGTGCCAACCAGCAGTGCGAAGAGCAGCGTTCGAGGACGTCTTCTGGAGGCGTGGGTTATAGTCTCGATAAACAGCAGGCTTGGCGGTAACGCCTGAGCGGCGTTGAGCTTTGCGGCCTGTTGAAGCCCGCTCCGGTCCTGGTGCTGGAGTTGTAAATAAGCATCTGTCGAACCGTTGTGCAGCTGCCTGGGAGGTCGCGGTCGGCCCGGAACGCGAGCTAGCTGCGGACGGTTCATGGGGGAACGCGCCGCGGCGACCCGGCGCCCTAGGATCGGTCGAATGATGCGGGCGTCGATTAAGAACAGGCAGCCTGGAATGCTAAGCGTCTGGTTTGGTGCAGCGCCGCCGTTGTCAAGCTGTGGGACACGGCATACAGTTGCTGTGTTATTTGCTGATGAAACACTATCTTGCTCTTTCTAAGCCTGTCCGACGGCTCCCCGGCCCAGCAGCGGCTGTGTGTCAGCATCGCTTCGTCGGCTGTTGACCGTGTGTGCCTATGCTCTTGCAACAGAATGATTATTGCAAGCATTGGCTTACCGTGTTAGGCTTTGCTAATGGAATGCTAATGTCGGCGCACATAATCTGCACTATGCCCGTGCGCACGGGAACTGTCACGGTATTGGAGGAGGAAGGGGGGGGGGGAGGCGGACGGATGCTCAGGCCGTCCCCGATATTTGGAAAAGTTTAGCGGTAGGCTCACCGCAGTGCATGAACAGAAACGACTCCGAGTGCCTCTGACCCCCCCCCCCCCCCCATTCCCTTAGAAATCCTCTCCTAGGTGTGCCCAACGCGACGTCTTGCAGCAGTTCCAAAGCCTTGCACTGGACGGAATCCGCCTGTTTACCATGCGACCCAAGCCCGTTGTTGTTGCTCATCCTTGCCGTCAGCACCGTCGCGAGCCACAGAGGCGTGTGCAAACTAACTCCTCTCTCTCTCTCCTGTCTGCAGATACTGATGCGCTGCTGATCTCGTGCGAACAGCTCCCGGGACTTCAGTCGTACGCGGTCGCGATCTCAGAGAGCAGGTACGTAGTCGGTCACGATCTCAGAGAGCAGGTACGTAGTCAGTCGCGATCTCAGAGAGTAGGTATGTGCCGGCCGCGATCTCACAGAGCAATTACGTAGTCGGTCGCGATCTCAGAGAGCAGATACGTGCCGGTCGCGATCTCAGAGAGCAGATACGTGCCGGTCGCGATCTCAGAGAGTAGGTACGTAGTCGGTCGCGATCTCAGAGAGCAGGTACGTAGTCGGTCGCGATTTCAGAGAGCAGGTACGTGCCGGCCCGCGATCTCAGAGAGCAGGTACTGAGTCGGTCGGGTCGCGATCTCAGAAAGCAGGTACGTGCCGGCCGCGATCTCAGAGAGCAGGTACGTGCCGGCCTCGATCTCGGAGAGCAGGTACGCGCCGACCGCGGCCGACTGTCCTTCGCCCCCCGCAGTGCCCGCCGGCCGGACCGTCGCACCGTCGCACGCGACGGACACTCGTCGCGGCGCGCTCGATGTTGGCACGGCGCGCGTCGCTGCCGCGGCCACACAGCTTCGGGCTCTGACAGCCCGTGCGGCGAGGGGCCAACGCGTGGTCTGTGGTGCGTGTGGAGCGGCCCCGCCCGTGCGGGCGTGGAGGGTGGAGTGGAGCGGACAGTGAGGTCGTCGTGACGACAGGCGCTGGGTCGGCCTGCGCTCTTTTTGTGAAGAACGCGCAGATGCGCATGGACAAGGTTGGAAATGTGCCGACATTCAGTGATGTTCATTGCTGCATGCGCCGGTTTAAAAGTGTGGCAATGGTTTTGAATGCACTCTCTCGAGATGTTATTTTTCGTCCGATACGAGCAGTTTGTTAACACTTGGCTTGTGATTTGGCCGTTGCGCCTTGCGTTTATAAAGCTCCCCTTCTCCCCTCTTGGGTATTGACGGACAGCTTGATGAGTGGACTGAGCCAGATTGTTTTGCTGGGGACTTGAACGGGCTGTTGGGTGGGCAGCCGCCATGCGGGCATGCACGCCAGGGTGAGATCAGACGGCTAAGGGACAGTGCCTCAGGGCTTGGAAGCCGGTTGGTGGAGATATGACCCGTAGGCCGTCCTGGCAGTGCAGGCAGGGCGATCAAGTATGCTGCTAATGGGCCACCCGTGGGCGCTTGCGACATGCAGGATATATTGTACTCAGGATGTCAGAATATATATCAGGATATAACATATTCAGGAGAGAAGCTGTGCATCTCCGTGGCATGTATGTGCCATGTCATAGATCGTTCATTTAAAGAGCAACTTTGGCAGTAGAAGTAGTAGAAGTAGTAGAGGTATGCCGCCAATCGGCCACCCGTGGTCCGCCTACGACATGCTGAATACATCAGGAAGGAAGCTGTGTATCTCCGTGGCATGTATGTACCATGCCACAGATCGTTCATTCGAAGACAACTTTGGTAGTAGAAGTGGTAGTAATAGTAGCAGAAGTAGGAGTAATTGTGTTGCAAGAGTGCGCTGACTGCAGAGATTGTTTGCGGTCAGGTAACTTTGTTAGATCGTAGAAAAATGCCGCGCTCTGGGACTGTCTGGTATGAACCTTTGCTGCCAACACAAACAGTTTTGCTCGACCTTCTCAGTCGTAGCCAGCTGCCTGTATATATGGAGGGGCTGGAAAAATCGTGATTATAATATTAGATGCCTATGTCTGTCGGTAGCCTACGCCTTTCGCCAATCCCAAATCGCCTTTGGCAATAATGGGTCCGCCCACACATTTACGCCTTTGCCATGCGTTCCAATACCGTCATGCCGCCTTCGACGAGGCACAAAATATGTTCCGCAATAATTCAAATGAGTTCATTACACCTTAACGCAATTTCACAGAAAATTACTTGCCTTGTTTCAGTCCACTGAACCTGACCAGTTTTGAAATTCAGTCCAGCCCTTAACCGTTGTCCTTTGAAAGTTTCCGTTCCCATCCCAGTTCACCCAGGCGTCGACCCACAGCCAGCGGATGCATGCCATCTTTGTGGAGCTGAAATGCCGTTGGCCAGTATGGATAACGGGCGCCGCCCTGTGCTGAGTACCAATTTCCCTGCGGTGGACGGCCCCAATCTGCCGCTGTTCGATGGACGAGCGGCCTAGTCAGGTCCACTAAACCACACTTCCTCTGCGCCGCGGCAGTGCAGCGAGAAAGCAATCACGCAGGGTCTGCCCGACGCCTCATAGCGTCAATTCAAAACTAGGATTCGCAACATGTTCGGCAAGCGTGACTTTCTTTTCAGCAGGCGTGTGTCGCGTGCGTTGTATGGGTGGGATGGGTGGGAGGGTTGCCCGATGCTTCTAGTCACATGCGGCCTGTGCTGCGACCATGTTACTTGACGAGGCTCTGCGAATAGTCCTACTGCTGTGGGTTAACCGGATTATGTACAGTACACACCGCAGCGTCCGGTGGCCACGGCGGTCGCCGTCTCTGAAGCCGCGGGATAAGGCCATGCCGTAACCGCTGGCGCTGCGTCGGACGGCCCTGTGGACTCGGTAGTCGCTGACCGCTGCCGACGCCCCGCGCCCTGGATGGGCTGCTTTGCCAGCGCGGCTGCCGGCGCGGCGTGCGGCCGACCCCCGCGCCAGGAATCAGGGACGTGCCCGCGCGCGCCGCCTCCGTCGCCGCATAGTTGGAATGCCGCGACCGGTCGCCTCTGAACAGCCGCTGATTGCTGGAGACGGGGGCCAGATGTGTGACCGGACGTGCCTGAGCCCCGCACAGGACTCAGGCCCTCTGCAGCCCCGGGGCCGCTGGCGTGCGTGACGGCGGAACCGAGCCCCGCACAGGACTCAGGCCCTCTGCAGCCCCGGGGGCGCTGGTGTGCGTGACGGCGGGACCGAGCCCCGCACAGGACTGAGGCCCTCTGCAGCCCCGGGGGCCACTGACGTGTGTTACGGCGGAACCGAGCCCCGCACAGGACTGAGGCCCTCTGCAGCCCCGGGGCCGCTGGCGTGCGTGATGGCGAGAGAGTCATAGCGATGGCATTTGGTACGGTGGACGCCCCGACGGCGCGGCTGTGCTGCGGAGTTTTGAAGGGAATTCGAAGCGGGGAAACGTCTAAGTTCGGCCAGGGCTAGCACGCAGGCAGGTCAGGACGTCTGGCGGTGACGGTCCAGGTCTTACCGTGCTGTCCATTATGCGAAGGCATTACCGAGATCTTGGTGTCTCAGATGTCGCGTTCGGTCCTCATGTTCTGCACTGTGGGGACTGCGCCCAGCGGGTCTTGCCGGGTTTGTGAGTTTGTTCGCAAGACGTAGACCCCAGTAAGAGGAGAGAAGAGGCTCCAATTGTGAGCAGCAGCATTGGAGGCGTTGCGTTTTTTTTTTGTTTTTTTTTTTGGCGTCCAGCCACCGACAGAAGGACTGAATAGGCCACATGCAGTGCTATACGAAGTGTAGTTTGCTAATATACTATTCGTTTCACAGCATATCAGTTGCGTAGCTAAGGAAAAATGTAAATTTCAACGTCGATGGCGGCGTTTGTTACTCTAGATGACGTGAGGTAAATCAATATGAATACGTTCAACCAAACCCTTTCGTGTCGTTTCAATATAAAAATAGCATGTTCGATCACTGCAACTAACAAATCCTTGCAGTCCGAAAGTATTTACATAATATCGACTCAGTAAATATGATCACATCATATTTACATCATTTTTACATCTTATCATATTTACATATATATCGTCGTATCCGAATTTAGTACGATGCTAACGGTCAGAAAACAACGTGACCTCGTAAAAACATTTCAAGTGCAGTACACATAAGCACGACTTGCATTCTGCCTGTCAAAAATTAATAGAGAATACGCAAGTTCATTTGCTTTGCTAAATGATGTGCTATCAGACCTCTGATGTAAAACTGCTCCGGACGCGATGTCTGATGTTGTTTTCACACCGCGCTAGGATGGCAGGAGCCCTCTAGCGCTCCTGCTCCTGCTCATCTCCAGCAGCTTTTGTCTCAGTTCTCTGTTGTGGAGGCGACACAGATGTTTGTCGAAAGCGTGCTCGTGCAGGTGCATAATGGTGTGTGCTGGTAACGTCGTTGTTCGGTCAGTGTGGCAGCAGTTCGAGTGGTACTCAATGTCTCCGGTGATGCATTTGAGCCTTGGCGCGGTGCTGGCTGATTTCAGTGCCAGTTGTCAGTCCTCATCAGTCGTGCGGTCGTTCAGTCTTGTGACGGGTTATTCTTCGTACCAGTTCGAAACACGTGTTTTGGTGTGCCCAGTGCCGATAATCTCGACGGCCTTTTCCTCGGCCCTCGGAAGTGTAGCGTAGCCCTGTTCACTGTTGATAGCTGTAGTGTCCCCAATAGGTCCTGTGCCGTTCCATTAGATAGCCTCTGAGTTCCTTTGTAATCCCCCGTACTGCGCATTCGGTCCGAGTCACCGACCCCCCGACAGGCGTGGAGGCCTATAACGTGAAAAATTGGACGGTGCGCCCATGGCCCATCGCTTGCCAGTGCCCTGGACATTTAGTGCCGAGAGAGCGCTCGACGTCCCCGGAAGAGGAATATCCCACGCCGCCCTCCGGGTCGGCGACCTGCGCAGACCGGGTGGGGGGTTTCGCCGCGAGCCGCCGCCCCAGATGTAGCGGCGTCTGCCGGCGCGGCCGGCGTCGTCGGCGACAGTTACCGCTGTCTGGCGCGGCAGCTGTCCGACGGAACGGTCATCTCCCCGTCCAGCTGCTGTCGGCCGGCGGCGGCCGCGGCTCCGCGCCGGTCGCCGCCACCGGCCGCGGCCGGAGCCAGAGCCGAGCCGCCGTCGCGCGGACAGGCTGTTCGATTTTTTACGCCCGGGTGCGCTGTGGAAGAGGAAATCGGTGGAAACTTGGTCGGGCCCGACGGAGCGCATGGCGAGGAGGCACTTGCGACTCGGGAGTGTGCCGGAGAGGTGGGTGGAAGCGCGCAGCGGGCGTGGCGGCCCGGTGAAAGACGCCGCGGAGGATTTTGGTATTCGGCCGGCTCACTGTCGTACGTGGTTGCTGTTTCAAAGTTCACTTCGTTTTTGCGCTTGCGCGCGTCGTGTTTTAAAGGACGTCACACTTCCGTGCCCAGCTTCGGAATGCGTTTTCAGGGAGCCAACGTATGAGGCATTGCCATGTTTCCAACTAGATGTGGGTTCGTAGCTTCACTTTGGTTTCAGAAATCCGTTCTTACCAGCATACCGTCCGTTTTAACCGATTGCCTCCCACTTTCATCCTGGTAACGACTCTTAGACGTTACATTTCGTAAACATAGCTATTTTTGACGATTTTTGAATAGAAGGCAGCTCTGACAGCAGCCCTGCGCGCGCGCGCGTGCCGCCGCTGACCCATGTCTCCGAACAGCAACCGCGTTAGGCAGTCGCGCTCGGGTGTCCTGCGCCGCGCAGTCGTGACTCGGAGTCGTCGCCGCGACCTCTCGTGACCCGTCGCCATGCCGGTGATGTCGATCTGCCGCCTGCCGGACACGGAGGAGTGGGCCGACCTCCACGACATGGGCTTCATCCGACCTTACGTGAGTGGCCGGCGCCCGGCAGCTGGCGGACCGCGCCAAGAACGGCGGCAGACGGTGGGGTGCTCTTCGACCCGAGGCTGGTCTGGGCGAGGTAGCAGTTTCTCATGTTGTGTTTGCGAGCGTTGCACCATGTAAGCCTCTGATGTTGGGCTGTTGCATAGTTGACGGTGATTGTGTGTGTTAGCCGGTTTGGCATCTGCCCCTTCCTCTTTTTTCGTTAGGTTACACTTTGAGTGTCTGTTTAAACGTCGGGGCGAAACGTCAGCGTAGTATTCTATTAGCTTTGATATTTCCTCAAACAAAGTAACAGGGACGCTTCCAAGCAGTTTTATATATACCTGTGTTTCGTCCGCAGCGTTTTGTCGAGATGCAAACAATGTTTTTCACCTTGAAGAAGCACTGCATGAAATAATGGTGTGCGTACAGCTGTTTCGAAGCTTTCTTTTGGCGTTCACCAAGGAAGGCCATAACTTATAGGATACCTTGCTTGGTTTGCGTGGCATGATGGGCTGTTTGTCGCGTCCAGCCACTCATGACGTCACGGTGTAAAGTAAGGCAAGCTGACGATACGCCCCAGAACGTAACTCGCCGTCATGTTTGCACACTAACCTTGACAGCGAATTATTCGGCTGCGCATTGGGCTTGAACCCGGGATCTTGTTATCCTTCCGTCTTAAGCGCATGCTCCGGCGTCGCTTCCGTTCGCTGGTGTGAATAACTGACTGCAAAAAAAAATCAGGTATTTGATGGGAGGGCACTGTGGCCGACTTCTCCGGCAGGTACGGGTTTGGATTTGGATCGATGGGTTTCTACGCCCGAGCGAAAAACGGCACACCGCAGTTATCCCTCGCCGCCTTGAGTGGGTCAGTTGTTAGTTTGTGTATTTGCGTTGATGTACTTGGCGATGTACATGATAAGGAAAAAAGTGCTCTGCAGAATGCTTGGGTCGATTTGGCAGTGCAGATTGCCCAGGTGCTCGTATGAAACAGCAGTGCGGACATTTACTCGAGGACAGTAGTGCAGACATGATTTCGACGACAGAGACCGAGGTTGTCGAGGACTGTAGGGCGAACATTTAGTCCGTCTTAAGCTGGCATTTTATTCGAAATTTGACTCAATGTTTGGAAGAAAACCCCCTCGACGGATCCGACTTGCGAGCAATACAAAGTAGCAGGAACAGATCAGATGGACACGACGGCCGTCTCTGCGTGAATGTGCCATTTTACCATCAGAGGAGGCGCATCAGAGTCCTTCGCCGCAATGAAGCCACCTCCCGCTTTATCAACCCTATTAACAACGACCAGATTGCTGGGATGAACTCGGTTTAGTACCAGTCACGCTGACATGTGCCCCCCCCCCCCCCCACCCCCCACCCCGCTGTAGTGCCGGAGCCTCCCGTGGATTGAGCACCTGATGAGATAGTGGGATAATAACGGACAATCGGGTTACACCTGTGGGTCTTGTAACGAGCTCTTTGGCTTATCGTGTGGCTGTCCCTGTTGAAGCGTCTAAGGTTGCCCGCGTCATGTGTCCTGTCGAAGGCTTAGCTGAGGAGATTTGGGCGACACGGGGCGCTGTGCGGACTTTGGTCGAGCTCTAGGGTGACGGACTTTCGGGGATTATTCCTCTGGAAAGGGCGATTTTCGGGGATTAGTTGCATTGGAAGCGTGATTTTCGGGAATTAGTCGCCTGAGCTGAAACACCTACCCCAGATGGATTTGCGACGATTCCTTGCCTCACAGCCCCTTCAATTCTTATGCCACACAACGCTGCCACCCTTGTCCATCATTGGTTAAGGGGATGGTCTCACCAGAGAGCTCCCGCATATAGCTCACGTCGACTTTTTGCTACGTGCTTTTTTGGCGCCTTTGGCCTGAGCTGGCCGTGCAGGTTTGCTGTGCTGTGACTGCCTGGCTGTGATGCATTTGAGCTCGTTTACCAATGTGTATCGGTTGATAATCTCGAACCGGCGCGTTGTGCGTCAGGATTAGACGTAATATTTCCAACAGGCTGTTGTTATTAAACGGTAGCTTTTGGGATCATTCCTATCCCTTGCTCACTTTTGGTTAAATAACTTGCTTCTGTCAGGCGGCTGACATGAAACTTGATTAGTTACATGAGCGTTTAGTCAGTTCATTAACCAAGGGTGGTACATGCATAGAGAAAGTAATCCCCGAAAGCCTTTGCGCCAAAAAGCTGCTTGAAAGATTATCGTTTTTACATCAATTTCATCGGTTGGCATGGTATCGATAAGCATATCGTTGATTTCGGTTCACTTCTACTTTTTCTGCAATGCGATGCATCTCACACCAGGAAGTAAATCCTTACGCCCCTGCACGTGCCGTGCAGCCATTTCGCGGAAATCGGTACGTATGAGACAAGACAGTCAAACGATGGGCAGCTCAAATTTGATTTTAGGGGAATGGATGGGCTGGTGACGAATAACTATCTGCCGCTGTTTATGAAAAGGACGATTGTTTGTAGCACGTTAGCAAGGGCACAGTTTATTGTTGCGAGCATTTTCTCTAGTAGTTCTGAAATTGTATCGTAAAAACTTGTTTCTTATTTAATCATGCCAGTTTTCTCCTTCGAGGATCCTGTCGCGCCCAATAAGGCAATGGCACCATTGTCTTCCTCCTCGATGACCCTCTTTCCGTTGGGAATGAAGAGGAGGAAGTTTCAGCAGCGTTCGATTAGCGCCGACTCCAAGCCTTTGAAGAAACTGAGTGTGCGGACACAGGATGGACTCAGCGTGAGCGTGCCACAGGGCGTGCTCACCAGCCTGACGCACGGCACGGTGACCGGTGGATCGCGGCTCACCATGCGGCCCTCCCTGATGCACCCCGCTTATCAGAAATGGCGGCTGAAGGAGGCCAGCACCAGTAAAGAGATGTCTCAGGGCGACGGCAGGGCTAGCCTGAAGGAGGCCATCCAGAAGATGAACCGGCTGACGCTGAATGCGTCCACAACACCGAACCCGAAACTGGACCTGGCGGCGCGGACATTGGCAGCGAAGGAAAGGAAAAGCGCGCTGAAGTCACACATGATGGACCTGTCGAATATTTTCCACAACAAGTGCAAATCTCAAGCAGGGTACGTAAACAAAAGCAACGCAAGAAGACAACATGACCTAAAGCACGACATACTCAAGTATTTCGAGGAAAATGGTCTTGCGATGTCGTTTTTGAGCAGTGTGAAGGGCATGACTCCAATTAAATTTTATCAGCCTAATCTCCCTACGATTATTGAGGAAACCGACGAAGAAATAGCGAGGCATATGTAATAAAGCGTCGAAACCGTCCCTTGTGGTTTCTGTTTAAATTGAAGCTTTGTTCGCATGTTTGAAACACGTACGTTCCCGTCTATGCAGTGTTGACAAAATTTGATGACTGAGTCCGAGTCTAGTCAGCGTTTATTGACATTTCTTTGCTCTTGCTCCACTGTCATACGTCATGTTCGTCTTGTCCTCCCGTTCGGCTGTCGCGTGTAACGTTAGTGGCGTTTTCCAGGGCCCTCATTTGGCGCTTTGCCCGGGCCTTAGGGACGTCAGCAAGTAGACGAAAACTCATGTGCAGTTCCACTGCATGCTGCGCATGAAATCTTGAATGTTAAGAAATTGACCCTTGGGGATAAGATATGGAAGTATGTCGCTGCTGATTCACTGCCAGTGATAACTGATAATTATCCTCGTGGACGACACGATTCTGTTTCGTTTAATTATGACAGTTGTGATTGCTTTCAGAATATTTCCGTACCGTCGTGTAACTTAACTGAACGTTTGCTAGTTATTGCTAGTCATCACCTTTGTTGCACCCAGTTGAGGAAATTTGTCATATATGACTTACTGCAGTCAATGTGTTTCTCAGTCAGCTGATGGAGCAGTTGATGCAGTCATCTCAATGTCAGGAAGTGATAAGAGATTCTTGCCGTTTTTGCTCGCTCAGGATAATCACGTTGGCTGCAGCAGCAAATTCCAATCGTGGCTGGGCTTCCAGTGTCATCCTTGGCCTATAGGGTCGGAGTTGTTGCTCTCCGACGGTCACACCTTCATTGGCTGCGCGCGGACTGTGCCGTCCCTCGGCGTTCAGACCCCTGAATTGTTCCCGACGGTGGCCGGTCTGCCCACACTCAGCCGTCGTCTGGTGTGAGCGCGAGGCTCCCCTGTGCCGCTGCCGCCGCAGCAACCGGGCGGAAATAGAGCCGAGCTGCCGGGAGTATTCTGGGAGTCCCCACCCAGCACGCGACGTGCGTGTGTCGGAGGGCTCCCCGCTGTCTTGTGTCTGCCGCCTGCTGCCTGTCCTGCGGTGTCTGCTGTCAGCAATCGACGTGCGTGTGTCGGAGGGCTCCCCGCTGTCTTGTGTCTGCCGCCTGCTGCCTGTCCTGCGGTGTCTGCTGTCAGCAGTCGACGTGCGTGTGTCGGAGAGCTCCCCGCTATCTTGTGTCTGCCGCCTGCTGCCTGTCCTGCGGTGTCTGCTGTCAGGGATGCTCTGTCTGTTGCCTGTTGTCAGTTGTCTGCTGTCTGTTGTCTTGGTGGATGGGTGTGCTCTGAGGACAGCTCGGAGTCGCAATGTTTGTTCACCTATCATATGTCCGGTAGGGCTGCCTGGCCGAAGCGTCACAAAGCGGCTTATCTGTTCGCTTCCGGTATTACGATCTTTTCAGCACGAACGTATGGAAACCCGAAGACAGGGGTGCGTCCACAGAAAGTGAATGGGCTTATCCATGCGCTCGGTCCCCTGTTAAAAGCTGGAGAGACATTCGCAATTTTCCCGTCTTTTTTACATGCGACGGCCGCTAGGGGGATGGGTGTGCGAGGAAGGGCAACCCGTGAGGTTTTGATGTTCTCTGCACACCGCTGACCAGTCTGCGTGCGCGCAGGTTCGTTCTGGTGGGTTATGAGAGCAACCCGACTTTCGGCCGGGTTGCTCGCCGTCGTCTTTGTTTGCCGCTACGGAGCTGGATGGCAGCTGGCGGCTGCCTGAGAGTCTTTGTGCAGGTTTTTGCGCGTGCAATCGGCACCAAATCGCGATCGCCGCGCTGATGTGCAATTTGGCAGCGTGCCAGCTGTCTCGCTGCGTCAATCAAACGATTGTGCTGGTTGCATGGCGTTTTGTGGCTGGCAATAGCGGTGCAATTAATTCATCAGGTACTTTGTCGGTTTCCTGTTGACGGAGGTGCCCGCCTTGCCTGTCTTTTATTGAAGAATAATTTGCCCCGCTGCTTACGGCGTGCGACACTGAGGCTGGGAAGCAAAGTGCATACGTACAAAGTAACTTCAACCAATAACCACACCTTACGTTATATACCATGACCCTACCTTATGACCATACCTTATGACCAAAACATGTCATGCTGTAGCGTGAAGTACTTTGTCATGACACGTTGGTGGTCGACAGCGCCCGTAGCTCTGCACCGGCCGCTGACGCAGCCATGTCGCCCACATTTACGCCGTCCAAACCGAGCTGTCTGATTCAGGGACTGACGAGCTCGTGTCTGGCAACTGCTGACAACTCAAGCGGATGATTATGGGAACTGACAACGCTGCCGACACTTATTCGGGTGCCGGCACGGAAACTGACCAAATGCGGCAATCATGACAGGGAAGAAAACACATTGCAACGGCGCTGACAGTAACGGCATCGCTGAGGCAGTCAGTGACGCCGGAACGGCATGGACGAGGGGATCTGGCGAGTGACACGCTGCGCTGTACCACTTCCAATGAGGTGTGTAGTTGAACCTGACGCCGACACGGACGGTCGAGCGGACACAGACTCGTGACACGGACACGGACATTGACACTGACACTGGCACGAACACAGACACGAACACGGACGCGGACGCGGATACGAAAACGAACACGAACACGAACACGGACACGGACACGAACACGAACACGAACACGGACATGGACACGGACACGGACACGGACACCGGGCAGGATGGACGTCCCACGCAGACGAGACGACTCAGGCCGTGTGCGCCATCAAACAATGCGGCGGGTCAGACAATGGGACGAGCTGACAGCGGCGGGGCTCTGACCTGCCCTCGGTCGTCGAGCGGTGGTTCGCGGCCGGTGGTCAGAGGGGCGACGAAGACGGAGCGTGGTCCTGTGTCCTTCCGGCGCCCAGATTTTCGCGTGGGGTACTAGGCAGCAGAGGACGGGCAGGTGGCGTGGGGCGGTGGCCCTGTACGCTTTGAGAAGCGGGCGCGGGCAGTGAAGACCCCCCAGCTTGTGGTTCTGCAGGAGCAAAGCCGCGCAGATGGTGGCCGCGGTGTTTGGGTGATGCGCAGGTTCGGCTTCCCCGCTGGGCCTCAGGACCCCATTATGTGTGATCGGAGGGCATAAAGCACCCGTAAAAAGCACAGACTGGGACGTTGTATGTCATACATCGCGCTGAGGGGACGGATCATGCCGCATGCGTGCGGCCCGCGTAGTGAACTGACGGTGGGCATGCAACGCACTCCGCTATTCTGGCCGAGGCGCATGCAAACGAGTCATCGATGGGCTCTGACCGGCTATTTATGGCACCGCGAGCGGCGGCTTCTGTCGTTGTCATGCGCTTCAGTCGGCGTTCCAGCTCCGTATAACCACGTGCAGCGTCAAGAGTCGAGACGAGCAGAGGCGGGGAGTTGAGTGCGAACCATTATTTGACGGGGTGCGCGCCAGAAGAGGACGGGTGGACTGATTGTGGTGCGAGCTGGACTGCGGGCCGGGCGAGTCCTGACGCGAACTGGCCGGCAGATGTGTACCTGCAGCAGCCCGATCCTGTCCGACTTAGCCAGCAGCGCCTCACTACTCGGACACCGCGTAGGCTAATTTACTACTAGACGCTTCATGAACTAGTTTTAGACCAGACGCTACATAGCCTAGTTTTAGATCAGTTTTTTAGTTCTTAGCCCACGGCGTTAACTTTTTGCATTTTTGCAGTCCTCCTTGTCCCAGTGCCCTACTTTTATCGGCGGGCTTTTATCCCAGGTTCCGTTCAGGCGGTTTTCTTTTTCCCACTGAAATCTCTGCCGCAGTCCCCCCCCCCCCCCCCCCCACTCTACACGGCCGGGCCCTCGCCTCCACCCACGCGCCGGCGACTGGGCGCCGCGGCCGGCGCGGTGTCGACACCCGTGACGCCGGTGACTCAAACGCGGCGCGGCGGCGGCGCGGCACGAGCCAGACGTGCCGGCGCGACCGACGGCGGAGGGGCGACAGCACGGCCACAGACGGAACGGGGTGCGCGGGTGCTGGGACGGTGCTTCCGACGTGGCCGCTGTGCGTACCTGTAAGTCGTTTCCCTGCGGGAGTTTTGTGGCGTTGGCGCCTTTTGTGTGGTTGGTTTTATCGGTGGGGTGGGTGTGAAGAACGCTTACGTGAAGCCGGCATTCGGGTGAGAGATGCTTGAACTTGAATTTATGACGTTTTGTCCAATTCCTCCAAGTCGGCGGAATTGCTTCTGTTATTGTTGTTCAGTTACGATAAAATTTAATGTCATCTTCCGGAAGACAATGTAATATTCAAGTGAAGCTATATGCTATATATACAATATATGAATATGGATGCATCACAAAATGATATTAGGATTGCACAACGAGCTCCATTTGTTCATTCAGCCCCACTAACTAGCTCGTTGTTCGGGAAGGGCTGGGGGGCGTGAACCTGCAGTCTTCGGCCGACCCACCGTCCCGTTCTCAAAAGTCTTGGCTCAAACTGAACGAAAATGGCGTGCACTGGCACCGGTACGGCCAGTACCCTGGGTACCGATCTAGACCCGACCGACGGTGCTGGGTATCATGCTTTTGCACCGCAGCTGTGCAATCTGTACTATCCGGAGTGGGAATTAATCCCCCCCCCGGGGTGGAGTACCGGCCGGGTCAGACGGGTGCCGCTCGCTCTCGCCCGTCGTGGACTTTGCTGGGGTCGCCGCGATCTGACCACTGAAATGAGAGCTTTGTTGTTGAGGGTGCTGATTACAGGTCTTGTGAGGCCTGTCTGGGAGAGCAAGGTGGTTACCGGTTACCTGTGGCCTGAGCTCCGAATTGTTTTGCCGGTGTTGCCGTGTTGACTGGACTCGCGATTATCCGTTGTTCGCTATGTTTTGAACAAAGAAGACACATGAATGGACAGGAGTAGAGGGCTAGGGCAATGCGCCTTCTTATCCGCTTTCCTATCGTGCGTCGCCCATAATTGTTGAAGGACAGTAGCCCCACCCCCACCCCTGTTTTCTCGCCCTTGTGCGTTGACGTGTTTCTCATTTCACCCCAAGACATCTCATGATTACAGGACCAGTGGTACCATTCCTGTGGGAATAGCATAATCCCACTGAGAGCTATCCACACACGACCATGCCCCTGGTACTAGCTGAGCGTGGGAGGCTGACACTTCCACGTGGTCTGCACATGCTTCGGACCGCGGAGGACCTTACGCGTGTGGTAACCTGATGAGCACCCATAGGAAACTGTGCCCAACCGACCAGGTTGGGCTCAGTTTGGAGACAGCTATGGGCATGCGTATTGGTGTGGGTAAGACGCTTACGAAATGCCATATAGATACTTAAGAAATACTGTTATCACCTTTTTGCGCGTCTGTTAGTCGTCAATACTTACATTGAATCTACTTTTGGGCATTGCCAACACGAGTCAAAAGCTTGGTGATGTCCTTTCCCGCCTTTTTCCGCAATTTACAGCTAAAGTGCCGAACAAATGCGAGCTGGTAGGCTCCACTGATTAGAGTTGGGTTGCGGATGGGCAGACAGACCACATGACGTAACGGATGTATTGGGCAAAGGATATCTTACCGTTGAAGGCCTCTGGAGCAGGTGAACAAGAAATGCATTCATGTTGTGAAGGTACTTAAAAATATGTGATCGCGATCTGCAAGTGCGTTGTCACGAATACCTGAGACGGAGACAAAAAGCCTAACGACTGGGCAAACACACGACATTCAAAGGTACCTTCATATCGCAAAGCTTGCCGGGCGTTGTTTTTTGAAAGCAGTGTGTGGTATTGTGAAAAGTAGGCTGACGTATTGAAACAGATAAATGTGCTACTTATGTTGGTGCAGTAAATATATCGTCCCTACAGAGCAGAGCAGGCGTCTGGGGGCTGTGTTTACTGAAGCGAAGTGCATGTCTCAATGAGAAAGAGAGGGGGATAGTCGTGGAGACACGGCCCGACCGCAGATGGTCAGCTGATCCGGGCTGTTGGGTCGTCTCCTGGTATATCCTATTTGTAGTCGTGACGGTTTCTTTGGTGAGACAAATCACGTGTGAACAATCCGTGACGTTTTCTTCGAATGCAAGTTACTTGTAAACCTTGTTATTACGCGGCTGTCAAATAGGTGTTTGCACGATTCTTTCATAGACGGTCGGGCAAATTCGCCTCCATCAATGAACATCAATGCACCAACGCTCCCGGCAAATCACGGGTTCTGGTGAGCGGACCTTCGTGGTCTGATGTGATGCGTGATCTTACCAGGTCACGTAGCCAGGGGTAGGGCCAGATGGGCCGTGCCCCTCGCCCCTCACCTGAGCGGAGAGCTTCACATCAGACACTGGATGATTTCGCAGGATTTTGGAGACATTTGACAGCTGCCGTCCTGTGTAAAGTTCTTGGCCACGTGCCTGGGTCTGACCCGACCTGGCGTCACGGCGGCGCCGATTTTACGAGGCGTGTCGGGCCTTGACCTGGCCCGTCCCGCGCCGTCGCTAACCGGGCCGCCGGCGCCGACAGATGGACAAGATGAACGGCTCGAGCACGGGTCTGAACGGCGCGTCGGAGGCGGTCGACGAGCGGGCCTGGACCGTCGGCGTCATCAACTCCAAGAGCAAGTACCTCACGGCCGAGACGTTCGGCTTCAAGATCAACGCCAACGGTCAGTGGGCGCGGCTGAGGTCTGGCGGGGGGGGGGGGGGAGGGGGCTGGCACGATTGGCAGTCCATCGCACTGAAATTGCGGTGTTCTGGTGATACCGCGCGCGGTCTATATGTCGTGCATGCATGTATGCATGCATGCACGACATACACGACACGACATGCACGACATGCATGCATGCACTATATGCATGCATGCAAGAGATACCCTTGGGCGGCGTTAAGAAATACGCGTGGGTGTTATCACCTCTCCGAGATGGAAGAAATCACGTTTGGGGGTCAAACTATGACACTTGCATTTAAACTGAGGAACGCGTAATAAGCGATAATTTTCCGGGGAAATGGAGTGAATGAACTATTTCGTCCAAGTTTTACTGACATCTTTTAGGAAAAAAGAGGAATAACATCACACGTTGAAGAAATTGGAGGTGGCGTATACTTCGCAGCCGTTAGCAGTGGTTACACAGATGGGCATGAGATGCACTTAATATATATGTCAGCAGGTGTGCATCCTTCTATCGCGCGCCTATCTGTCACTGGCTCAGTCATAACAATCAAAGTGGTGGCGGCAGCCGGTTCATAGGGCGCGCATACGCTGATAGCAGGACCAGGATGAGACCAGACCTCGTGAGCCCACACTCACGGGCGAAGTGGCAGCGGTATGCTGTTCTGCCTTGGTGGGTTGCACAGTTTGGGTGACGGCCGTTGATTTTATTTGATGTTTATTTTCGATTATGTACATTAAGCAGTATGGTGGATACGCCGTACTATGTGCGCAGCAGCCGGGTTGCCCGGGTTGCCTACCTCCCGTTATCGGCCCGAGAGACGTTATCCAAGCGTGCGGAGCGTTTTGGCAGCAAGGGCTGCCACCCCCGTGCTCCCACCCACGACGCAGACGGCGCGGCTCGGCGAGAACGGACGGGTAGATCGATGTGGGTGTTTGAGAGGGGTGGGAGGGGGGGGGGGGGGGGAGGAGGAGGGAGATGGGTATGTTGTGAAGGAGTCACCTGCGGATCCTGTGTAGGAACAAGCTTTTCTCCTCAAGTGCTGAGTGGCGTGGGCGGTGTGTCTGGCCGGCCTGGCCTGTTGCGTGCCGGCCGGCCGCCACCGGCCGCTGATTAGGTTTGTGGTCAGCGCTGGCCGCCCGAGCTGGGAAACACTCTCACTGTCGTCGAGCCGGCCTGCCAGGGACGCTCTGCTGTCTGGGTTGGAGCGGGGACCGACCTGTTCAGCCTCGTGGCCTGCCTTTCAGAGGACCCCCTGTACTGGTATGTTTCCGTTTCCTTTGCTTTGGTTGAACATTGTCGTCTTTCGTTCGTATTAGCTTTTTGTTCACGTGTGAAGAACATGAAAGAATGATCTCGTTTGTTTTAAAGAATGTAACGGTTAGAAGCATAAGGAACAGTGATAGGGAGTGTTGGGGGGTATCGCAGTGTTGAAGGCAGTCCAGCATCCAAGGCTAACCTGGAATGCATCAAAAACGGTTTGGCAGCGGTGGGATTCGAACCCACGCCCTTTCGGACTGGTGCCTAAAACCAGCGCCTTAGACCACTCGGCCACGCTACCACGGGAATCTGGGGGCCGCTGATGTTGGAAGAATACGACTGATACAGCCTGTGGCAGTGTTCAGTGTTTCTCAAACTTTGTTATGATGGGCTTTCGGAAAGGAGCTGCTAGTGTATGTTGGGATTGACAGAACTGCTGTCTGTGCTTGTTAATTTGGAAACCAACACAAGAATATCGGGAGGCATGTCAGGTTCAACAAACATCCACATTTTTAGACCATTAGCTTAACATCCAGTTTAGTTAAAACGTGTAATACGTCGTTTCAGGAGCGGTAGTTCCCTGAACCGATCTTTCTAAAAATGTAATAATGGCTCCGTGGCCGCTGATCGGAAAGAAATAACGAAACAAATATGTCTGTCCTGCACACACACACGCACACCTAGCTTGGGCGAATTTCATTCGCCACAGCGTCGAAACATCGTGTGGTTATCGAGGCCAGAGGCTATGCATATTATATTAAGCAACTAGATAACAATTGTACCTACCCAGCATAGAATGCGAACATTGAAAGATTGCTTCATTCCAACGCCGTTTCTACTTATCCATTTCTATAAGCCTCCGCGAGCAACACATCATGAACTTACGACATTTTGCGCTGGTTTGCTATCCAGCTATGTTGTCACTGAACGTTGTCACAACGCCAAACCACCGTCACGGGTCACCAGACGCCGGCGGTCGGGGATCCGTTCGAAGCACGGCTACACCGGTGTGAAGGCTATTTTGGGGCCGCTTTGGATCTCACGGTCGATCGGTTCATTGCAGTTGCAGTCATCGATTGCGGTCCATTGTGTCGAACGTTCGGTCCTACACGTGGAGAGTCCGGCTCCTTGCGTGTTGTTGCTCGTGTGAACGCATGGTGCTTCAGCAGATGCACTCTCTCCTGATCCGTGTTCGTTTTTGGATGCCGTCCTGCCCATATCATGGGGCCAGATCGGCCCGATATATGCCTCCCCCCCCCCCCTTTGGGCTTCAACACAGGTCGATCCGGAGTTATGGAGACACGGGTTTCGTTGTTGGGATGCCTCCACGGTGCTCCACACATTCCTCGCTTCCTAGCTTTCGCGCTTTTCTCCTAGTCTTGTTCGCATTTTCTCTCGTTTGACCGTGTGCCGACTTGTGTTTTTGTATTCTTCCTAATCAAGAGACAGTCAGTACCTACGTGCAAGACATGAGCTCCGTCACAGGGTTGGGGAGAGGACAGGTTAAACAAGCCCGGACTTCGCGAAATCTTGAATGACGTCTGTGAGCATTCCATGCACAAAGCGGACGCGGGGCCAAGATTCTTCTACCGTGGTAGACACGCATGGGCAGAATGATTTTAACATCCTGCTTTTGGTATGCGATTCTCGTGAGTTCGCAGCCCACACTTAAAATATGTTTGTCTATGAATCGCGTCGCGTGTAATATTAGCTTTTTGGGAAGTATGTGACCGTTGCGACCTGAGATCAGCGTTGGCCTTTTCCGTCTGCTATTCCGCTCGCTGGTATTCTTTCTCTTACCCCAGCGAATAGTTCACAAGTAGGGATCACGACGTGCATTTGATTCAGACGTGTTTGGAACGCAACTAGCCCGAACCCCGACGCATGCGCGCTCCAGCCTGTGCCTGCTATACCCGTAGGTCCCGGCTGCGACAGGCGGCGCGGACATTCGCGAACTGCATGCCGCAAGACATGAAGTGATCAATGAGCCCGAGGCGAGCGCGCGTGGTTGCTTAGCTTAGATGGCGGGCGCAGTCCCGCGTTCAGCTGACCGACAGCCCGCCATCTGTGTTATCTGTGACGCGTCACGCTGGTGTTCGCGGTCGATGAACGTCTGGCAGGTGCCGGCGTAAGGCATTGTTCAGGTCTCTGGCCGGACCCGCGAACTCACCTTCCACACCATTGTAGCTCGATCGGCGAAGGCCATCCATCGTAGACTGTTTTTTTTCTGTCGTCTGTTAGCTCGAGCTCTTTTTGTGTGTACTCCTCCGCCGTTGTCCTGCGACTTAGCACAATAATGGATGCTTCCTGCCGCGCCAGTCGACGTAGGTCAGCAATCATTTCGACCAGCTGTTTTGTCTCTGTTTCCGCGTACCACGCAGCACGTGTCAGACAGCTGGCCCACTCAAGACAAGGAACTGGCGGTTCCAATACTCGGGTGGGGCAAGGCGTTACGCCTGTGCCAAAACGTCCTTCAGCGCATCATGTTCGGCCACAGCGCGTCTGGACGGAAACTATGCTCAGTGTTCGAAGCCCGAATGCGATTTTGATGCTTCTTTGGTGAAATGGTGTGCTGTCGCATCCTGAAGTCAGGTCACTCGCCGGGTTCTGCAGTGTTTTACGCTGGTGGGGTGGCGGCGGCCTGCCCGGATGTATGGGCAAAACTGGTGAGGTGCCTGAGGCCCATGATGTGAGGGCCACGATGCATGGTCTGGTGAGGTCTGCCCGATGTATGGGTACCACGTTGAGGTCTGCCCCGATGTATGGGTACCACTGGTGAGGTCTACCCCATTGTATGGGTACCACTGTCGGGTCTGCCCCATGTATGGGTACCACTGTCGGGTCTGCCCCGATGTATGGGTACCACTGGTAAGGTCTACCCCCGATGTATGGTACCACTGTCGGGTCTGCCCCGATGTATGGGTACCACTGTCGGGGTCTGCCCCGTGTATGGGTACCACTGGTAAGGTCTACCCCGATGTATGGGTACCACTGGTGAGGCCTGCCCGATGCAGAACACCACTGGTGAGGTCTGCCCCGATGTATGGGTGCCGCTGGTGGGGTCTGCCCCGATGTACGGACACCACTGGTGAAGTCTGCCCCAATGTACGGACACCACTGGTGAGCCTGCCCTGATGTGTGGACACCACTGGTGAGGTCTGCCCCGATGTATGGGTGCCACTGGTGAGGTCTGCCCCAATGCATGGGTAACCACTGGTGAGGTCTGCCCAATGCATGGGTGTCACTGTTGAGAGACGGACGCTGCTGGTCGGGACGGCTGCGAACGAGGACTCTGCCAGCCACGCTCGACGTGCACCGCTGCATCCGTTTCACGCGGGTTTTCTCCTTGACGTTTTCGCAATGTTGGATGATGGTTCGGGAAGGAGTGCATATTTGCGGGGTGCACGCTCCATATGATATGAAGTTTTGAAGAAGAAGCTCCTTTGAAAATTTAATGATGGTGGTGGAAATACATTTTGGCAACATAATTTCTAAAACCAACTGATATGGGTGGCAGAAACAGTTTCATCGAACTCTCATCTATCCACATGATGCATGTAAGACATTTCCGAAGCATTTCAAAATGTTGAATGCATTAAACTCAGGAAGACTTCAAAAAACACTGTGCTAGTATAGGAGTCAAATGCTTGTGCTTAGTTTCGACACCCATTACTACATCGTAATGGTGCTTGCGTGCCATTCTAATTACTCCTTGACAATGAGCATTTTCATGCGAAGTATATGACAACACCAACCGTGTCCTCGTCGGCCCGCGGGCTGTTGAGACAGGTCGGCAAGCGGGCTCCATGTAACTTAGCGGCGGTGTGGCGGAAGCCAGGTTTCCAACAACCTTCGCTGTATTTGATGCGTTTTTATGTCGTTTGGGACATTTTGTGATGATTTCGTCCAATGATGAGAAGCTAAGAAGCAGTAGGAAGGAGAGTGCGGGAACCCTCGAAAAAGGTGTGGGGCTCCACCCCTGGTCTCATGGCCGGCGCCGGTGTCGGCCCTTGTGGACGGTCGGTGCGCGTGTGAAGTTGTCTTAACAGGTGCAGTAATACCGGGAATACCAGACACTAGAGCGGCTGATCTGCCATAGTATGGCGGGATGACTGGTTTCAACCATTGCGTTTTCAGCCAGCAGAGCATGTTAAATGGCGAATCAAAAATATGAGTCAGACTAATCGAGTTCGTGTGCGTGCAAGCGCGGTCCATGCACTGACCCACTGCGTACGGCTTACAGACCCCTCAGGCATCATCCCACTATCTGTTCCCTCTGACCTAGATGGTTTGGACCATTTTTACGTCGTTGGTAACCGCTCAGACTGCAAACATTGCAGCATCACGACAGCTATCTGACGGATTGTGCGGCGGGGAAAATCCGGTTCAATGGCAGAACACCGCCGGTGGCGGCTCTGTTGCCAAGATCACTTGCGTAAAGCACTGCGTCAACTGCCTGAGCCCCGACCCCGGTGTCTCCCGCAGGCACCTCCCTGAAGAAGAAGCAGCTGTGGACGCTGCAGCCGACCGGGCAGCGAGACCACGTCAGCCTGCGCTCCCACCTGGGGAAGTACCTGGCCGTCGACAGCTTCGGCAACGTCACGTGCGAGGCCGACGAGCTGGAGCCGGGCGCCATGTTCGAGATCGCCGTGGCCGACGACGGTAGCGGCCGCTGGGCGCTCAAGAACGTGGAGCGCAAGTACTTCATGGGCGCCGCCGGCGATAAGCTGGTCTGCAACGCCAAGGCGCCGTCGGATGCTGAGCTGTGGTGAGGAGCTGAACCTGCAGCTGCTGTTGAGGCGGACTGCGAGGAGCGGGGCGGGGGGGGGGGGGCGAGGGGGACTCTGGCTGTGGCCAGCGGGCGTGGATTTGTTTATTTAAGACATGAGCATTCCACAGGCAAAAGTCTAATTACGGCAGCAGTCGAGTTTTAAGAACAATAAAGTACGATGCACGCACAAACAAAAAACCTAACGAAACACACGCACATACAACTACACATTACACACAGTCCCACATCAAGTCATCGAGAGAATGTTCCACGTGTGCCGGCGAATCTAAAGAAATCAGATCGGAATGATTTTGTTGGATGACAAAAAAAGATTTGCTGGGTGCATCAGCGGCGGGGGGGGGGGGGGGGGGGCTGGGAGAATGGCTTCGACACGCTGGTGGCTCATGTCTTCTATGACGTGCCTTCACGACTGTGTATGGGTCAGTTGTTATTTCAGTGCGAGATTGGGGTCCTGGCTTTGCCGACGGTGTTCTGGTCGGGTGATACAGTGGGGCGAAACGCCGGAGATGGCGTTCTGCCTGTGCCGTCTTGCGTTTGGTTGTTTGTGCTAGGATCTTATGACGAGTCGAGAGAACGCGGAGTGGGATGCAGCAGATGTGCGGCAAACGTAACCTTGGCATACCGCTTACTCAGTAGCCGATCTTCCGCTAGGTTGGGACGGATCACGATGGGCCGGCTCGGGACCCGGGATGGTATCACATTGCTCGCATTGCGAGAGTGAAAGGGACGAATCATTTGTCACCGGGTGCAAACATGAGCCGCATTCTTCAGTGTTGCCCAAGCTAGTTGCACGCGCTCATTATGCAGAGTCTTCTTGCGCGGCCCTACAAGCCCATGCAATCTGTAGGTGGGGCAGGCTCGCTCGCTGGTGTCGGCACAGACAGCCTTTCCCCGATGCAACTCGCTCAGGTCGCCTACACCGCCTCCTGTCCGCGCCTCACCCCTTCCCCCGCCCCTCTCCTGCGTTTGACGCTGCTCCGGGCGCCGGCCAGGTACGTCCACCTGGCGGCCCGACCCCAGGTCAACGTGTACAGCCTGGGGCGGAAGCGGTTCGCGCACCTCTCCGAGGACATGGACGAGATCCACGTGGACGCCAACGTGCCCTGGGGCGAGGACACGCTCTTCACGCTGGAGTTCCGCGACAACCACTACGCGCTGCACACGTGCAACAACCTGTACCTGCACCGCGACGGGCAGCTGCAGAGCTCCTGCTCGGAGGACTGCCTCTTCGCCATCGAGTACCACAACGGCAGCCTGGCGCTGCGCGACCGCGCCGGCCGCTACCTCTCGCCGATCGGCTCCAAGGTGAGGTCGCGCGCGCCGCCCGCAGCCGGGCCGAGCCGGGCGAGCCGGCGCCTGCCCGGCGTGACGGGCCGCATTGTGAAACGCCAAGTGCTAGGGCTACCGCACCCTGGACTGTGATAAACTGTGGCTGTTTGTTTCCGCTGGCGAATTTACGTGACGCTGAGTGTTCTCGGTCGCTCCTGCCGTGCAGGCGGTGCTGAAGACGCGAGGCCAGGCGGTGACCAAGGACGAGCTGTTCACCCTGGAGAACTCGCTGCCGCAGGCCAGCTTCAGCGCCGCACTCAACGACAGATACGTCAGCGTGAAGCAGGGTGAGCGGGCCGGTGGGGGGGGGGGGGGGGGGGGGGGGGGGGGGGGGGGGGGGGGGAGGGCTCACGTGCCCCCGTCGGTCCGACGCCCGACTCTGGGGAGGGGGAGAGGGACAGGGGACAAAGCGGCCGAGAGAGCGGGAGAGTGGTGAGGATCCGGGACGTCATTGCGGTGCACGGGAGCTAAGAGGGGAGGAACAGCGAGACTACCCCCGTCCCTCGGAAGCTGTAGTCTGTTTAGGCGTGGATTTCGGACGTTCTAGGCGGCGTACCGAACGCGGTTCCTCTAAGTTCGGTGCTGGATCCGCCTGCGAGGCGAGACAGTAGCGTGTGGCAGCGGGCGCAGTGTGTCTGGCTGGGCCGAGGCAGCCTTCCGTCTGCAAACTTCTGGGCGGATTCATAATCTCCGTCACCCAGCCGTGACTCAGACCGTCAGCCCAGTGATAACGGCGACTTCCGTGAAGCGATCCCTCCGCTCTCCGTGACCTCCTGCTGTCGTGACCCCTCTGCCGTGAGCTCCCGCTTCTGTGACCTCCGTCTGCCGCGACCTCCCTCCCCCGTGAGCTCCTGCTCCTGTGACATCAGGCCTTCCGTGACCTCCCGGTGTCGTGACTTCCCACTCCCATGACCTCCTTCTGCCGTGACCTCAGACCTTCCGTGACCTCACACTCCCGTGACCTCCCTCTGTCGTGACCTACTCCCGTGACCTTCCTGTGCCGTGAACTCAGGCCTTCCGTGACCTCTCGCCTCCCGCGACCGGTCTCGACAGGGGACTGCAGGGCGAGTCATGCGAAATCGATACGCTGTCCGGGAGTATGTTGGGCGGACGGCCATGTGGCCATCTGGACGGCTGTGGGTGTCATGCAACTGAGCCAGAGCATGCGGGGTGCGGTGGCGTCTTTGGTCTGTTGCCTAATATCGTGACATCGCCGGTGTATTTATGTAAACAGCTGACGCTGGATAAGTGGGTTCGGGATCGCGGCGGTGTGCTTGAATTAAGCGGCGTAAAGTGGGTTTGGCTTGTTTGGAAACTTCGCTAGGAATGACGAGAAGTATTGCCACCTGATGTGGAAGTTTGTTAGCCACCCATACATCATGCCCTTAGCGCTGTCCCACCCGGGGTAAGCTGGGCTCTCGGCGAAGCGTGTCGATCCGACCATGCCCGAACCGGTGAGCCGTGCTTCTGAAGCTGACCTAAGCCGTGCCTCTGAAGCCGACCTGAGCCGTGCCTCTGTGAAGCTGACCTGAGCCGTGCCACTGTGAAGCTGTCCTGAGCCGTGCCACTGTGAAGCTGTCCTGAGCCGTGCCACTGTGAATCTGACCTGAGCCGTGCCACTGTGAATCTGACCTGAGCCTTGCCACTGTGAAGCTGATCTGAGCCGTGCCACCTGTGACTGTGAAGCTGATCTGAGCCGTGCCACTGTGAAGCTGACCTGAACCATGTCACTGTGAAGCTGACCTGAGCTGTGCCTCTGTGAAGCTGACCTGTGCCGACCTGACCCGCTTCAGGAGTCGACCTGACGGCCAATCAGGAGGAGGTGGGCGAGCACGAGCGATTCCTGATGGAGTTCGATCTGGCCACGCGACGCTGGTACATCCGCACCATGCTCGACCGCTACTGGACCCTGGAGACCACCGGCGGCATCCAGGCGTCGTCTGGCAAAAAGTCAGTAGCGGGAGAGGGCGCCGAGCAGCGGTCGCCGTGGACTGGCGGTGGGCGGGGCTAAGGGTGAGGGTCGGGGTTGGGGGCCAGAGAACGGTATTCCGCTCCGGTGACTTGGATCGGGTTTCTCGACCTGATGGTGCAGTAGGAGACGCCGAGTACAGGATCCGGCGTTTGCCGGAGGACATGCGCTTCGAACGGCCGCGATATGCGACTTGGTTGGCTACGTAGGTGCATTTGGCATGCTTTGCAGCACGTGTTTCGCGCACACTTTGTCTGTACCCACCATCGAAGCAGGACAATTCCAGATCGCGGGATGCGTCTGCCTGGTAGCTTGCGAGCATTTCACTCAAACGGACCGTGCGATTGCCCTAAGATGACTCAGAGTGAAATGCGATCGAAATCGGGGATTCTCGTTTCGGCACTTTCGTGCGTAGGACCGGTCATTCTTTAGCCGCGCGTTGGCCACCGCGGGTCAGGTCACGTGCATCGACACTGTGCAACGCGGCTTGGCTGGCGCTGCTGGCTGGCTGTGTCCGCGCGGCCAACGCGGCTTGGCTGGCTGTGTCCGCGTCATGGGGTCGGTGTCAGCCAGCTGGGCTCGTGAACACGGGCGCAGGTGCGGGCCCGTTATCCCCGACACCAGCCGCCGGAGCCGTGCTTTGCGGTTGCCGCGCGAGCCTGTTCTGGATTCCTGGAGCTGCCCCCAACCCCACGCCGCTCCCTCACACCTGGTGAGCATGCTGGTCGCCAGCGTTGAGTCACTAGCTCGGTCCGCGCTCTTTGTCCCGACTCCAGAGCGCGCCTTTAAAGGCTGTTGCGGCTGTGAGTAACACGGGCGCGCTGACGGGTGAGCCACGCGCTGACGCATCGCGTGGCTCCCCGGCTTCGGCGCTCGTGGTCGTATTAACAAGCGCTGAGTGTGCTATTCGTGGCTGTTAGCGCCAAATGACATCAGACATCATCAGTCTCATGGCATCACTCGTCACTGAAGTGTGGGCTGAGCGTTCGGTTTATTATTGCGGATGCACGTGGCCCAGTCTGAGACTGTGTTACACTTTGTGACGCCATTCGGTTTTTAACGTGCGATTCGGTTCAAATTATATAAATGCCGACATCCATTTCCTGCGAACGTTATTTTCGAGTTTGTAGAACAGTTTCAACAAGAAAGGAATACTTTGAGACTGCTCCGTGACCGCACGGTGTCGCAGCAGGTCATCCGGCTGCACATCCGGACCAGGACCAGCACCGAGTGCCACGAGTCTGTGGTCTGCGCGCACGGGTCTCGTCCTCCTGCTAAATGTGCCTTACGTGCAGGTCATCCAACGCCCCGCTTGACCTGACGTGACCTCTGCGTCATGTGACCCGTTCCACCGTTGACCCGTTCCGGGTCGTATAACGCGCCGTTGGCCTGTTCCAGGACGTCTAACGCCCTGTTTGACCTGGTGTGGCACCATGACGGCTCCGTGTCGTTCCGGGCCAACAACGGCAAGTGTCTGGCCACCAAGAAGTCCGGCCACCTGTACGCCAACTCGGAGGAGAATGAGGAGAACGCCAAGTTCTTCTTCTACCTGATCAACAGGTTGGTGCCGACTGGCGCCGGGTAGGTGTTCCCCGGCGGGCTGCGGCCGAGGCGGAACAAAGAAGTCAGCGGCGTTCCAGATTTTCATTTCGAAGGGTTAAATGCGATTTGAGTGGTGATGTGTTCGGGGCAGCTTGGAGTGTGCGCCACCAATGAAACAAGTAAATGACGTTGAAAATTACTTCACAAAACACAGGCGATCACTTCCGTAAGGTGCTTGACGATTTCGCCTTGAAATCTGCTTGCCGATTTTGACTTGAAATCTGCCTGCAGATTGTGACTTGAGATCTGCTTGCCGATTTCGCCCTCAAATCTGCCTGCTTTTACCACAGAAATGCTCCACAAGAGCTTTACGTAACGCTATGACCAGAGGGTAGCACCCCTCGCGAGTAGGAGTTATTCCGGTCGCGTTCATTGAACTCATGTACGCTGCGGGAAAAACGTGCCCTTCATGCACACGTGGTATGGCGCGGCGTTTGTCAGACGGATGATGATATCGTCGCTGTTTTCATCCGTCGTGAAGTAATCCACTGTGCCGCATCAGCTGAGCTTGAGGGGAAGGGCAGCGGCGGGATGCCGGGCAGCTTCGGCAGGCCGTGACATGTGCCTGTCTGGGCAGGCCGATCCTGGTGCTCAAGTGCGAGCAGGGCTTCGTCGGTTACAAGAGCTCGGCGTCCACCAAGCTGGAGTGCAACAAGACCCACTACGAGACGGTGCACGTGGAGCGCGGGGACAAGGGCCAGGTGTTCTTCAAAGGTGAGGGGGTGGAGCGACGCGGCCGGGGCGGGAACGGTGAGAGCCAGGACACGGCGGCGCCTGATGTAACGATGAGGGGTGGGCAGTGGACACTGAACGGCGAGAAGAGGGGTATGGGGCAGGCCGTTGGGTCAGGTCACATGACATTGGGTCAGGTGTGCATGAGGAGCAAATGCGTAAGACGGATATCAGAGATTTTCAAATGAATCGGTTAACATCACATGGCTTGGATATGCTGGTTTACGGGCGGGTCAGTGTCGTGACGATGCTGTGGCTCGCAGCATGTCGTTGAACCAAAATCTGCCGGTGAGCTGGGAGCCTGGTGTCATGTTACTGAGACCGTAACGGTACAAACAGCCAGGGGTGGCATCTCCGATAGACCGAAGCACCATGCCGCTAGTGTTGGACACGCACTGACTGACACCGTCCGGCGTCGGCATCTGCCATCTCAGGCCAGAACGGCAAGTACTGGGCGCCAGAGGACGGCATCTCGGCCTCGGCCGACCAGCCGTACCCGTTCTACATGGAGCTGCGCGAGCCCACGCGTATGTGCATCAAGGACCAGCACGGCAACTACCTGTGCGCTCAGAAGAACGGCTCGTTCGCGCTGGGCACCTCCGACCTGGCCGTGGCGACCTACTGGGAGTTCTAGACGCGCGGCGGCCGGCCGGCACCGTGCTGCGGCGCAGAGGGCGCGCGCGCGCACAGCGCCGCCTGCCGGGAGTTGCTGACGGTGATTGATCGGCGTGGCGTGGGCACTGCCTCCTCGGAGCAGCTGGAGTCTGTGTGCGTATGTATGTCTGTGTGTGTGTGTGGCGAGTGCGGGCGGCGAGCCGTTCTCGAGGCGTCGGCTGTGTGGATGGTGTGACCCCGCGCGCGTGCGGCGGTGCACGCGGCCCGGGTCTGCCCTGCGGCAGGCGGCGGCGACCGTGGGGGACGGGCCGCATCCCCGCTGTGTGCCGCGGTGTTCGTAAGCTGTGTGACGCTGCAGACGTATTTTTGTACGATGTTGCTTAGCATTACCGCCTCGGACGGATGACCGGTCGGCGGGGAATCGTATGAAGGACATCGTTTTCTTCTGGTACGCTTTCCCGCGCGCGGACATATTTGCACGCACGGAAGCGGAAGCGTAGGACCAGGTAACGCCCCTTTGGTCACAAATCAATATGATTCGTTCGTGTGGACGGAGAGCCATTGTGAAATTCGATGCGCTCCGCACGAGGCCCTCCAGTCTCCATGGCCGGTGCAAGTCTTTTGGATCAGTCTGCGGACAGACATGTACTTATCAAGCAACAGCTTGCCCCGCTTTGAAATGGCTTGCGGGATATACGTGCTGCGATATTCCGAGTTGTGCTTATTTATCATGCCAATACATGACAGGACAGGCGACGAATGTACATACACGTAGTGTAGTTGACAATGTGCACGTACTCTTTGAACTGTTGAACGAACAATGTGAACCCTTAAGGCGAGCATTACTCGCATGCTTTCATTAATCCCGTATGTGGACATCTCTAGCGTGCAAGTCATCTCTAGCTGAGGGACTAGGCTGGAACGCCGCCATGCCGGCGTCATTTGGCGCGAGCTTAGCCTCACATGTCTACGTCCGCCAAATCTGTGCACACAAAAGCAGACAAAGGCAAAGGACGCGAAAAAAAGTCTCGAAGGGCAAGCAGCGTTGCCTGCCTCGCGCACGCACCATTTCTCGTCCATCCACATACGACGCCCACCGCACGGCACACAAACGGTACACTCCGAAGCCAACAAGCACAAAGCACGCAGGTAAAAACCGATCGGCCGTCTACCCGAGCCGATCGACGATCGGTAACGACAGTTCCGGCTCTGATCCGCGACAGCAACAACACCGGCGAGGGGGAGGTGGCGCCACGCCCTCCCCGCGGGGCCGGCGGCGGCGACGGCTCCACGACCTGCTTGTCGGGGCCGCCTCGGACCGCTCCTCCTGGCCGGCAGAACACTGCCAGCCTGTCGGGGCCGCTCTCGGACCAGTCCTGGCCGGCGGAACACCGTCGGCCTGTCGGGGCCGCTCTCGGACCAGTCTTACCCGGCGGAACACCGCCAGCCTGTCGGGGCCGCTCT
The DNA here is from genome assembly GCF_011947565.3 of Pollicipes pollicipes. Lineage (NCBI taxonomy): Eukaryota > Metazoa > Arthropoda > Thecostraca > Pollicipedomorpha > Pollicipedidae > Pollicipes > Pollicipes pollicipes. Next base: position 9,206,995 of record NW_023597055.1, read on the forward strand.
AGGACCAGCCGCGACGGTGATGATCACGCTCCGGCCACAACGCTCGGAGGTCAGACGGCCGAGAGCGCCACCACGGCCGACGCCGTATGGCACCGCGCTTAAGAATCAGGTCACGATAGCACTGCCGCACTGCACAGCACTGCTTCCCATGCCGCAGCTGACCCGCCAGACGGCGACCGGACGGCCGCGGTCTCAGTCGTCCTCGAACTCGAAGTAGTCGTCCTCGTCCTCGTCCTCGCGGCGGAGGTCCGACTGGCCCAGCAGCCAGTCAGCGTCTTTGCCGATGACCTGAGGTCGCGGGGTCACCGTCAGGTCAGCGGACGACACGCGCTGAGAGCTCGCACCACAACACGGGGGGGGGGGGGGGGGAGGAGGGGGCAGCAAGGAAACAAGATGGTAGGGTGGATACGGAGCCCTCCCCCCCCCTCATTCCACAAGAGGCAAAAGGTCGCGGCGTTTGTGAGGTGCGGCGGCGCGGACATCACTAGATGGGCCAGGGGTCACCACACCCGGGGCTCCGCGCAGGAGCCGACAGAAGCACAACTGCTCCCACCATGTGCTCACCACCGATCCAAGACAGCGGCAGGCACGGGCGCCCGCCACCCGCATGTGACGACCTGACCGCCAGAGCGGGGCTCGGGCCGGCCACGGGACAGGCGCCGCCGCCAGCGCGAGAAAGGCGGCCCTCGCACGCGCTTCACGGCGGTATCCGAGTCGGACAGCGCGCGGGGGAGGGGGGGGGGGGGGAGAGCACGACTGCCGGAGGCAGGGACGCGCACAGTTCGAGAAAAGCTCGGTCTACGGAGAGAGGGAACGGGGCGGAAGGCTGTAAACCGACAACGCCACGGAAAAGAGAGAGAGAGAGAGAGAGAGAGAGAGAGAGAGAGAGAGAGAGAGAGAGAGAGAGAGAGAGAGAGAGAGAGAGAGAGAGAGAGAGAGAGAGAGAGAGAGAGAGAGAGAGAGAGAGAGAGAGAGAGAGAGAGAGAGAGAGAGAGAGAGAGAGAGAGAGAGAGAGAGAGAGAGAGAGAGAGAGAGAGAGAGAGAGAGAGAGAGAGAGAGAGAGAGAGAGAGAGAGAGAGAGAGAGAGAGAGAGAGAGAGAGAGAGAGAGAGAGAGAGAGAGAGAGAGAGAGAGAGAGAGAGAGAGAGAGAGAGAGAGAGAGAGAGAGAGAGAGAGAGAGAGAGAGAGAGAGAGAGAGAGAGGAGAGAGAGAGAGAGAGAGAGAGAGAGAGAGAGAGAGAGAGAGAGAGAGAGAGAGAGAGAGAGAGAGAGAGAGAGAGAGAGAGAGAGAGAGAGAGAGAGAGAGAGAGAGAGAGAGAGAGAGAGAGAGAGAGAGAGAGAGAGAGAGAGAGAGGAGAGAGAGAGAGAGAGAGAGAGAGAGAGAGAGAGAGAGAGAGAGAGAGAGAGAGAGAGAGAGAGAGAGAGAGAGAGAGAGAGAGAGAGAGAGAGAGAGAGAGAGAGAGAGAGAGAGAGAGAGAGAGAGAGAGAGAGAGAGAGAGAGAGAGAGAGAGAGAGAGAGAGGAGAGAGAGAGAGAGAGAGAGAGAGAGAGAGAGAGAGAGAGAGAGAGAGAGAGAGAGAGAGAGAGAGAGAGAGAGAGAGAGAGAGCGCTGGGCACCGTACGTCAGCGAAGTCGTGACGGCTCATCACCACACACTTCTCATGCTGACAGAGTTCCGGCAGGTGCGACAGCTTCGCCGCGGGCGCCGTGGCGGCCAGCGCCTCCGGCGTCCGTGACGCCTCACCAGCGCCAGCGCACCGTCCAGACCGCACCAGCGCCTCGGAGCGCCGCCGCTCGGCAGCCTCACCTCGGCCATGAGCTGGACGTCGGCGTCGGCGGCCGGCCTCGGGTCGGCCTCCGCCGCCAGACGGAGCCGCTGGCGGGCGGCTGCGCCGCCACGCTGTCGGCTCACCATGTACCGGGCGGCTGTCTCCCTGCCGGCCGGGTCAGCTGGGGTCAGGTGGGGGTCAGGCGAGGTCAGGTGGGGTCAGACGAACGTCAGGTGGGGTCAGGTCAGGGGTCAGGCCGGTCAGCCGGGCTAGGGCAGCGGCGGCCGGCAGGGCGGCACGGACGCCACCACCGACGGGGCGGGCCTGGCACAGCCGGTCAGCACAGACCCCGCCAACAGGCCAGTCGGCAGACACCATCAGCATGCCAGACAATCACAGTCAACGCTTGTCGGGTAGCCGCCATCAGCCGTCGGCGGAAGCAGTCCCGACCGCCAGGTTCCAGCAACGGGGCAGGACAACCGCCACCGTCAGACGAGGGCAGCACCAGCGTGGTGCACAGCACACCAGACGGCGGACGTAACCGCTAGTCAGCGCCTGTCTGTTAGACTGGCGCTGACCAGCGGTAAGAACACCACAGCCAGCCACCGGTACAGAAAGCGTGCTGCCTGTGACGACAGCACAAAGCGACTTGTGTGTGTAACGTTTGCCAGGACGATCGATTACAAGGCCACCTGGCGCCTGTGGTGAACCACGAATGAGCGGATGCGGCGCCGAAGTTACGCGTTTTGCCGGACACCTCGCACGAGGTGAGCGCACATCAAGCAATACAACTTTGCTATCGCACGCCCTGAGCTTGCCTGCAAATAATCCGATGTCACTGCACTCTCAAATCCTCCAACGCAGGACACTTCAATCCACAAAGACACGCCGCCACTGCCGCGGTCTCATGCGTCTCGACCCAGCACCACGAGCCGCGCACCCCGCCCCTGCCGCCCTCCGTCGCCGGCCGGCGCCGCTCACCTGTGCACCGAGTTGAGCGGGTTGCCGGGGCTGATGAGCGACGAGCTGGGCGTGCGCGCGGCGGTGGCGGGCGTGGCGACGGCGCCGAGGGTCGCCAGCGGCGTGGCCGTGTGCAGGCGGCGGCCGCGGCCGCGGCCCCGCGCGCACGGCGTGACCGCGGCGTTCACCTCGCCGCCGCCGAGGTCCAGCAGGCCGCCACCGCCGCCGCCGCCCAGCTGCTGACACGCGAACAGGTCGTCCGTCTCGGTGTTCTGGGCGCTGAGGAAGGCCATCCGCTGCAGCTGGTGCCGCTGCGTGCCGGGCCTCGCCGCTGGTGCCGCCGCGTCTGTCGGCACGGCGCCGGTCAGGGCGCCGCCCGCCGTGTGACCCCGTGTGACACCGCGTGCGGTCACGGACGAGTCTGACACCGTGTTACGCCGTGCGACATCGTGGTGCACCGTGTGCAGCCGCGTAACAATGGGCCGGTTGACGTAGCGTTTGGGGTCGCGTGACATTGAACAGCATGACATAACACTGGTGCGCTTCACGCCGCTGTCCTGGCAGCGCAAACGGCGCCGTGGCGCCTACCGGCCTGGCCAAAGCCAAGCTGCAGGACGACCCGACACGCCTGAGGCCCTCACCACGCTGCGGGACGACCCGGCACATCTGAGGCCCTCACCACGCTGCGGGACGACCCGACGCGCCTGAGGCCCACACCACGCTCCTCTGACGTCACTCACCTGAGGCACACGTCGCCGGACGGGCCTTCTTCTTCGCAGGAGGCTGCTGCACTTCTTCGTTCCGCGCGGCGCCGGCGGGCGGGGGCGCCGGCTTCTTGGCGGCCGGCTTCCTGCCTCTGCCCCTGCCGGCGGGGGCGGGGGCGGGGGCGGACGGATCACCCCCGGCATCGGCGGGCTCGCCTCGGCCCCCGCCGACCGACTTGGCCTCCGGGCCGGCCGGATCAGCCCCGGCCGTCGCCGACTCGGTCCCCTGCTTACGCTTGCGGCTGCGCGCCGCCGGCTTGATGGCGGTGAGTGGATGGGGCGGCTCTGTTTCTCTCGCCACCGCCGCCGCTGCCGCCGCGCCCGCCTCGCCATCGTCACCTTCCAATGGCACGTTCTCGGCCACTTTAGCAGATTTGGTGCGTTTCGACGGTTTGGCAGGCTTCACAGGCTCAGAAGCCTTGGCGGGTTTAGCCTTGGCTGCTTTGGTGGCTTTGGTCCGCTTGGCAGATTTGGCGACTCTATCTGGTTCAGCCGACAGTGCTGCGACCTCGTCAGCTGCGACCACTCCGTCAGGGCTATCGGCCCGTCTCGACGTGGAAGCCTTGGCACATCTGGCTGCCTTGGCAGTCCGCCGGCTCGGTGCTGGTTTCGCCGCCTTGGGTCTGCCGGCTGGTTTGGCAGCGTCGGCAGTCTTGGCCGCGTCGGCGGCGGAGCGGCCCGACCGCGGGCTGGGGAGCCGCACCAGCGCAACACGCAGGCTTCGCCGGCCCGCCCGCTGCCGGCCGCTGCTGTGCTTTAGACGGTCGTACAGCGTCGCCGAGAATTCCCTGCTCAGAGCCGGCGGCGAGCCGGACGGCGCCGTACCTCTGGCGACGGTCGGTGTCCGCTTGGCGGCAGCCGGTGTCCGCTTGCCGGGGGTGGGTGTCCGCTTGCCGAGAGTGGGTGTCCGCTTACCGGGGGTGGGTGTCCGCTTGCCTAGAGTGCGTGTCCGCTTGCCGGGAGTGGGTGTCCGCTTGCCGGAAGTGGGTGTCCGCTTGCTGGAAGTGAGTGCCCCCTTGCCGAGAGTGCGCGTCCGCTTGCCGGGAGTGGTTGTCCGCTTGCTGAGAGTGCGTGTCCGCTTGGCGGGGGTGGGTGTCCGCTTGGCGGGGGTGGGTGTCCGCTTGGTCGCAGTCCGTGTCCGCATGACAGGGGTTTGTGTCTGCTTGGCGGGGGCTCGTGTCTGCCTGGCAGGGGCTCGTGTCTGCTTGGCAGGGGCCGCTGCCCCCTTGCCAGGCGGCTGGGCCCGACCGCGGCGTCGGCCGTTGTCCGGGTGCTGGGGGTCACCGCTCGGATCCGCCACACCACCGCCGCCGCCGGTCCCGTCCCGCGCGGCCGACGGGGCGGCGGACGGCACCGCTGCCGCCGCCGCCGGCGGAGACGGTGCCGTCTCCGCCGGCGGCGTGGGTGGCCCGGCGGCCGCCGCTGCTCTTGCCGTCATCGCTGAGGAGGCGAAACGGCGAGCGTGAGGCAGGGCGGCAGCGGCGGGCCGGCGGCGGGGACACGGAACAGGGCGCGGGGGGAGGGGGGGGGGGGGAGGGAAGAGTTTGAGGTGGCAGCGGCACCAAACGCAGGTCATGGTGGGACATTTAAACTGAACATTCTCTGAGGTCCCAGAATGAGAGCTGGGAAAACGTTTCTTGCTCCTTAAAAATACACATTTAGGGGCACGTTCGCGCACTGTGTTTTCCTCGGCATTGTGCGGATAGAGAAATAAGTACAATATATTCAAAATAACCTTATGTAATGATTGCGAGGCATTGCAAGAACACTGAACGCGACCTTCATGATTACATAATCAGAACTGAATTAGGTCCGACTTGCCAACTCAGTTCATGATACGCATGACAAACTGCCTTTCTACGAAGCCAACATTCAATCGCGTCCCATATGACATAGCGAGGATATTTTTCATGATCCTAATAAATATTTTATATGCATGTCCAGTTTAAAGTCACATGGACAAAACACAACACCCATGGGCACATTTATCTCTTACTTATCTCACATTGTCTTCAATCCGTTCAAATTCGTCAAAATTTAAATCGCATTTGATCATTATAGTGCTTAAAAACAATTTTATCACGCACTCGGGTCCCACTGAACGACAGGATACACCATCCGCGGGTTGACGCAACGCACGGCGAGCCCTGCTGCCACACCCTGTACACCTCAGCTCAGCGGGCGTCACCGAGAGCCTACATAGCGAGCGCCGGCCACCAGCGGCGCCGGCCCGACGCGGCGGCTGAGGCCGGTCAGCGGCGGCCGAGCGCTCGCCCTCACCGTGCAGCGCCTGCAGCTCGGTGGCCATCGCCTGCCAGCGGGCGGGCAGGCCGGACGAGAAGGCCGTCTGCGCCAGCACCGGCACACCTGCGGCAGGGGCGGCGCTCGGTGACACCGCCGCCGCCGCCTACGACGCATGTGCACACGCACTGTACTGCACACGCAGATTGTAAGGGTGCAGTGGATCTGCAGACGCACTGCACTGCAGAAGCGGATTGCAAGAGTGCAGTGTGCCCGCAGACGCACTGCACTGTACACGCGGATTGTAAGGATGCAGTGTGCCTGCGGAAGCGGATTGTAAGGGTGCAGTGGGTCTGCAGACGCGGACTGTAAGAATGCAGTGTGTCTGCACACGCACTGCACTGCACATGCAGATTGAAAGAGTGCAGTGTGTCTGCAGACGCGGACTGTAAGAGTGCAGTGTGCCTGCAGGGCTACTGCACTGCGGATGCAGTAGCCGTGCTCGGGAGTCCGGCCGGCCTCAGCAGGATCGCCAGACCGACACCCGGACAGCACCCACCGTTAGTCTCTGCCGTCTCCACACTTAGGTTTCCCAACAGAACGAACAGCTGGCCGTTGGCGTCCTGCACTTCTCGTTCCGAAATTCGTCGGGAGATGGCAGTACTCCACTGAATGGTTCTCTCTCCGCTGGAAGAGGTAAGAGTGGCTTTGGAGCATCGACAAGATGCGGGGTCGTCACTCGTCACGAAGACAGCCACCAAAATGTGCATTGTCAAGAAACCTGTTGCAGCACATGTTAAGGCGATGCAGAAAATGCAAACACCGTGCCTTCGACCAGAAAACTGATCCGCTGAGACAATCGGGCCAGGCAATAACCAGTATTTCTTACCAGATGACGTGCTGGCCGCAGACACGGTCCGTCAAAGCCAGATTCAATACTCGCCAGTACACATAGGTACAAAAAATCACAGTAAAAAGGCGTTAACGTCCCGCAGTCACTCAGATCAGGGCGGGACACAGTGACACAACGGCGTTATAACTGGCGATGGACATCACAACCGTCGAGCGATATTCGGCAAGGAGGTCTTCGTCCAGTCAGAATCCACCCATGTCTGGAATTACAGTAGCTTCACGAACAACGATCACGTTTCTGCTACGACTCCAATTAGAGAGGAAGCACTGTACAGAATACCAGCATAGGAAATCACGTCCGATGAGTAACATAGGCGGTATGCGAAAATTATTTCACGCAACAATACCCAACAATTTGTGTACGGTACAGCGTAAAGATGCAATAACACATAACAATGAAAACCTCACACAACTAGACATACCTCAGCCAAGACAACTCAATGCTTGATCATACGGACTTGCACGTGACTTAACACATCTCAAACACCGTGCAACTTTTTTTGGGAAATTATTTTTGTCCGTGCCATTTTGTTTCTAAGCTCACGCCGGAAAGGTTCGCCACATATCGCGGGAACGTCTCCGTGTAGAATCCCGCGCGTCACTATTTCGCATGCTTCCGAGCACTTCTCATACATGGAGCTTCATGCACTGCCCATGCACTTTGGATTCGAGTGTAAATCAGCTCCCATCTGCCGTCATGCATAAAATGAGCAGCACTGGTCAGAGGCCTGTACGCGTCCCTTCAGGAAAGCTGGCAACAGACTACGCGCTCTTACTACTAAACTATCTGCAACTGTGTAAAACCGCAGCATTCTGCCTTGTCCAAGACACCAGATGACGTAACAGTTCGTCAACTGTGAAGCGACAAATGCAGCAGTTTCTCGTAACAAACGGTACACCGCCGCCCGACCGGCCTCAGAGCGGCGCCAGCGAGCCAGCCCCAGAGCGGCCCCAGCGAGCCAGCCCCAGAACGGCGCCAGCGAGCCAGCCTCGGAGCAGCGCCAGCGAACCAGCCTCAGAGCGGCGCCAGCGAGCCAGCCCCAGATCGGCGCCAGCGAGCCAGCCTGGGAGCGGCGCCAGCGAGCCAGCCTCGGAGCGGCGCCAGCGAGCAGCCCCAGAGCTGCGCCAGCGAGCCAGCCCCAGAGCGGCGCCAGCGAGCCAGCCTCTCCGCCAGGCCGGCCCAGCTGGAGCGTACGCTCGTGTACGAGGCTATCCGCTACGGAGCTACGGACACCCCGAGCCGGGCCCCGTCTGCCGCGCGGCAGCCGGTGAATGGCGTCAGTCGCACCGCCCAACTCCCAACAGAGTTCATTCGTAGAGGTTTTGTATGGGGTGACAGCAGTGCAATTGTCCTATTAAAACTTTTTTATAAATAGAAACTGATTGCTTTTATGTGGTGCGTGCTTCAAGACAAAAATAAATAAAAAATCGACAAATGCAACTCCGCTGGCTTTAAACTAACACTACGGACGATGACGAACGCTTGCGAACGAAAAAACGCACCAATCACGAACTATGGCATAGTCCGCGCCGAACATGATTGCAGCGAATCGGCCTACTGGTGCAGCAGTCTCACGCCACGGCACCACCGAGGCCGATCACTGGACAGGCCGTCTGGCCACCATTACGGCCTACTGGTACAGCAGTCTCACGTCACGGCACCACCGAGGCTGATCACTCGACAGGCCGTCTGCCACCGTTACGGCCTACTGGTGCAGCAGTCTCACGCCACGGCACCACCAAGACCGATCACTCGACAGGCCGTCTGCCACCGTTGCGGCCTACTGGTGCAGCAGTCTCACGCCATGGCACCACCGAGGCTGATCACTGGACAGGCCGTCTGGCCACCGTTATGGCCTACTGGTGCAGCAGTCTCACGCCACGACACCACCGAGGCTAACCACTGGACAGGCCGTCTGGCCACCGTTACGGCCTACTGGTGCAGCAGTCTCACGCCATGGCACCACCGAGGCCGACCACTGGACAGGCCGTCTGGCCACCGTTACGGCCTACTGGTGCAGCAGTCTCACGCCACGGCACCACCGAGGCTGACCACTGGACAGGCCGCCTGGCCACCATTACGGCCTACTGGTGCAGCAGTCTCACGCCATGGCACCACCGAGGCTGACCACTGGACAGGCCGTCTGGCCACCATTACGGCCTACTGGTGCAGCAGTCTCACGCCATGGCACCACCGAGGCTGATCACTGGACAGGCCGTCTGGCCACCGTTATGGCCTACTGGTGCAGCAGTCTCACGCCACGACACCACCGAGGCTGATCACTGGACCGGCCACCTGGCCACCATTACGGCCTACTGGTGCAGCAGTCTCACGCCACGGCACCACCGAGGCTGGTCACTGGACAGGCCGCCTGGCCACCATTACGGCCTACTAGTGCAGCAGTCTCACGCCACGGCACCACCGAGGCTGATCACTGGACAGGCCGTCTGCCACCGTTACGGCCTACTGGTGCAGCAGTCTCACGCCACGGCACCACAGAGGCTGGTCACTGGACAGGCCGCCTGGCCACCGTTACAGCCTGCTGGTGCAGCAGTCTCACGCCACGGCACCATCGGGACCAACAACTCCCTTTTATCTTCCCCACTAATGAAATGGAAGGTAATCGGGAGCCATTGCCTTCCATCTGCAGCAATGTTCAATTTCAGTCAGCAGATTATCCAGTCTTTTTTCCACTCTGAAGGCAGCTCAGAGGGCGTCACTTATCATTCCAAGGCCGGTTCATGCCATTCCACCAGCCCGCAACGGTTCAGGACATTCAACCCGGCTGCACCGGCTCTTTCATGACACCGCTCCAAGCCCGTGTCACGGACGCCGGCCGCCGGCGCCGGCCACCGGCGGCGGCGCGCGTCTCACCCGCGCCAGGTCCAGCCGGTGACGCGCAGACCGGCGCCGGCTGTCAGCGGCGCCACCGTCCACGCCTCCAGCAGCAGCTTGGACGGCGTCTGGCGCTCCCGGACGCAGAGGGCGTCGAACGCCGCCTCCGTGTCCGGGTCCATGTCGAACCTGCCGGCAGCGGTCACAGCGACGGCTGAAGACGAGGCCACGGACGCCCCGCCGGCCCGGAGCGGCCTCCACACACCGGATACGGACACGTCTCGTTTGGCGGTCGTGTTTGGTCTTATTGCATATACACACGAAAAGGCAACAGGGAGGGCGGTCATCCACCTTCTCCAGCTAAGCTGTTCTCAGAACTCCTCTCTCCTCCAGCTAAATAAGCGGGAGAATATTCAAATCCAAAATGGCCCGTCCAATACTTTCATTCTGGGAAACCAACGAGAATACGAATCTGTACGATACCTGAAATAAAATTGTTATCAATGAGAAAACATGAGAATCAAAAGTATCAGAAAACTTCTAAAAATGAAGCCGGGCTTCATCCCCACGTCTGCCTTGCACCAGTCCATTCCTACCCGCATCAAACGACGCATCCACCGTGCTATTCTCAGCCCTTCGCCCTGTTCAGTCGGCACCAGCCGAACACCGGGGCACGCGTTGCTATGAAACCCAATGCTGTTGCTATTCATAGCCGTCTCGCGAAGCGAATAAAAAATGGGGAGGCAACCACGGACACGCGCATCAAGTGGTGGAATGACAAGTAATGTGACGATCCAACACCGCACCGCCGACACACCAACACCGCACGTTCACTGACTCTGTTCACTTAAATACCAACATGATTTCTCAGCTCAAAGGCCGCCGCATCACCACGCACACCGCGCCGGCCGCCTGGTGCGGCGGTGGTGCGGCGGTGGTGCGGCGGCGGTGCGCCGGTGGTGCGGCGGCGGCGCGCCGGTGGTGCCCACCTGGTAAGCGGAGCCCCGTCGATGAGCGCGCGCTGGTCGGTGACGCGCACCAGCAGGCCGCCGGGGCCGGGGTCCGGCGGCCAGAGCAGACCGAGCGGCCGGCCGCCCTGCCGCGCCTCCAGCGGGTGCGGCTCGCTCAGCAGCATAGCCTGTGGGAGAATGGCTGACGTCGGACACGCCTCCGCGCTGCCGCGATCTGACCTGGGCCAGACCAGGTGCGATTTGGGTCCAAGGGACATAGGGGTCAACATGGGACTGTGTAGACCTGTCTTGGTATCTCAAGAACTATGCATGTTATGGCATTGTGACGAACAGAGTTCAATAGCTCTTGGAAAATTACATCTGATGAACACTAAAACATTTCAGCAGATATAACCTGTGACATGTTATGTCAGGTCACAGAAGTGAAAGCTGTTGATGCATTGACCATCCAGCTGTATTATATCCAATATAAAACAAATTTAATGGGGAAAACAAAGACAGAAAGGGCTTACACAGTTACAATATAGACACCATTAAGGCAAACATCAGGTGATAGTCAAAAGGTTGTATGTGGCTTGGCATCCAAGTTCAAAAAGGCTTTACCGTCATAAGGTAAAATGCCACTTACACCTTTTTGCCTTAAGATGGCGGTGGTCACAACAGCAACAGCTAGACCTTGCTTAATCCAACACAATCTGACCATGCCATAGTGGTGAGAATGATCATAGTGCACTTAAGAGTGATGCAGTGACAAAAATCAGTGTTAAAAATCTCCTTGATATGCTTTTGTAGCTAAATTGGAGCCATGATGTCACTTGTGAGCAAAATTCCATCAACATGATCTTGAGCAAGAGGTCATGGATAGTACCTGTTAGGGCCAGAAACTTTAAATTCAAAAGAAAAATGTTGTAGCATGATGCAAACTCAGCTGCACATAATTTCAGCATCATGCTTAAGCTGTTGAGAAGTTATTTTCTGAGCACAGCAGGGCTGATGGGTTGTCTGAGGCCCTCCCACACGGCTCTCAAGGGCTGCTCTGTAACTCTGGCCTTTCATATGATTAAGGTTCACAAATAGCAACATATAGTCCGGGAGGGCCCAGGTCAGTGACATCATAACACACACATTAATTGACTATGGCAAACACCAGTCAGCACCAGCTGACTGCTGTGACTTTGGCCAGCACACTACACCACATACTGAACATGAATTGTGGGAGATGTGTGGGTTAATGGGGTGGTTTTTATTAGTTTGCATTTCATGCATTAGTTTAACATCTTGAGTATCGGGTGCCTATTGTATTAACATATGGCAGGTACCTTAAGACAAATCCTGTATCTTAAATACTTATCCTGAACTTAACAATTAGTTCAGGCCTCTGCTTGACTCACAATATGACATTTGCCACCCATGTGGTCTCAAAAATAAGGGACAACACTAATTAAGAATAAAAATGGTGAGCCTGTGAAAAAGAAGGGTACTGAAAGAGCCAGAGCACACTGTGACTTTGTACACCTTTAAGTCAGCAAAGACTCTTTGGTATGCCGAATACCCTTTGACTATGTCTAGGCCAACACAAGGCAAGCCCAGGCTCTCAGACTGAAAAAAATATATTGGTGACTGCATCAGACACCTATTCTTCATCAGTCCATTAACCTTTGTACTGACAGGAACAAAGCTATAGCCAGGTCAAGCTGTGCTGATTTAAGCATAATTTCAGAGTAATATTGGCAGAAACTTCCTGAGTGATTGCAATTCCTTGGGACATTGGCTTTCTATGTGCTGAAATTGGTGCTGGCCAAGTGTCAAACTTTGAGCACTTGGGTTTGCAATGTAGGTGTGCTAGAACTGCTACCGCGATTTTGCTACTACGCCAGACACGCTCGGCGTGACGTGTGTTTTTTGCAGTGTGGCGAGCCTCGGGACAACACCGTCAACTAAGAACCTGTCGGCTGTCGGATGCTGTCCGCCGTCTTATCTCAAGGAAAATAATCCTAATCTTCCTGGTGCTTTGAGTAATTTATCAGGCAATCAGTTGACGGGATGCCATTGTAACAATATACTCACCGATTACTACGCAAACCACCAGTAAAACTAATATTCTCTACCACAACAATCCACTAACGGAACAATTGACATCCAACGCTTGCCGTTCAAATATGGCGCGGGCATTGCCTGCGATTTCGCCTCTGGCGCGTCTTGATTGTCGCGCTCTAGTGTTAGCAGTACTGTCACGTCCGTCAATCTAGCAGCAGATTGATATCCAATTGCCAGTTGGATATTGCGGGGCATCTCGATTGCCCCCAAATTTGGTGTGCAGGGCCTTCTCGACACGCTGATTCCAAAAATTACTACCTTTGGGGTGGAATTTTGCGTAATTTTCGAGTTATGCGCTGCGTAACATCCCAATGTGATATTGCGGGGCGTCTCGATTGCCCCCAAATTTGGTGTGCAGGGCCTTCTCGACACGCTGATTCCGAAAATCACTGCCTTCGGGGTGGAATTTTGCGTAATTTTCGAGTTATACGCCGCGTAACATCCCAATGTGATATTGCGGGGCGTCTCGATTGCCCCCAAATTTGGTGTGCAGGGCCTTCTCGACACGCTGATTCCGAAAATCACTGCCTTCGGGGTGGAATTTTGCGTAATTTTCGAGTTATACGCCGCGTAACATCCCAATGTGATATTGCGGGGCGTCTCGATTGCCCCCAAATTTGGTATGCAGGGCCTTCTCGACCACGCGTTCCGAAATGTTCCGAAAATCATGCCTTGGGGTGGAATTTTGCGTAATTTTCGAGTGATCGCCGCGTAACATCCCAATGTGATATTGCGGGGCGTCTCGATTGCCCCCAAATTTGGTGTGCAGGGCCTTCTCGACACGCTGATTCCGAAAATCACTGCCATTGGGGTGGAATTTGGCGTAATTTTCGAGTTATGCGCTGCGTAACATCCCATTGTGATATTGCGGGGCGTCCCGATTGCCTCCGAATTTGGTGCGCGGGGACTTCTCAACACGCTGATTCCGAAAATCACGATCTTTGGGGTGGAATTTTGCGTAATTTTCGAGTTATGCGCTGCGTAACATTCCAATGTGATATTGCGGGGCATCTCGATCGCTTCCAAATTTTGTATGCAAGGCCTTTGGAGTTAAAAGGCGTACAACGTGGCAGCTTTAGAAAGCTGCCCTAGTGGCGGTGAAACCTGCGATATATTAATGCTGCTTAATTAGGTGATTCTTCTTAGTTGTCCACGTGCTTGCTGCTTTCCTTTTAACAAGCTGTCAAGGATGAGGAAGCAATATCACATTGGGATGTTACGCGGCGTATAACTCGAAAATTACGCAAAATTCCACCCCAAAGGCAGTGATTTTCGGGATCAGCGTGTTCAGAAGCCCCTGTACACCAAATTTGGGGGCAATCGAGACGCCCCGCAATATCACATTGGGATGTTACGCGGCGTATAACTCGAAAATTACGCAAAATTCCACCCCAAAGGCAGTGATTTTCGGAATCAGCGTGTTCAGAAGCCCCTGTACACCAAATTTGGGGGCAATCGAGACGCCCCGCAATATCACATTGGGATGTTACGCGGCGCATAACTCAAAAATTACGCAAAATTCCACCCCAAAGGCAGTGATTTTCGGAATCAGCGCGTTGAGAAGTCCCTGCGCACCAAATTCGGAGGCAATCGGGACGCCCCGCAATATCACATTGGGATGTTACGCAGCGCATAACTCGAAAATTACGCAAAATTCCACCCCAATGGCAGTGATTTTCGGAATCAGCGTGTCGAGAAGGCCCTGCACACCAAATTTGGGGGCAATCGAGACGCCCCGCAATATCACATTGGGACGTTGCGCGGCGTATAACTCGAAAATTACGCAAAATTCCACCCCAAAGGCATTGATTTTCGGAATCAGCGTGTTGAGAAGGCCCTGCACACCAAATTTGGGGGCAATCGAGACGCCCCGCAATATCACATTAGGATGTTACGCGGCGTATAACTCGAAAATTACGCAAAATTCCACCCCAAAGGTAGTGATTTTCGGAATCAGCGTGTCGAGAAGGCCCTGCACACCAAATTTGGGGGCATTCGAGATGCCCCGCAATATCCAACTGGCAATTGGATATCAATCTGCTGCTAGATTGACGGACGTGTACTGTCACAAAAAAACGGAAAATCACGTAAAGCCAGCGGCGAATCCAGTGGGAGGGGGCGCGGGTTCATGCCCCCCCCCCTCGGGCCCTAAAGGGTCTATTGGCTCCAAGGGGCCAAAGATGGCCAAACAGATGCAGTTTTTTGACACAAAACGCAAAAATTGGACATCTCTGGATTTCCAGGCGACCAAGAACCGTTGCAAGCGAGAGTGAATGGCCCACGAAAAGTCAAGAAATTTTTCAATGATTGAAAAAGTCGTGAATTGGGAATTTAAGCTTCATTACTCTGTCTACAGGGCATGTGCTGTTTTCGAGGGACCTATATGCCCACTTTCAGGGTCATTCCGATCGTTAAGGAAACTTCCACGTCGCCCTTGATTTCTTTGCATTTGCTCGAAGGGCCCTGCGCTGTTGCTAGGCCCTTCCTGCTAGTGTACCAGGGCACTATTGTCACTCAAGGGCTCTTCCACGGATTCTTTCCACTCGCTAGAAAGGCTTTGTGCGCTATAGCCGGGTTTCATACCTTAACCTACCGGGGTATCATCGGTTGCTCAGGACCCATTTACGGGGATCTCGGTTAAACTACCGACACGCTCGCGATATGCTCCTGGGCCCTCTGCATTGGTCTAAAGCGCTTCCAATTCCAATCCTTCAAGGCCGTCTTTAATGGGTCTGGGGCACGTTCTATTTGAATGGGGCCCTACGCGCTTGTCGGGGGTGCCCTCTGTTCGCCTTCTCGGCCACTCTGGATTGCTAGGGGGGGGGGGGGGGGTACTGCACATTGGGTCTTGGTGTTTGAATTCAAGGCCTTGGGCTCCTATCGGGGCCATCTGATAGCTTCCTCGGGTACACCCCATCTTTCGGGGGCCCTCCACACTGGGTTTTGGATACTTCTTATTTGAGTGGAGGGCTTTACGCTCTTGTTGGGACTCCTTCTGATGAGATGCTCGGGCCTGTTCGATCGTTGGGACCTCTTCATCTGATTTTGGGTACTTCCTATTTGAATGCAGAGGCCTTCGCTCTTTTCGGGGGCCCTATCTGTTAACCTGCTTTAACGCACTCGATTATTTGGGGCCCTCTACATGGTATGGGGGATATTTCATGTTTGAACGGGAGGCCCTACGCTCTTGTCGAGGTCCACATTTGTTAACCTGCTCGGGCCCACTCGAACATTCGGGGTCGCTCCACATTGTGTCTTGGATACTTAGCCCTACGCGCTTGTCGGGACCCATCCGTTTGCCCTCTCGGCCACACTGAATTATTCGGGCCCTGTATATCGGGTCTTGGTGGTTGAGTTTAGCGCCCTACACTCCTGTCGGGGCCATCTGATAATCTGCTCGGGTACATTTCATCTTTCGGGGGCCTTCCGCACTGGGTTTCGGGTACTTCTTATTTGAATGGAGGGCCTTACGCTCTTGTCGAGCCTCTTCTGATAAGCCGCCCAAGTACATTCCATCATTCGCGGGCCATTTGCATAGGGTCTTGGGTGCTTCCCATTGGAATGGAGGGCCCTACGCTCGTGTTGGCAACCCTATCTGTTAACCTGCTCGGGCACACTGGATCATACGAAGGCCTTCTACATTGGATCTTGGGTACTTCCTACTTGAATGGAAGGCCCTATGTTCTTGGCGGGCCCCATCTATTAAGCTGCTCGGGCGGGTGACGGATGGAGAGGGGGGGGGGGGGGAGGTAGGCACGGGCCATGCCCCCATAGACCATGCTGAGGGGACATAAAGGCTCCGAAGGAGCCCATAGCCGTCTGAGCGGACGCAGTTTTCTAGCAACGAAATCAGAACAAAAGTGGACTTCTTTAGGTCTACAGACGACCAAGAACAATTGCTAAGCAGAAAAAGCTAACTCTTTGTTGATTGAGAGGGTGTTGCCTGGGGAAATTTTGGGGCTCATTGCGTCGTCCAGAGGCATTACGCTGTTGGTTGCTCTAGCCCTTTACGTCCACTTGCAGGGTCAATCTGTTCGCTACGGAGCTTTCCATGTTGCTCTTGATCTCTGCATTTTCTCGTCGGGCCCAACACTGCTGTTGGTATGCTATCCGCTTCCATGAATGGACACTCGTTCCTTCCTCTTGCTTGGAGGGCCTTGTGTTGTTGCTTGGCTCTTATAAGGTGAGGTACCGAGGCACTCGATGCTCAGGGGCCCTCCACTTTGATCGAGGGCTCTTTTCCTTTGATTTCATTTGCGAAGGCCTCTTTACTCCTGTCCAGGCTCTTTCTATGAACCTTTCGTGCGCTCTTGATCGTACAGTCGCATTTATTCGTGGTCTTGGACATTTCCCTTCGCTCAGAGGGTCTTGTGCTCTGACCGGGGCCTTATATGTCAGCCCACCGGGACACTACCAGTCGTTTAGGGACCCACCACGTTAGTCTTAGGTTCTTTTTGCTTTCTCTAACGACCCTATACTTGTTGACGGAAACCACTTTATTGGCCTCCTGCGGCACCCATGATCGTTCAGGTTCCATGCCTATTGGTCTTGGTGCCTCCGCCTTAGAGCAGCAGTCGGATGCGCGCCGATAAATTTTTACGCGTAGTTGGCGAGCGTAATGTTACGTGCCGCCGACTTCGTATGTGTCATTTCCATTGGCTATTGAGCGTGTTACTCTTATATATTACTGCATCACGTTCTTAACATATTTTGAATGCTAGGATATTTTGTACTACTTTATAACAAAGGGAAAATTCTGCATTAGTCATCAGCCATCAGCTGATTACCTTCCCCAGGCGGCTAGCCGTAAATAAGCCAGGAATCGAGTCCGTGCTTGGCTTTGGTGGTTGTTAGCAGCTAACCAGAGTTAATTTTGCCTGTTGTTCCGAGTCACTTAGTCTCAAAATCTCATGATTTAACATGATCTGTTGAAAATGAATGAGCTCTATGCATCTGCATACGTAGCACGCCTAGCTTTTTAAGGCTTCGCACAGAAAGATGGGCTTCCGCAGTTATATATATATATATATATATATATATATATATATATATATATATATATATCATACACTGCTTGTCTTAAAACGTAATGACCGGAATGGAATGATATTTTTTGGAGGGGCCCCAAACTCTAGGGGGTCCCACAATGTTCCGTGCCCACCCACCCCCCTTTGGCGAAATCCTGCATCCGCCCCTGCTTAAGACATATATCAGATCGTCCCCAATATAAATGGAGAGCATGAGAGCAAAATGGAATTCCCAGATCGCTCGCATATACTAGACATTTACATCAGTCGCACTTTTGGGGGTGAATATAGCTAGGTGTAGGGGTACAGGATACCGCCAGGATATACAGCCAAGGGGCAGGCGGAGCTCGGTAGGTAATGGGCATGCATCATGTCGATTTTAGGCTTTTTGTCGGGAGTCGTTCATGGTGAAAAACGAAACCAATCCACACCTAGGGGGGGGGGGGGGCTTGGCTGTACCCCTGACTAGGTGTATGCATGTTAATGCAGTAAGATTGAGAAGTGTGTAGATTCCTACCCTCTTTTAAGTTATTCAACACCACATTGACTATTTGTCACCTTCGACCCCAAACCTCCTGATTTTGACAACACTTGGTGTGCGGATAGGGTCGCCTCAAAGATGATTACAAGCCAGTTTGACCCTAGGTAAATTCTGGACTTCAGGTTAGATGCTGCTCAATTCTAACATTTTGCAACAATCCAAGAACACCAATCCCAAAACATTTATTTTGCACAACACCATTATATGCATATGTTGATCAAAACGTTCTGAGAACGAATTAGGTATACAGAATTCTTGCATATCGGTGGATACTCCTTTTGTTTTGAACTGAATGCTCCTTTGAAAGCAATGCACATTCCCCATTCGTCCTTGATGCTTCCATATTGCTCCTGGATAGCGATTTCCTTGGGTGCCTCTCCAGTCGCTCATCCAGGCGGAGTCGCGCATACAGATTACGTAACCAGAAATCCGCCGAGAAGTGGACCGAGTCGGGCTCAAAGGGTCTTTTATGCCGAGGAGCTCTTGGACGTCGCAGCGCAGCACACGCTTTCTTATTCGGGGCCTTCAAACGCCTGCATTCCTGTTGTGTGCCTTGGGGATTTATGTAGGCTTATGTCTTGTTTGTTTTCTTGGTTTAGGGAGCTATTTTTGTACGCTCCAGGAGCCCTACGTGCGTCATAAACCGCCGAAAAGAGGGTACTGGTTGGCCTCCGAGACCTCCAGGGGGAGGAGGGCATGGCCGCAGAAGATTTCCTTGGCTATGCCACTATATAGTGTCAACAATCACAACCGCACCTTTTACCGGGCGTGTGGCTGCTTAAGGCTATCTAGAGGCCAGTGTATTTAAATCGGTTTGGGGGGGGGGGCATTCGACTCGTCGAGAAGCGAAAGACACGTAAATGGCATTATGCCATTTCATCCCAAGCAAGGAAGGGGGACTTTAAAAGCCTATCTAGAGTTAGGAATTAGTCGATGATCAAGAATCAGTGGGATTTGGGGCCATTTGACTCATTGAGCAGCGTGTATAACACCGAACTATTTTTATGTCAGTCGAATGAAAGGAAGGAAAATACATTTTTGGCACCCGACCATATGAGATTTTGACGAAATTTCGTCAGGTGGGCTTTCTCTATATATGAACACGATTCTTGGAGAGACTACAGGATGGAAGCTACCGTTTACTTATCGAAGACGTTTTCGAAGTGAAGTGAGTGAAGTGAGTATCGAAGTAATGTAATTTTTAAACGACCGTGTCCAAGACCTATCACAAAGAAAAATTATACAACGGAGTGAGGGCTCTGAAGCTCGGGCATATTTCGCAGGCAAATGTGTAAATAAATACAAAAGTATAGATATAGCTTTCCTGTTGTAAGTTTAAAAAATGGAGCATTTATTAGTTCATAGAGTAGCAAGCCTGATAATGATTTTCCGTTCTTTGTTGTTTTTTTTTGCACTAGCACCAACAAGAAATGTACTGGGTTTTTCACAGTGATCATCCAACGGACAACGAGCCGTTACGCCCTCCTGCCGGGGCCGTCCATCGCTGCCCAAAAGCTTCCACTCCCCGACGTCCAGTGTCTGGTGCAGTTTGAGGCGGCGCGAAAGGGAATGGGTGGGGCAGAGGGGTACAGGGGCCGACATCGACCAAGTGTGGTACACACAATGGGCTCATACGCACCGCACAACGTTGGCGAATTTGTTGGACTTGCTCGACTGACTTGGCTATGGGACAGGCGGCACCTGAACGCGGCACCAGGAGTGCATGTCGCAGGGCCTGAACCCCGCGCTAGGGCCGTTGCATTGATGTCTCACATCGTCAGCATGGGTTGCTAGGCATCAAATTATCACAGCTCCGACGTCGTATGGTTCATGCCTCCGGGGGCCCCACTGGGGGTCAATAGGTATTCAAAGCCCCAGGGTGCCGCGGAACCATCTGTCGGTTTCTTCAATTTTCTGCTTCTGTAGGAGCCCACCCACCGATAATGTCGTTCCGCAGCCTGGTTTGTGGGTCACCGCGCGCCGGCGACCGGCCGGTCTTGCCGCTGTCTGGCGGTGGTCCTATAAACACGCGTGTATTCGACTGTGTACATCGGCGGCTGGCCCGATCATGTAAACGTGTGTCGGCTCACTTTTTGTCAGAGTGCGCGCTGTATAAACAGTACGCAAGGCGACTCTGGGTGTACCACAACACTGGACCGGCGCTGGGAATTCCAGCGGCTGGAAGTCGCAAAAAAATTAAAGCCATCCGAAGCTCGAATAGTCCTGAGCGTGCGTGGGTTGCAAAATGCCGCTCATGTTTCTCAACATGAGGCATGCCAACTTTTATGGGTCTAAACTGAGAAACTCCGAAACACCGACCCACCCGAAATCACCCAATGCTAATCCTGCTTCCGTCTTCCACAAAGAACGAGTGTCGCCGCCCATGTTTTTCGGCTATTTTTGTTGGCACTTCGTCGGTCTGTGGGCCCAAATGTAGCATCTTTCATCCGCAGCAGCTGGTTGGCTGGATAACTTGCATGTGTGCGTATATATATATATATATATATATATATATATATATATATATATATTGTCGTCTTGTTTTACATTACATCGATTTCATATGTCTTACATTAATATTGTATCCTTCCATCCCATATGTATTTATGTATAGTGCCATGCAAATATATAGCCCCAAATCACAGCGCTGACAGAAATGAAAGTTGGCATAGCCAGCAAACATGTTTGTTCTGTCCTTAACGTTTTTTAGCATGGAGAAGTCAAGATTCATTCAAGCATCATTTCATTCGTACTGATATGCGAGGCCCAGTCTGCCCCATCAAGCGGAGCACACGCACTCTTTGCACGCCAGGCTTCGATACAGGCTGCGCGACAAACAACACGGCTAATCAGGCCAGCTGCATACTATGCCCTGCCACCTACGTGGGAATTGCCAAAGCCCGCTGAAAACCTTTTCGACGTCGCCGTGCCGCGCTCAAGGTTATCAACACCCCGTTTGACTTCATTTCCGCTTTCACGTCACGGTTTTGATGTCGTTCCCTATTTTCGGTTGTCGGGAAAAATTGTGCAAACGTGATGACCGTGTCGGATGAAAACTCAAAGACACCATTCATATTCGGGGCATGAAATCCACCGTGAAGAGCAACGTAGCCACGTGATCTGTTCTAGAGCTAACACCCGGTTTGGCACGAACGTGATGGGCATCACAACGGTTCTGTGATATAACGTAGTGCGCATTCGAGTTTTTCTTGTAGTGTCCGTAGCAAATCTCTGCCCTGCCCTTCGGTGAAAAGGATGTTTTCATAGATAGACAGTAGTATTAGCCCTATTCTTCGGAATAAGCAGGAGAATGGAGATATAGTTCGGTTGATATTTCAGCAACATGCCTTTATCGAAACAAAAGCAGAAGAAACAAACTTCTGCTTTTGTTTCGATAAAGGCATGCTGCTGAAATATCAACCAAACTATATCTTCATTCTCCTGGTTTTCTCCGAGTAATAAGGCTAATACTACTGTCTTAACTCCGTGAATAATGCTTCTCGCTAATGTACTGAACAACTTGCGTAATTTTGAAAAGGATGTTTTAGTGAACTCGGGAAAGAGTAAGTGTTGGGACGGTTTATTTCACTTTCGTGATGCTTAGTGTGTTTGATGGATCAAATAGTTCTGTCGCCCGCAGAAGGCTTATGACCCAAAGTATAGCGACATTTTTTTGGTCTCTTAATATTTTCGCGCTGTTATAAGCCTGCGGTCAAGATGTCTGCTCAGGAGTAAGTGTGAGATCGCCTCAGACGAGGATTAAGACTGGTAAGAGGAATGTTTTTCGTTAGTATCAAGAGGGACATAGCGGCATGTTTTTGTGCAATTTCCATTTCATTTTGAAAGCTTTTTAATCGTCAAGTGAACCACCACCTGAAGAATGGCCCGCTAGGTGGCCCGACAGCTTGTGGAGAAAACTATGTTTTTTTTACTCGTAATGTCACACGGACAAGTAGATGAGACGTAGCGTCTTAGCACATCTATTTAGAAATGGCAATTTTACGAGGAAGTGGCTGGTGTATCAACATGAGCAGCAGAGGGCCTCTGAGAATCACGTACAATGTAGCGAGGGTGTAAATCTCGCGCCCTGCCATCTAAAAAAGATGTCCCAAGGCGGACAAATATTCTCAATGTGCCACTTACATGATATTCTAAACTGCTTTCTTGACTTGCCATCCTTATAAGTCGCTGCGGTTATATTCAGATATGCGGAAATGGGAATACGTCGTACTCTTGACATGATATGCCACACAATACGAATGCAAGGTTTAACCAGGCAGGTTGTTTAAAATCCACAACTTATGATGCATAAAAAGGCACGCGTTTTCCGACGCGAAAACCGCAAAGTGTTTCACATCATACCAACCATTGAACATTCATAACAGCCTTGACCTGAAATGAGCCCGTGCACTCACTATTATATTTGGTTCGGAGTGGATCTCATCATGCATAAAAAACTATTCGGTAGTATTATTTTATTTTGTTTTACTGCCAATATATCGCAAGCGCATCGTCGCCAGTTTTCGCGCATCAACTATAGCTTCACTGCCCACCCTTCGTGACTACCGTGGTCACTAAGTCACGATCATCACAGGAGATGTGATTCACACCTTTCTCGTAATGCGGGTGACATTGGAATGATTCAGCGTTCTCCAACAGCGAAAGCAGGAAGGCCAGGTAAGGCTGCTCCAAGTCGTCCATATCCTGGAGGCGACGATAAAGGGCACGTGCATCTAAATGTTCAAACTGCATTGCAGCTCTACGTAAAGTGTCGCTCTGCGACATCACAAAGCTGGCGCTAGAAACGGTTGGCTTTGTTACTTAGTTATTTGTATCAAAGCCCTTCCGGTCACTCATGGACATTTCAGGCCCATTGGATGAAGAAGAATAGATAACGGTGGGACAGGGCTACATGCACCTGGGAACGACTTTCGGGGGGGGGGGGGGCACTGTGCTCAGACGGAAGTGCCACCAGTTTTCGTTTCTGTAGGCGTTATGAAAGTTGACATCACAGGGATCAATATAATACCCATTTTATTGGATTTCTCAGATAAACGAAGGAATGCCAGGGTTTCCCAATTTTGACCTTACATTGACCTGTTGAGATCAAACTAAATGACTCAGAGAAAAGAGGATTGCAGATTCGTAAATAACAGTGGGTTTGACTTGGAAAGACTGCTTTAAAGGTCTCAACTCGGCACTGAATTCAGTGGGAAACTGCTGTTGGAAATTTGAACTCGGCACTGAATTCAGTGGGAAATTGCTGTTGGAAATTTGAACTCGGCACTGAATTCAGTGGAAGACTGCTGTTGGAAATTGGAGCTCGGCACTGAATTCAGTGGGAAACTGCAGTTGGAAATTTGAGCTTGACACTGAATTCAGTGGGAAACTGCTGTTGGAAATCTCGACACTGAATTCGAATACGAAAACGGCGCTAACTTGACGGAAATCACCAGCTGGCACTTCGGCGGGCTCGTGGCTGGCACATCCAGCCTGCCCCGGACAAGCGGTTCGTCGCAAGAATGCAGGACAAAGCAGAAAAGGCGATGAACGGGCGGATATCAGAGTCGGGAATAACTGCACACGCCGACTGCTTCCTTCTGACGTTCCCACGCCTTGCACCGGTCGCTACAATTTCAACCTGACCTCTCAACTGCGGTTTGCATGGCATGCACCGGTCGTGCCCCTGCTCCACCCCTGGTGCGTCATCAACCCAACCTCGACCGTTCCGCTCCGCAGTGAGCAGGGTTTTCCGAGCTCGTGACCGCCCCGAGCCAACGTCTGCCGTTCTGTTTATGCGGCGGCCGGGCGTCCCCTATAAAGCGGGCGGCGTACGCCCGCCCAGCCCGGTGTGGACTGCGGCTCTGCTCGGAGCACTGCAGCAGCGGCGGCGGCAGGATGCGAACCGGGGCCACTTGTCCTATGCGTGGCGGCGCTGGTGGTGGCGGGCTGGGCCGAGCCTGCCGGGCGCGTGGCGCGCGGCCTCGGTGGGCTGCTCTCCGGCGAGCCGACCTTCGTCGACCCCAGCGCCGATGAGTCGTGCGTCTGCGTGCCCTTCTACCAGTGCGAGGACGGCCGGGTGCTCACCGATGGTGCTGGCCTGCTCGACGTCAGGTCAGTGGCACGCTCGGGGCAGATGGTCACCGGTCAGCGCTGGTGGATGGCACGCTCAGGGCAGATGGGCACTGGTCAGCCGTAGTGGGTGACACGCTCAGGACAAATGGGGACTGACCGGCCCTGGTGGATGGCACGCTCGGGGCAGATAGGCACCGGTCAGCGCTGATGAACGGCACGCTCAGGGCAGATGGGCACCGGTCAGCCCCGGTGGGTGGCACGCTCAGGGCAGATGGGCACCGGTCAGCGCTGATGAACGGCACGCTCAGGGCAGATGGGCACCGGTCAGCCCCGGTGGGTGGCACGCTCAGGGCGGATGGGCACCGGTCAGCGCTGATGAACGGCACGCTCAGGGCAGATGGGCACCGGTCAGCCACGTGGGTCACATGCGGTGTGGGGCTGTCAAGGACAACCAGGCGGGGATGTGGTCACCGGACCTGCAGATAAGTTAGCGAAATCTGTGGGCCTGGGTCGGGGTTCTGGGGTAACCTTGAATAAGCAGCGCTCATGTACTCCCGTACTCTGGCGCATTTCGACAATCGTACCCGATCGCGGAAATTCCCTGGCATCCCAGCATCTATTCGCCGAATCAGACGCATATATAATAACAATGTTATCATGATCTCACCTGATCGCCAGCCAGAGTCATCCACCTGGCATTTGTGAATTGACTGATGGCACCATAAGTCAAGGAAACACTTAAATTGTCTAAATTTGGGAGTGACTACCGTGGTTTCTTTATTACGCAATAATGGTCGCGTAAAATTATAACTACAACAACCGATATCCCACGAACTCCAAATTCTTATGCAGAATTAACGGTATTCAATGTACTAGGAGACGCTCGTTAAACGACGCTGTGTCTAGCAACGATCATGTTGACGGTGCTCAAAATTTCGAGCTGTGCTACATTCCAGGTCAGGGAAACAGCATGCCATGTTGGTTCAAGGTCAGGTCATCTTATCTGGCTGTTTTCTACGCTTGTATTCCACCATAAGAAAGTCATTTGCTTGAAAATGGGCTAGTTGCACCGATTTTTTCATCACAAGCAGGCTAAGCAAATAAGTTTGGTTTGACATTTATAGGCTGACCCCACATGAGCACTGATGATAGTCTGATGTAGTCCGGTATGTTTGCCTGGCCCTGGCTGGAAAACAGCCACACCAGCTGATGCATTACATCAAAATAGTCCAAAACAAGGACGCTTGATTGTATACTACTGCAAGCAGTGGCAAATTTTCGTGCAAGCCTTCACTGAAAATATCATAACTCGGTTAACTGACCCAACCAAAATTGTTCTGCGCTATGTATCAAATAATCGCCTGTCAGGTGATGAACAACTAGTGGGCCAGCCATCCACATTCCGAATGTTACTCTTGGGACTCATTTCACATATGTCCACATTTTTTCACACATTTCGGGTCATACTTACCAACGAGGTCACGGGATGACCACACGGCTGTTGTGAAATGCGACATAGCTTACACAACCTTGGCGTTTTCCAGAACCCTGGGGTTTGTGATGAACCCGTGTAAATATATGTCATTCCAAGGCAAAGACCACGCGTGGCAGATGATAACAAAAGATAGAAGGAATGCTCGTCAAAAGTGGGCCATGCGACGGTGTGTTACACAAATTCATTCCAAATGTGTGCGCGAAAGATTTCGCATTGATTAGGTGTTCTATTGATCAAACGAAACGCCAAAATGCTTCAGATATTGACGCTGAAACCAAGAGCATTCCTCTAAAAGGAACTTCCAGATCCATAACGCGTACTGTGAAAACGAAACGCCAGTACATGGATTCTACAAAGCGCATCCAGATTAGCGGCACACACAGTGAAACCAAACCATCCCTCTCCACAGGTTTGGCCCCAGGAAGAGGTGCAAGGACTTCAACATCTGCTGCAACGTGCCCAAGGACAAGATAACGAAGATCGAGTCCAAGCCGGGCATGGAGAAGGGCGTCATGAACAGCATCAGCGACGGCATCCGCGACCTCTTCGACGGCGGCTCCCCCGGCTCGAACACGTCGCCGACGAGCGGCCAGTGCGTGTGCGTCTCCTACTTCCTCTGCGACGGCGGCACGATGGCGCCCGAGGTGGCCTCCCAAGTGGACATGCGCCAGACGTCCAGCACGGGCCGCTGCAGCCACGACAACGAGGTGTGCTGCGCCGTGCCGCGCAGCCCGGTGCTGCCCGACCAGCCGGCGCAGAAGTGCACGTGCACCAGCCGGGCCTACTGCGGCCAGGCGGACATAGTTCCCCTGCGACCGGGCTCCACCCAACCGCAGTGTCGCCTTGACGAGGTGAGGAGCGCCTGCGGCTTCTTGATATCCGGGATGTCGGGTGCAGGGGTGAGAGGCGCGCTGGCAGTGAGCTCTCTCTGATGGAGATGGCGAGCCCACTGGTGAGGAGAACGATGGATGACTCTCTCTCTCTCTCTGGAGAGCACTATAGCTCAGAGAGAGCGCGCTTGCGAGACGAGCGAGGAGAGAGTAGCGAGAGAGAGAGAGAGAGAGAGCGCGGAGAGAGAGAGAGAAGCGAGCTAGGCGAGCCTAGAGAGAGAGGACGAGAGGAGACGCTAGAGAGAGAGCTATCACTCTCCTCTCTCTCTCTGCTCGATGAGCGAGGTCTCTATCTCCTTCGATCTCTCTCTCTTCTCTCTCTTTTCTCTCTCTCGCTCTCTCTCTCTCCTCTCTCTCTCTCTCTCTCTCTCTCTCCTCTCTCTCTCTCTCTCTCTCTCTCTCTCTCTCTCCCTCTCTCTCTCTTCTCTCTCTATCTCTATTCTCTCTCTCTCTCTCTCTTCTCTCTTCTCTCTCTCCTCTCTCTCTCTCTCTCTCTCTCTCTCTCTCTCTCTCTCTCTTCTCTCTCTCTCTCCTCTCTCTCTCTCTTCTCTCTCTCTCTCTTCTCTCTATCTGTGTGCGTGGGTGTTGGGCGCAGCGATTTTGAATTGAGAGGGGCTCTGGCAGCTCTTATTGTTTGAAAGGCTGCTAGAAGAGTGTCCTTGTCTGGAAGGTCATCACTCAAGTGGCACACATGAGAGGCTGGGACCGGTCTCTCGCTGGTAAGATGCTCCGTACTGAGGTTCACATGTAGGAGATCAGTTAAGGGGGTAGGTAATTCGCCTCTGCATTTGGTTTTGAACTGAAATGGCCATCTTGGAGATCATTTGGTGCAGTTGTCTGCCCTGCCTTTCTTAAGACCTAAACCATTCTAGTTTCTGATCGATTCGCCCGCGAAAATAGAGAGACTTTACGATGAGAGTATTTCACGGTCACCTTGGCATTAATGACGTCATAATAATGTCATTCAAATCCTGCCGTTCCATACGCTTTGCGGCGTTCAAGGCCAAGGATGATATAAAAGTCGAGTCATTGATATCTGGCGTTCGTGAGCACAATCTCTAGATACAACGGCGGTCGACTGGCTCTCAATCAATGGTGTGCAAGTTGCGATGGCATAATCAAATAATGACGTATCGAATGGCATTTTAACTAAACAGAGAAATTGTGTTGCTCAGGGTAGTCTTATTCATTTGAAAAGTTTACCAATACTTCTGAGTGAGCTTGTCTCATCACATCTGATACATACTTCAACATTTTCAAATGTGGAACATTCCCTTTAAAGACTGCTCACTGGTGGCCCGCATTCCCTCGTCACGAAGGACGGCACCACGTGCAAGTCACTTATCTGTAGTCATTTGTCGCCCAGTGGTCGATTATGCGAGGTGAGCGTTACAACATTCGTTGCACGCCTCTCTCAAGGCCCGTCCTCTGCATGAGTTCACCGCTATGGTTGGACACTCCGTCACTGAACAGCTCACCATATCGGTGCAATACCACCGAGTACGCGCTCCCCCCCCCCCCCCTCCTACGCTTAAATTCTGCCGTTTTTCCCAGGTTTGCTGCACGAACGCGCAGCCGGCGCCGGGCGGCTCGGGGACCTCGGGCGCGCCCGCGGGCGTGGTGCCCGACACCCAGCGGCCCGACTATGACGTCTGGAAGTTCTGCAAGTCGTACCCACTCAGCGTGGCCTGCGCGCACTCCCGACGGGTAAGCACTGGACGCTGGGCGCTGAAACTGGCCGGTGTGCAGCGACGGTCAGCGGGGCGCTGGGCGCTGGCTGGTCTGCAGCGACAGTCAGCAGGGACGCTGGCCGGTGTATAGCGACAGTCAGCAGGGGCGCTGGGCGCTGACTGGTCTGCAGCGACAGTGAACAGGGGCACTGCCCGGTGTACACCGACACACGGGAGGGGCGCTGGGCGCTGGCTGGTCTGCAGCGACAGTCAGCAGGGGCGCTGGGCACTGACTGATCTACAGCGACAGTCAGCAGGGGCACTGGGCGTTGGAAACTTGACGGAGGCGCCGGACTCCGGTGACGCCCAGTAGACTTGTGCAAGGAGTTAGAACGCAAATACCAGGGCGATGGGCGGATAATTGGACTAACGATGCTCACCAGACAAGTCTCAGGCGGAGGGCATGCAGCAGGCCGTAATTTACGCCGATAAAATGTCTTGAGGATGAGAACAGCTCGTGAACATTGAGGGCCGTCAAAAAAGTCATTGTTTTGGCACTAGAACGTCTCTTAACCAGACCTCTCGATTACACTGGAGGGTGGTTAGCTCAGCGCAAGAAATCGAACTCATAGCGCCGAAAAAGGCGCTGATCGACGATTTACTTATATCAAATATATTACGTAGCGGGAAGCATACGCGGGACTTTGTCAAAGCATCGTGAAAAGCACGCATGCAAGGTTTACTGTAAGGAGCTGTTACGTGAATATCCATATTTTCATAACACTATTTTTGCTCGGATTATGTGCCTGGGGGGGGGGGGGGGAAGGGATAATTCACTATTTTGCTAATTTTACACGTTGTTCACGTTTATCTTTACTGGACGTAAGAAACGTCCGCTGGTGCTCAAAATTGACAAACGGGAAGACTGGCGTACAAATACGTACTAAACATGTGTTGTTGATTTCGGAATGAAGTGTGTGAGCGAAACTTGCTCCCTTGTTTTTTTACGCGAGGTAGTAGACATAGATTTTATCCCACCGAAAATCACCTCCTGTCCGTCGCAATTAAAAGCGATCCCTGGAAGAGTGGGCTGACACCAATTGTTAAGTTACAAAATGTCAATCGCGCACTCAGCGGGGAAATCTTGGGAAAAGGACGCAAGTTTAAAAAGTTGGTTGTGTAATAATCATAAGCTAACGCGTCGTACGAATGCATATTTATAGGCAACTGCCATAACGGTCATCATGATAAGCAAGCGAAATCAAGCATGTTACGACATGCGCGATATGGTAGGCGACCACAAATCAATATGGTGTACGATGTAAATTTCAGTTTTGAGGTCAATTTCACGAAAGCTACAAATGTTGCGAAAATGCTAAAATCGATATGCTGATGTAAAGATTTAGAATAAGCACAAATTATTGCGTTTCACTAGTTGAGAACAACGTGATCACAAATGTTTAAATGACGTAAGAAATCATATGATTACTGAGTGATGATTTCATGTTATCATAAGGTATCTATTTCACGCACCAGTAAATTTATAAACAAATAATGACAACACAACATTTGCGAAAAGGAATATATATATATATATATATATATATATATATATGTATATACATATTAATGTAGATACACTATGTCAAAACGGAGGGTGCCTCGACATGTTTCACCAAAGAAGCTGAGCTCTCAGGGACGTCAAGAGCTTCGGGTTCTAAGCAGGCTGCAGGGAGTTTGGATCTGAGGTAGACTATCAGTTAGATGCTTATCTACATTGGCATGAAGAATGCAACGTTTAGCGCCCGCCATAGCCATAACGCACAAGGGTGAGGGCACACCGCCACAAACTACACCGCTGCCTCCCAACGGTCCCCCTGGGTCAGCCCCCGGCAAATGTCCCTCTCAGTGACAATGTCCCTCAAATGTCCCTCAAATGTCCCTCTGGGCGGAGACACTTTGCTCCCGTGACATTTTTACGTCAACTGCAGAACGGCCGACACTTTTCAGCCTGGTGCTACTCACGCCTTTATCCCACATCTACGTCAAAGCTATCCGACAATTTTAGGTGTCAGGTCATGCCGGATCAATAACACAGAAGTTTTAGGTATTCCGCATCTCACTGGAGGTGGTTGAATACGACACTTGCTGATCATCCAGTCCCTATTGTTTTTGCATTCGTACCTTATTACGCAGCGTTGCCGCTACTGAAGTCCAGAAATAAATTTTCCGTCATAGTTGGCCGACCTGTTGAGCTTTACTTTCATTCTGTGATGATATGTTCTCAACTTGTAAGAGGTATTGATTTCATTAATCTGAAGACTTGACTTTATTAATCTGAAGACTACAAAACGCACTTTACACGCACGGTTGGCTTGTTTTTACTCTTCATGAGACCTAACAGCGTTGTGTCCTCATCTGCTCGTGACATTTTACCCAAATAGCTATCTAACGTCACTGCCCTAACTTGAACCTTGAAACGTAAACTGGCTTGACAACTGGTTGATCTCGGTCAAACGCTTGCAGCGTATAAGTATGGACTGAGCACAGTGCTGCACACACCTAACTCGTTCAGTTTATAGCAGATTGAAACGATGGGGTCAACTGTACATGACAGTAAGATGGCGTCATGTGACCTTGGCCTGAGGTCAACTTAATAAATAACATTACTAAAGTTATTTGTTTTAAAAAGGCACAGACACTTTTTGACGGCGTTTCACATATATTTTTGTATACATCTTACCCCGGACAGCAGGGGGTAGTTGTCTACTCCCCCCACCCCGCCTCCTTCCTCCTCCGCCAGTTTTAGGTTGGTGGGATCTGGTGAGGTCTTCGGCAGTGCAAGGGTTAATGGCTCATACTGGCCGCCCGAACATTATCTTCTTGCCAGGTCGGCACGGAGCGAAACGTAACACCTTTGTCCGAACCGGACCATGCATAGAGGAGGGGAGGGGGGGGGGGGAGATATTTGGCTGATGTGAAGCACTGGCGATGACTCGGTTAGGAAAGTCACATAATTGATGAGTTTATGTAATTCACTTTTGTTGTTTCACCTTCGCATAGGGCGATGATACAAACAGATGCTTACCTTTTGTCCCGAACTTTGTCATGCCTACCCATATGCCTTGTTTGTTTCGGAACAATTTATATCAGTTTGATGAGCCTGTGTTTTGCTCCTAACGCGTCCTAAAAATACCTTTCTTAGAATTACCTCTCAACAAGGCAACGAGACCAAATTTGAACACGTTATCTGCACTTTATGCCTCTAAATTCATCCAGTTTCAGAACGCCTTTTATGACAGCGATATGCTAAAACGCTTGTAATAACTTGGGCACTATTATTCGACTACTTTCATCTGCAAGGCATCGATGCAGTGATCCGGGTCATACGCAGTGATCACCGCAGTTCCACTTCCGCGGATCCCTTGCCACGTGTTCTCACCGCTTCTTAGTAATACATGCACCGTTTTTTTCAACCGATTACATGGACAGTGCACGTTGTGACCGACATTGCCAGAGGTGTCGAAAGGGTGTCACTCGACGGCTTTGCCGCTCGCCAGACGCTGATGCTTTTCATCACTGATTTCAGCTTAATGCTCGTCCCACACTTCGGGAGTCGGCGTACTTTGATGCCGACGCCGACGCCAGGCGGCTCAAGTAAGTAGACTTATGCATGTTGATACGGAACACTTATGAATGTGTGAGTACTTGCAACATTCCTCATTTCCTCCATCTGCACGGCGTAGCCCGGGGAAACGAGCACTGAAAGTCGTTACAGAGGGGAACTTGCGAAGGAGAATGCACGGGCCTGCTTTACAGTTAAAGCTACCGGCAAAGCCACATCTAGCAGATGGTGGGCAGTCATTACCTGTAACGTATTTGAAAATAATGATTTAATGCTAAGGTTACGGCGCTCCCCTCGTAAGCGTCTCTGCTATTTATGATTGGAACCAAGGTCCTCTGATTGCGAGTCCAGTACTCTACGAACTGAACAACAACAGCCCGGCCGATTATTCCATCCGTCACTCGGATACCTTGCCCCAGCTCTTTCGCAAGACGGCACTGTCTACACTGCGCAAGTTGTGCACTAGTCCGAGCGCCATGCTGAGAGGCACGATGCGATGCGATGCGATGCTGGATGCGTATCTTAAGAGGCGCGTGATATCATTTGATCCTAAAGCCCAGCACCTGAAGGTGGCTGAAACCTACAGGCACTCTTCAGCACTGAGCGCTGGGGTAAGCACTGTTTGTGGCCTACCGACGATTCAGGGAGTTCGCGAGGCAGCAAAGCAGCGAGGGACGACTGAGGGGGTACTGTTCCAGGTATGAATGCCTGAAAAGTGACATAAGCAGCTGCAAAATCCCCACATGAAAGTGATAGCCTGGGCAGGAGACCTGGTCTGGAGGTCTGGACGCGTGGTGCCGCCACCGTGTGGGGCATAGGGAGAGATTGCTGTTGTATATACAGACGCCGGGAGAGAGGCGCCAGCCCCTGTTGCCGGGGCTCTGGAACCTGTCCAGCCCACGGAGGCCGAGCAGAAGCGCCGGAGCCGGCCCACGGGGACCGAACAGGACCACCAGAGACGGCCCGCGGAGGCCGGGCAGGACCACCAAAGATGGCCCGCGGAGGCCGGGCAGGACCACCAGAGATGGCCATATGAAAGCCAAATTTTACCCATGACAGACGCCGGACGCGCCCCTGGCTGAGCCAGAGACGTGGTGTAAGTGTATCACCACAGAGCTGGTCTTTGCTCCGAGCTTCCAGTTACGCACGTTTCGAGCCCCAGTGGCGTAGCCAAGCAGGGTGCCTTCGGGTCCTGACCCATCTGGACGTGGCGAGGCCACCTGGGGACAAAATCCACAGTAATTCTTGGGAGTTAAAGGCGCCTCTAGTGTAATCATTTAAAAGCGGATCCCGAGGAGTATCACAAAGGGATTCCAAGCCTACAATGATAGCGGATCCCAAAAAGTTTTACAATCAGCGGCCAGAGCGTCCACTTTGGCTGGAACGGTCTCAACTCGACCCGATTCGCCCTCTTCCTGGGGCGAAATCCTGACTAGGCCTCCGCCAAGGCCCGGCCTACAGCCGGGCCGGGCCTCTTGTGGCCTTGTGCCGGGCCGCACAAGGCCACAAGAAGAACTTTGATTTGTATGACATCGGAGGAGCCTCAGTCGTGATGTGGGGGTTCTGAAAACGTCTGCCGTTTCCATATTTCAACCGCTGAACTCCTTCACGGAAATCCCAGTACGCAGAGCAACGGCAGACGAGTCGCTCAAAGAACAGGAAATACATGCCGATGATGCATGCACGTGATTAAGCGATTCCCTTGCCAGCGGTCTACTGATTTCTCTGGAGTATATTCCAGACTGTTTATACTCCATTCGACGAATTTGGTCCAGTTAGGCGAATCATTTCATACGATGGCTTTGATTGATGCCAGAACACATGACATAATAACATCGTGGTGTTAGTGTGATGTAAGAGCCAGACCCGTTTCTAAGTTGAAAGCTGCGCATATCTTCCCCGAATCTACATTGTCGTGTGACAGATCCCTGAATGAGAGCTGCTGCGGCTCTGACAGATCCCTGACTGAGAGCTGCTTCCGGCTCTGACGGATCCCTGACTGAGAGCTGCTCCGGCTCTGACAGATCCCTGACTGAGAGCTGCTCCGGCTCTGACAGATCCCTGACTGAGAGCTGTTTTGGCTCTGCGAGGCCCATGCGATGCGCGTCAGATGATCCAGCGCGTAACCACTCAGATGATCCAGCGCGCGACCACTCAGATAATCCAGCGTGTAACCACTGAGATGATCCAGCGCGCGACCACTCAGATAATCCAGCGTGTAACCACTGAGATGATCCAGCGCGCGACCACTCAGATAATCCAGCGTGTAACCACTGAGATGATCCAGCGCGCGACCTCTCAAGTGATGTGGCCGTTCCACAGGTCTGCCATCGGCTACTTTGACGCCACGGACGACGAGCTGATCGATGTCCTGACCAAGAGAACCTTCTCCGAGAGGGCACTCATATCGCAGGCTTACTCCAATCTCTATGGCAAGGTCAGTCTCGTCCAACACCCTGCGTGAAATGCTGACCTTCCTTTGGGGCCCCGGACGTTTTTCAGTTTGATCTTTGCCCACGCGCTGAAGCACGCGCTGTAAACGCGACGTGGGTGCGCTATTCGCTGAAGGCCTTGCAGTATGTGAAAGGAAGCTGTACTTAAACTGTCGGAACGAACGAGCGATCAGATTTGTGATCTGACCTGCTTGCTTTTGGAGACTTGTAGGCTGTATAGAGAAGCGAAAATCAGAAGAAAGGAGATCGGAAGAAGAGTTGGGAATGCAAATTTTTGGCGTTTGCCATCATCAGGCATTATAAAGGGGACAGAAAGGAGAAGGGAAGAAACATAAGCCTGGCACGTCCCCTACCCATGCAACAACTACCTGTGCGCGACTGGCGGCTGCAAATTTCGCGCCTGTTTGACGCCGGCAGCGACATCTATTGGTGGCCTGTTGGTGAGATTGAGTGACAATAGATGGCGCACGGTTAAAAACCACGAGACAGTGTGTTAGGCTTTAACAGTTGCCGCACATCATCCATCAGATTCCATCTAAACGCCATGTGGTTGAAGGGAGTCATCACTAGATGGCAGCGCCGGCGTCAGGCAGGCGGGATTTTGTGAGCCGCCAGTGCAGAGCGGGCAATCTCAGGGCTAGGATACGTGTCCTGCACACTTTTCCTCTTCTTTTCTGTCCCCTCTCTACGTGACCGATGATGACGATCACCAAAACTTCGTGTCTCTAGCTTTTTTTTCTGATTTTCGCTCGTCTACCAGCCTGCAAGTTTCGAACGAAAACAAGTCAGTCTATCATGACATCAGGTCATTTATCTATTATAAAGAATAATGACCTGCATCGATGTTGTGATCCAAGCATCCACTTATTGGATTCAGGTACAGTTTCATCTGAACCCAAAAGCATGCACGCAGCTTCACCGTTCACCCTTGGTTGAGCGGACGAAAGTTGGTTCAACTTCGACAGCCCGACTGTATATGCCGCGTTCGGGTGTTCAATCCAGCTGCCAATTGAGACTCAAAGTCGAACTCCATTGACAACCAGTCAGTACAAATGTGTCAACGAAATGTGTGACATTCCTCTGAGTAGCCCCTCCTCATCCCACTTGTTCCTGCCACGCAGAACCTGTACAGGGACGTGACCAGGACAACGCGCGGCCACTTCGAGAACCTCATGCAGGCGCTGCTTCGGGGAAGCACCTACTACGAGTACCTGGCGCAGGAGCTGCACGACGGCATGGACCGCATCGGCACCGACGAGGACACCGTGCTGGAAACGCTCATCAGCAGCACCAACGACGAGATCAAGATCATCGCGCCGCTCTACTACGCCAGTGAGTGGGGCGCGGGAGAGCGCTCAGCCTCCAGAGCCGAGGCCGCTGTGTCCGGACGAAGCGCTGGTGCTGTGTCCGGACGAAGCGCTGGTGCGCCACGGGCGTTTCGCTCGCTCCTGCCTTCGCTCTGCTTTTGTCGCGGCGTTAGGTGGAGTGCTGGGGTTGCAAGTGACCTGGCAGGGCACGCTGTCTCCGCACCAGAAGCCTCAGGCAGGCCAGTGAGGCGGACCGTGGCGGTCACACAGCCTCCCCTAGAAAGCTCTCGGCACGGCGTGCTCAACGCTGTCACCCCCACACGAGCTCAGAGACAGCATTGAGGGCGTCTGCGTGTGTCACCGATTGGCGCTCACCGAACCATGTGTCACCGATTGGCGCTCACCGAACCAAGTCGAAGAAAACTTTTGTGTGTAGTCGGTTAGCGCCTACGCTCTTGAGCCTAATAACGACTCTATCTGATGTGTATGTTTGCTAGCGTTACGTGATCCACTCCTGGTGCTGAAGGACATGCAATGTGCGGTGGCCGTTCGCTGCAGCTAAACCCAACAATGCACTGTCTGACGCGGTGTCACTCCTCAGTCGAGCAGGACACGCTGCTGGATGACATCAAGGGCGACTTCAGAAGCGACCTGGAGGACATCCTGGTAACGCTCGTCAACGGCAGCCGAGACAACAGCTTCAAAGTCAGCAAGCAGCGAGCCAGGGAACAGGCGGCTGCTCTTTACCAAGACGGTGGGTCTGCGGGAGTGGTGATGGCTGGGGATGGGGGCGGCGGGTGTGTGACACGCTCAGCGGGCTGGAAGCCTTCACTCGCATTAACAGGTATGTGTATATATATATATATATATATATATATATATATATATATATATGTATATATATATATATACACATATATGTGTATATATGTATGTGTGCCTGTTAACATACATACAACAGGTTTTATATATATATATATATATATATATATATATATATATATATATATATATATATTGTGTGTGTGTGTGTGTGTGTGTGTGTGTGTGTGTGTGTGTGTGTGTGTGTGTGTGTGTGTGTGTGTGTGTGTGTGTGTGGTGTGTGTGTGTGTGTGTGTGTGTGTGTGTGTGTGTGTGTGTGTGGTGTGTGTGTGTGTGTGTGTGTGTGCGTGTGTGTGTGTGTGCCTGTTAACATACATATAACATGTATTAATATATATATATATATATATATATATATATATATATATATATGTATGTATACTATAATGTATGTTTACATATACATAAGTACATCATATTCATGAGTTGTGATGAAGCGTCTGAATAGTCATATGAGGATTGCGAAGAAGTGTGTTTCTATGATAGCACTCCGATAAATAATCTGATGGTAAACCGACGCATGCCACCTTACCCATGGAACACTCAGTTAATATTGTCTGTCCGTGCCCATACCCTGTAGTAATGGCGCTGAGACTCATGAACCAAGAGCGTAACAGCGTTGAAGGCGGCTGCAATCTTCGTCTTCCTTGGACTAAATATCAGCGTCCAACGGCTAAAAACTTACCTGGATATGCAGACAAAGGTTGCAAGAGGCCACCATCTCAGAGCATTGCTTCACATTTGAAGCATTGCCAAATGCTTGCTTCCACCTTGCTAAGTTTCAGCCGTGGCTGGAGGACTGGAATCCGCTTGAATCCGCTTGAATCTGGAATCCGCTTGACGTGACGCCCTATCGTCGGACATGGACTCGATTCTAGTGTTGGAAAGTATTTTAAAGCAGTCATCGCATGCCTGACGCTTGTCGCCACATGTTTATTGGTCATTTCTAGGCGAGGCCTCTAAGCGGCTTTTTGATTTCCCAGTTATTTATCGCGGAGCAAGGCGATAGCGGTGCGCTTACGTGTGCGCAATGCTCTTCGCAGTTGCACTGAACAGCTCACATAAAACACTAAACTTTTTAAGGTTTCCTGGCTCTCCCTGATCCAACGCCAATCTAACTCACCAGCGTTCTTACTCTGACGGTCCCGTGACTTCAACGGCAGGAGGAAAACCGCCTCGGTACCCAAGAGGAGACGTTCAAGTACTACCTGACGCGCGAGAACTACGCGCAGCTGGCCCTCATCTTCTCGGAGTACGAGCAGCTCGCCGGACAGTCCTTCACCGAAGCCCTGGAGAACGAGTTCTCGCGTCATGTCGAGGACGCCGTGCTGGCCATTGGTAAGGCGATGGAGATAGTTCAGCTGGACCGACTGACATCCTGAGAATCTCGTTCAGCCCTCGTCTAGGGGACTTGATGTCAAAGTACGCAGATGTGAAAGTACGCAGAAAAGATGTAAAGATGTAAGCGATATGGATTCCCTAGGGGGCCACCGAAAATCCTGGCGTGATTATACAGCATGCGGGAGAAGTATCCTCAGAAAGCATAGGGGGTCGTATCGACCCCCCCCCCCCCCTTCTATCAGTGCGAGAGGTAGAATTGGAGCTAAGTGATAGACATTAATAGGAGGGCCAGAAGTCGCGGCTGTTCACAAAGGGAAAACCGCGTTATGCCTCAAACGATGCCTTACTGCTTTCACAACTTGTCAGTTCTTCGGCCTCTAAGCAAGACAAGCGAAGAGCAGGGCATAGAGCCAAACCAGCCCTCCTCGTTCCGAAATGGCTTGCCAGTGGAAGCCATCAGCCAATCGCCGGGGAGGGCGGCACCCAACCTAACTTAACCCACCCCTCCCCTCGCCGCAGTGGAGGTGACCCGTAACCTGCGCGCTACTTCGCGCTGCGCCTGCACGACGCGCTGTGGGGTCGAGGACCGCCTCAGCAAGGACGACAGCTCCCTGATCCGGATCGTGGTGTCGCGCGCCGAGATCGACCTGGCCACCATCGCCGAGGAGTACAGGCTGAAGTACGGCCGCGCGCTCGTCGACGACATCGAGGTGAGCTTGGCGGGGCCGCGGCGCGGCACCAGGACGCGGCTGGCGCCCCACGCCAGAGGTCGGCGCTGTAGGAAGCGCCGCGGTCTTAATCGGGAGACTCGAGTCGCATCCTATCTCACTCGTGATGGGACAAAAGCGGTTTATAAGCAGTTTTAAAACAGTTCTAAACGGTTCTAAAATGGTGTATTCGTAGTACGACTGAGCAACATTGGTGACATTTTCGCGCTTGCTGTGGTATGTGAATCTCGCGGGGACTCACGGAGTTATTAGGCCACCACGGACTTATACGTAAAGTTTGCTACAGTACTACAGTACAGTACAGTTTGCTACATCGTAAAAGGTCGAACTGCCAGAGGGCAAAAGGTTACCAAAACACAATGGAATTCATGCATCTAGTGAGGTTATATAGATGTGAGGATAGTCATTTTCCTCCTAAAGTTGCCGTCCATTTCTAACGTTGTGATGCTCGCTTCACTGGCATTGGCTATTAGCTTTATTAAGGTCTTTGTTTTACCTAATCTTGTACCCATGCGCTCTGAAATGCAACATAACATTGATCACGAAGTGTGCTGTTAGTGCCAAATGCAGCTAAGCTCAGCGCAAAAA
Organism: Pollicipes pollicipes; assembly: GCF_011947565.3. Taxonomy (NCBI): domain Eukaryota; kingdom Metazoa; phylum Arthropoda; class Thecostraca; order Pollicipedomorpha; family Pollicipedidae; genus Pollicipes; species Pollicipes pollicipes. The sequence continues at coordinate 9,246,164 of NW_023597055.1, forward strand.
CAAAACATGGCGCAAACACGCTTGCCTGTGAGCCAAATCGTACATTCTCTCTGTTCGTCACCTCGAACAAAAGCCACACCTGATTTCATAGCCAGCTGAGCCCAACAGACCACGCCTGCGTCGCCTTCTCCTACTCATATCCTGGATAGTTTCCGCGCTCAGCGGGGACTCATATCGTTGGTGTCATTTCACGCCCTCGGCTGACCTGACGACCCGGCGATGCTTTGTTTCAGCTCAAGTCCACTGGGGACTATGAGGAGGCGCTCGTCTCACTCTGCGGCCGCAGCCCCAGCAAGTGACTTGCCACCAACGGACCGATGACATGCGCTGTGGCTAGTGACGATTCATAGCCAGAAACCTAAATGCGACCTGTTTTCCACGCGCTATGCGTTTTCTGACAATATCACAGTATCAAACAAACCTGGCCAATATCTGATTCTTGTGGAGATTACAACGATCCGCAGTCTGCGCCCAACGTTTTTAGGTCGCGCTCGCTTGCCGCGTCCTTTCTTGCGCGGATTTGGCAATGTGAAGAACTGTAGAGACTGATAAATAAATTGATGTATCTGGGCGTCCGAGTGATGTAGCTACGTTCCCTGATCAGAGCCGGATCCAGCTATCAGAACCGACGTCCGAACGTCAGCTCACTAACAAACGTAAATCTGTCCGTAGGACTAACATAGCTTGAAGGTTTTAGCGCAAGGGACCAAAGCGTCATTGTCCAGCAATAAACAGACGATGCGGGACAGTGCACTGTGTGAGTTAACCGTTTTGGGTGATCATATTTTTTTCATATTTGGGTGATCAATAAGACGGCTCGGTAACACATACAACAATGCATTGTTACCAACACGAGCAAAGTATTAAGTGGATGTATGACGTACTTTCATCTTATTTTTAATAGAAATGCTTCAGAGAACATTGGCATTACATCTCACCGTTTATGAGCCATGAACTTCTGATGGACATCCATTTCGTCCAACGCCAATCTGGACCGGCCATCCTTTGGAGATGGCCGTCATGCCCCCATTTTTCGGAAAACGCCACAGGGTCTTCAAGTCAAACTCAGCACCTTGCTCCTAACCCGAACCGGGGAGCAATTTAACACCATTTTACCGGAAATGAAACTTAACACGCGTCTGGGTGGCCGGCTGAATTACCACATGCCGGGGTGAGTGGATGAAGTTGACGCTTTGATGTACAAAAAACTATAAGAAAACTATAAACTATAAGACACATCAAACTCACAAGGGGATCAGCCTGCACTTGAAGCCACTTTTTCAAATTTTTAGATTCCTATGTCATGAGTTTTTGGCCCAATGAGGTCAAACAAGGTCAAACTATTATTGGCATCCAAAATACCACGGACCTCCTCATGAACCGTCTGGAACCTACTTATCTGTTCTAGCAAATGTCACTGGCATTCATCACAAGCTGGTGACCTTATTTGGCAGCTATAAGGTCATGGTGAAGATCGAAACCTTAGGAGAGTCTATTGTTTTAATTTAAAACAGCCGTCAAGACTTACGCTAGGTGCTACGTTCCTAAAAGAACGTGGATCCGGGTCATCTCAGGTCAGTGACCGTACTCTGACCTTTTACGAAGCTCATGGAGATATCTATTACGGTCCTGTTATGAATAAATTTTAAAGGAACACCAGAAACTACCCCTGGATTAAGCCCTCTAGTACAAATTCAGGCTGGCTTTGACCCTCGCTCTGCCCTTCATACCTGCCCAAGGTTAATATCATTTGTCGTTATTCTTAATTCAGATGTCATTATCGTCTAAGAACTATCTCAGAGACACATGGCTTCGTCTAACACTCCGTTGTGGCATCAGATTAAGGATTCCCTTGAAAATGGTCTTGCTGACAGGCACGGCCTGACTGACCCTGCCATGAGTGAGCGATCTTTCGAGGTCACGTCTTAATATTTGAACCAAAAGATCCGCTATTCTTTTGCCTACAGCTATCAGAGTTTAGTGTGGATACACCCACGTCTTTCAGAAATTACCGTGGAAAAGCCTGCAGGTGGGGATGGGGTGGGGGTGGGGGTAAACTGACCCTCCACCCCAGCGCGTGTTTAAGTGGGAACATGTCTGCTTCATTACCGTCTTGCCGGAAATGGCTGCTCCCCCACTCGCTTCTCCTTGGAGCTACCCATTCTGGTGGCTTGCTGGCACCATGGATGCCACCAGCCTACCCTGCTCAGACCTCCATGTAACACTCGAGGCCCGCCATTTTCCCAAACCTTTTGTTCAGAGCTATTTCAGTCAGTTGAACAGGCCCACCTGGGATGTTCCGCCGGCTGTAACACTCTCGGTGTTGACAGCCGGCGGAAAAAGGAACGGAAAAAGCGTCCCGGGTTGTCTCGGGATATAATCGATCACAATAGATTTTTAACTTTTTTCAGTTTAGAGAAGAGGTCTCAGGGCCCACATCCATTATATCTTGAAACTGAATAAGACAGAGCCGTGGGAAAACGGTATTAGAAACATCTTGTCAAACTGTATCGGATAAGTGTAACTAGACAACGGTGAATGTAACCCTGCACAGGTAAAATCATATAATAGCCATTTTAGACACCACACGTTATGCCAAGAGCTAAGCAAGCATGGCATAAACAGCTTTTTCCAAGTTAAATGACATATTCATGTTTGGGACACCCGGTTTTTATCATCCACAATGTTTCGTGCATCGCGCAATGGCGGTCTGAGTGACCTGTTGCCAATTCGGTCTATACTTGGACTAGTTGTTGAACTTTGCCCCGGTAGACATTAAGGTTTAAAACACTAATGTATGCTCGACACAAAACACGTTAGTTTCCGGATCACTTCAGCAGAATTATTCATTTGTATGATGCTTTTGTGGATTGGGCTGTTGCTACACTAGCAGTCGAATTATATACACACACATATGTGCATACTATATATATATATATATATATATAATATATATATATATAACGTTACGGTGAACTAAAGCTACTTGACTTACAGTTCACCCATTATCCATATATTGTATTTCATGGCCAGATGAAATGGAAAAGGTTGTAAAAGCCCACATTTTCTCACATGAACCTGAGGTGACCCAAAGGGAGCCTGGACACATTGCCATACTCTGCTTTTGTGTCATCGTCTCGTACAACATCAAATAGATGTATGATGATGGTTATGACGGACCTAGCCTGCCCCCTCGACCCAGCCCTCAAATTAGGTTAACACAGTTTTATAGCGAAGCAGTCGCCTTCCCTATGAAATCCATGTCGTGACAGTGTGAGACGATATGATTCAATGCGCGAAGATGCAAAGAATATTCTGTTCACGTGTTCGACTTAGCCGTAATTTTGCTGACCAGTCGTGGACCAACCAGTGAATGGACTCGTGGTCTGAGCTCATTGGCAATCTACGATTGGCGAAGATGGAAACCACTGGAATTTTAAAGGCGGCGATTGCGTTGGCACACTACTCTTCTCGTGGCCTTTCAATGGCACCTGCTATCAGGCCAGACCAGACCACTGCAGTGGTCAGCAGTGTACTGGAGGTGAGCCCGAGCTATCAAAAGCGAGAATAATACGCGGTCACTGCAGTCGTGACGCGAAAATACTGCGGGAATTACCTCGAGGTGGGGTAGATAATAGGAGTAGTATTTGATGGCCAGTCCGTTCATGATCGACACCAATATGAAATGAAGGTTCCTTCTTGAATACTTGCGGTAGTTCCCAGATCGTTATTTTCTTTGTTGGGTGTCGTGGTCGTGAAAGCGGACGTCATTGTCTGAGAATATGGAGGTTGGAATATGCCGATAGTGTATTATCCTCGTTTCCCATCTTCCCCTTCCCTCTATCATCGCATCTAAATGGCCAAATGCGACCACAGTATGCATGTGAAAAGCAAGATATCAAATTCCACGAAACTGTTTCGCTCAAACGAAGTGCATCCGGCAATAATGCACATATTTGATTCCCTCAACAGTGGACGGCGTTACCGTGCGATTATAACAAAACTCATAAAAATTACCCTTTCCTTCAAGTTTGAAAATGGAAGGGTTCAAAACCGTTGGGAACTTTTGATAGAGGAGGTCAGGTCGTGTATTTTCTGTCTGGTCCCTCCCACACTTTTAAAATGGATCCCCCCCCCCTCCTGCCTATTGAAAGGGTTCATTTGGTGGCCGCCAACGGACGTTCCATCTCAGGCCGTGAAGAGTTGGGCTGGTTATAACATTTGACCCGACATTCCCAGCCACCGCCGTTCGCCACCATCCCCTACACACAGGATGTGGTAGCCTAATAGGTAACATCCCGTCTGAGGCTCAGCACGAGGGATGAAAATCTGTACTTCACCGTACAGGCACGCATCTGCATACGAGGTTTTTGTGAGAGCATATTGTCAAAAGAGCTTCGTACCTGACCAAAATTTACATACAAACTTTGTGCGCTTGCGTCATTTATCGAAATCCGAATCCCGCCAATGCCAACGAAAATACCAGGAAGTCTAAAGTGTACTGACGAACATACGTAAAAGCTTTTTGTTGGACATCGAGAGGTTTGACCTCCAGAGGTCATAAGGGGTCATCCGTTATGTGTCGACAAAACTGGTTTCATATAATACACCATTTGGTCTGAAATATTATGCAGATTTCAGAAAGGCCCTGAAAACAATATTAAGCCAAACACACCCAAAGATATTCATTCCCAAAGGATGTGCAAATATATAACTATCGAAGATTAATAACACATAAAGGAGTGCAACCTTATTTGCTGGGGCCCATATCAGCCCTATTGTAATTGCATGTGCACACAAATGGAGCCAGCGTTTTAAGGTGGAAGAACGTCCACCAGCCAGCACGTCCAACTGGGACCCTATGGTCCCGAGTTGGACAGTCATATGGGGCCCCAGTTGGACAGTCATATGGGGCCCACCAAGTTGTCCACTTTGGTCCCATGTGGGCATTGGTCACTGGGCAAGCCACCTGGGTCCATATGGGTGACCGTTGTTGGGCCAATGGGAGGCCTAACTGGGGCACACATGAACCCATCCAACGTTACAACCAGGACCCATGTGGGTCCGAGATGGGTAACCAAATAGGGCCCCATCTGGACTTGCTACCTGGGCCCATACGGGGCATGTCATGGGCAAACAACTGGGTCCTACATCGAAGCCCATGTGGGGCCCTTGTGGGCTTACCTGGGACACATGGGACCCACCTGGGCAGCCCAAATGCGACCGCCTGGGCAGCCAGGTGGTTCCCATGTGGGCAACCCAGTTGGGACCCGCCTGGGTAACTCAGTTAGGCAAGCCCACCACGGGCCCAGTCCAGCTGGGGCCCACGTAACGAGCCCCAGATGGGCCCCATATGACTGGCCCAGATGGGGCCCCAATACGCTTCCCCGAGATGCCATGTCAAATTCCTTCTGATGAATCGACGGCCCGCACTTCCAGGCAGATGCTTCATGTCATCGATAATACGGCAGGTCAAAGTTTATTTTCCATGTATTTGACCGAAATTGCCCTCAACAACAGCACCCTTGCGCAAAGCGTACACTTCCCTTTATCCTGCCCGATGCGACAATTGCTAAATTAAACTAAAGCACAATAAAAAGTGCTTAATTAAGCACTGAACTGGAGTGCAGGTCATGTCAGGTTAGTGATGACCCCACTTAAACAAATGTAAGTGACAACATTTCCAGAAAAAACCGGAGCTGAATGATGTCACTTGCTTGATTGAATTGAGGCCTAGTTAAAAAAGTTTGGAAAAAATACGCGTACGCATAAATCAAGTTCCTGTCACAATACATCATTTACCATTGAATTTTATATGGGACTGTGGACTGTACAATTCCGACCCCTCTGATTTTTTTTAGAAACATTATAAACATAGCACAGTTCAATAAGGAGGGCATCTCTCGGCTTTTCATGGACATCAAAACCTGCAACCTATAGACTTCACCGTAGGCCCAGATCGATATTTGTTGCGTCCAGATATAGGCTGCTAGTGCACTTCGCCTTTCTCTTGTGCAATTTTCGTGAAAGTAGAAGGGTCGTCAATTTTTGCTGAACATGGGTATCAAACTGCTACGAACCTCAGACAAGTATCTGTGCTGAAGTGTTTTTTTTAAGCAAAAGTTGTCACTAACAAGCATTTGCGCCCGAGCATTCGCACTACAAGCAACTGTTTACGACCTCTTTCCATACGAACTCGTGTGCTTATAAACACTTGCGCTGCGAACCCTTTTCCGACGAACCTCTCTCCTTGCCATCTTTATCTATACGTCCTTTTCATTGCAAACTTTTTCTGGTACTAACTTAATACCTCATTCACTTCATCCTGACGAACTTAAGCGACACCTTAATCACGCGAAAAAATTGTTATAGGCACTTTCTTTCTATTGCACCTGTGTCCGCAAACCCGTTCCCAACGTCCCCATAGTGTCGTCGCCCCTGATTGAGGGTTACATATCGTCGCATTCCTAGATGTCCTATACATGCCGAAGAAGCACAGAGCGTTTCCTTCGGTTCGCGAACCCGCAGATCGAGCAGCAAGACTTGTGAGCTTTGTTGTAACTTGGCTCCTAACGTAACGTAACGTAACTCGAAAGCTGAATCCACTCATAGCGATGAGACACCCCCTAGAAGTGAACTCAAAGGTTAATCGATTTCAAACGAAGTCTGTTTGACCACCTCACATGTTTTAGTGTTATTTGCAATGGCCCACTGAGATAAAGTGGGCATATCAACGTCGAACGACATCGCACAGGAAAAATCATTCTTGTCGGCTGGTACAGAGGTCTTTTTGCGCATGAAGTTTTTAACTATTTGGTAGGTTGGTATCATACCAAAACAAACGCATGAAAGGCAGAAACTGTGATATTTTTAACAACGCGTCATTTCTGTGAAGACGTTAAGGGGGGTGCGTAATGCAGGGCAAGGCGCCCCTGGACAACCTATTCGTTCGCAGGTTTCCTGTATTACGTCCACAGCTGGCATAACAAGTACATTGACATGAGCGAAGGAGATGATGCCAGAAGGTAATGAACGTTGCGTGGACCTACAAGTAGGCGCATGATCATGGATGATGCGTGCCACATGCTCCTATTTTAAGTCAGTTTGAGCCGCTTGTGCAGACCATACGTCACCATGGGCCCGCCTGTTGATATGCTTACAACCTGTTTGATTTGAAAATGGCAATCTAAGGTCGTGGGAGCTAGTTTCCACTTATTTACCTGACTGTATATGCAGGTGTGTTGTGACCATAATTGAGCCATTCCCAGGATAGTCACATTACCTTACACCATGTCTTTCAGTGTAGATTGTGCTGAACTCATGATTATTGCTCTTTCTGACTCACTGCTACTGTTTTTGTGTAATTTTGGAATTGTAATAGAGTGAAAATGGTGAAAAGAACTGGATAACTCACCCTTCTCCAGTCTGCAAAATACCCTCTGCCAGATACCCACCCATCAGTGACCAGAACCTTGAGCTCTCATTTGCTGAAGTGAGGTCATACTGAATTGCTCTGATTTCTGTAATGTTTTTTTGCTTGAAAATGTCTTCAGAGTATTTTGTCTTGAGATTACCCTTACAACATTGTTATTTCCCTGAAAAATTGGCTCCCTTTGGTTTGAAATGGGTAGTGCTATGCACTGAACTCTCAGTACCAAAGTCTATAGAGCACAAAATACTGGAATTGTTTCAGTGATGCTGCTGCCAGGCAGGACTGGTCAGAGTAACAATATATTTTGTAGTCTGGATCCAGAGAGCTAAAGCTGTTATTGGTAGGACATGATTAGCTAAATGTAAAAGTATGTAAACATGCCCTGCATTTTCCACTGACAAACAATACCAACAGCTGTGGCCTATTTACAACCATGCATTGTAAGTAATTTTGATATTGTACTGAAATTTTTGCTGGATTTGGTCTCACCACCTAAATGATCTTAATGAAGTGAACCCAAAATTTCTGAAGCAATTAGGCAAAAAATGAAAGAAAATAATTGTTATAACTTTTCTTTAAAACATGGCAATGCATGTTATGTGGGATCTGTATCAGAATGCACAATCTTGGCAACAATTTCAATGCATATCCCTCATAATGTAAGCTCTCAATTGGGCACAGTCACCATAATTGAAATGTGTGCAGTGCCCAATGCTTCTTGAAGTTATGATATTACAAAGGCAGTATCATGCAGAGATATTCTGCATGAATTTTTTGCAAGAGTAATGGTTAAGTCAATGCAAAGCTTGGCTGGCTTTTGTTCAGTGCACACAAGCATGAAGTTTGAAGCACTGATTGTACTTCAGCTTCCAGTGCGATAAATGCTTTTTTTTGCAGGCTGGCAGTGAGTTACAAAACTCCTGGAATTACCTGAATTGTGGTGCAAATGTCACTGTCTTGACCCATGGCCTGTTTATGAGTTTGCATTGTATAAGAAGCATGAATAAAAAACAAAAGGGCAGCCATCAATCATTATATGGGCACCGCATGACCAATGTAGTCAGTGCGCCCCAAAGCCCAAATCATCATCATCAATCATGATAACAAGAAATTCATGAAAAACCTTACCGTGATGAAAGGACTACTGGTGCAAATTACAGTTTACTCTGCTTTAACTGTTTTGTTGATTCAGCATTTTGTTGATCCAGATCCCCCTCCAGTAACATTAAGAAATCATTTGGACCAGCTCTAAAGGTCTAAGAATGTCATTTATAGCTAAATTCAGGACAGGTCAGGTGCTAAGATGAGTTTAGAGAATGCATGTGAAACTTGAGGTAGGTCAGCCTTGATGGACCCCAGTGGCTCCTTTTTGTCCCAATATCTTTATGTCCTTACACTTTCATTAAACACTTGGAAATTAAATTAAAGATGATGTTCTCTTGAAAGACTTGTGCTTAAGCATAGAGCCGGGGTATCGTTTTCTATTCAGTTGCAGCGCCGCACCCCCTGCTCCTCTTGAGCTTCAGCCCTCACTCACCCTTACCCCTAACTTTGAAAAGAAGTGTGTCTTTGGGGTAGGTTTCATAATACAGTTTTTTGCCATTCTGTCCTCCCCAGCCCCTTCCAACCTATTTTGTGAAACAGTACCCTGGTCTGCATTGATTTGTTTGCAAAATGACTGCAAAATGGGCACGCCATTCATTGCCTCAGAACTATAGTTTCCTGTTTACATGATGACATTTACCTTGGCAGGAATAATGAAATCAATATGGTGCTTTGATGTCTGCTCTGATTGTGTCATTATAGCCTTTTGATAAATGGTTACAGTTGTTCAGATGATGTTACTAGATAATGAGCAATTAACTTTCTCTTATTTCAGTGCTGGAAATCATCCGTCAACATTCTATGGTGTCAACCTAGGTCTGCCTGAAGGTGCCCAAAGACCAGAAGGTAAGTGGTGTCATGTCCACAAACTATTTTGTCAATCATTTAGTGTCTGTATGCATGCATAAAGTAAAGTGCATGCATAAAAAGCAAAACTGCATGGGCATGCATAAAGGACAACACATCACTTTGTGTTTGTTTTTGCTGTGCTGTGGCAATGGCCATCTTGGTCTTTGGCTTCCCAAAATACCTGGCTACCAGTCTGCTGGTGGCAGTCATAAGTCATTTATGCCTGCTTCAGTACATATTTAGATGCTGGCTCATATGCTGATTGGCCTTGGACAGCATGTGATGGACTATCATGTTAAATGCAATTGCAGGGTAAGTTGAAGCTTCAACACTGTATCACTCACACACATTCAGTGATGCCTGTATCCCCTTCATGTCTCTTGTGGCGATCAGAGGTGTTTCAGCATTCATTCTCATCAGTTAGTCACTTCAGACAGCAGAACCAAATCATGGAAGTGGTAGGGTATCTGATTTATATTCATTGCAAGACTTATTGTGTTCAGCAAATTACAGCTCCAAAGTTTTGTGTTAGTGGGAACTGGCCTATAATCTCTTATGCCTAAATGCCTACCGAATTGTGCTCTAGGTACTAAATAGCACTCTGAATAGCACTCTAGAGCAAGTTCAACATATTTATGTATGAGACAACACAAGCAAGCAACATTTTAGCTACAGGACAGCATGGCCTATTTGGACTATTCGCCGGGGCTGTTGGCACATGGAACTATGTAGATGCAGCGTTTGTGGCGCTGGTTCGATGATCATCCCATGTGGACTGCTGGTCCCGAGCACGGCCTCGTGTAGAGCAGCAGACGCTGGTGCGGGTGATCTTTGCGTACTGTGCTCTGAATAGGAGCCTCCGACTGCGCTCGTTGAAAGATGAGTTTCCGCTGAGACCGTTGGACGCCGATTTGTGAGGTCACACCCGGCACCGGATGCGGTGCTCCCCGGCAGATGTTCCGCTGGTGTGCACAGCATCCAGGAGGTGCAGGCGGCGGTGCGCACGCACAAGACGGCCCGCTTCAAGCAGTTCACGTGTCGCGAGCTGGCGGCCGTCTACAGCGGCCAGAGACTGGAGCCGGCCGAGCCCACGTCGCCCGCGGCCGCGCCGGCCGCCGCCGCGGGCGGCGAGAAGCCGTCCCCCTTCAGGAACCCCACCCGGCCGGAGTTCCAGGTGAGGTTCGGGCGGGGCGGGGCGGGGCGGGGCGGGACCGTCGTTGTACGCTCGGCCGGCTCCCGTCGGCGTCGGGCCTCGCGCAGGCGGGAGCCGGGGGCGTCGTCAGACCGGGAGCGGCTTGACTACCGCCACGTGCCGAGCGGGCTTGGGACGGCAGACTGTAGCAAGACCGGACCTGGGGCGCTCCGCGTCAGGAGCGGTTCGTGTCAAACCTCACGCTGGCAGCGGAGGGCGGGATGTAATTGTAGTGCAGTGGCCAGCCAGTTTCGGGTTAATACTCCAGATTTCATCATTGCCGCTGAGCTCGGACTTCAGATTTACGTGGTTGAACCGTGACATGTTTCCATTGTCGGCCCATGAGTACAGACAGCGAAAAGAGACTGAAACAATAACGTTGTCCACGTGCTGGTACCGACTTACGCGGTGCCCCCCACCCTGTGGCCGCCCTCCGCCGGCGTCACGCGCCCTGTGCGCCTTCGGCAGGCGTTCCGCTCGCTGGTGGAGCACGGCGACGAGGCGGCCGTGGCGGCGGCCCGTCGAGCGCAACCCGCGCCTGCTGGTCAGTAGCGGCGACGCGCCGGCGCTGCTGCGCGAGGGGCCGCGCCACAACGCGCTTCACTTGGCGGCGCTGCACGGCCGGCCGGCCGTCTGCCGCCGCCTGCTGCAGGCCGTCGCCGAGCCCGGCTTCTTCCGCATCCTCTACCCGGACGATGAGCCCGAGGTGGGTCCGGGACTGAGCCGGGACGAGCGGCCCGGAGCGGGCGGGGACGCGATGTCAGCGGCTGGACCGGGACGATGGACGAGCGGTTGTGTGTCAGAGTGTGGACCCGGGATGCGAGTTCAGATGGTATGATAGAATGATAGTCATATCAATGATAGTAGTCAACAATCATGTCATAGTCATAGTCAGTAGCCATATGTCGTAGTCTTAGTCAATGATAGAATGTAGTGAGATATAATGCAAAATGGAGAGTGTACCAGGAATATGATTATTTGGATGTGGGTGGAGAGCCTGATGCCAACCGGGCGGGGGTGTCAGAGGATTCACCTGGACGATGGGCGGTGGGCGCTGGTTCTACACGTCGAAGGCTGTACTCGGACGACATGCGTGTTATGTGCCGGGGCTGTAGGTCAGGAGCTGTACCCACCCATGCTAGAAGTCATGTGCGCGAGCCGTGTTTCAGAGTATGCGTGGCCAGGACATGTTTGCACAGTTGACTGCAGCTGACCAGGAATGCTGATGTGCAGTTTGGATGCATGTCCTGGATGGGCCTCTGGATGGTTGGCAGTATGCCATGTCAGAGGCTGACCCTGGGCCCCGGTGCGAATGAACGTACGGCCAGGGACGCCACCCGAACTGTAATTACCATGTCAAGTGCAGGCTGCTTGTCACAGGCCGCTCCGGAACGATAAGCGATAGGCCCTGACTAGCTTATGAAGCCTGCGTTTGGGGCTTGTCGGTGGGTGCGACATGTGAGTGGCAAAAGGTGAAATGATGAATGTTAGCCGACTCCCCGCCTGCGCACCAACAACTGGATTAAACACCATCAGCACTATATTCTGTGGGCTAGGGGTCTCCAAGGTAACCGCCTCCATCCGAATCCAACCGCCACCGTCCGTCCGCTTGGGCGCATGCCTGCCTGCGCCAGCTGTTCACTCCTGTTGGCGTGTCTTGTCCGCGCATGTCGCTCTCGCCAGGCGTCGCCAGTCAGCGAATCTGACCTGTAACCTCTGACCTCGGCAGGTGGCAGCCGCGCGCGCCAGGCGGGTCACCCGACCTCTACCCTGAACGTGCCGACCAAGGGCACGTACGAGACGCCGCTCCACCTGGCCTCCAAGCTCGGTCACGTGGAGGTGGTGCGCGAGCTGGTGCGGCACCCGGCCTGCAAGCGCGACGTCCGCAACAAGTTCGGCGAGACGCCCGAGCAGGTCAGGGGCGCGGGTGCGGCGCAGTGGCGAGGGGGCGGTCATAGCGGAGTGGCCGGTCAGGGACGCGGGTACGTCGCAGGGGCGAGGGGCGGTCATAGCGGAGTGGCCGGTCAGGGACGCGGGTACGTCGCAGGGCGCGGGGGCGGTCACGGCGGAGTGGCAGGTCAGGGACGCGCGCTGGCGCAGAGGCGAGGGGCGGTCATAGCGGAGTGGCAGGCCAGGGACGCGGGTACGGCGCAGGGGCGAGGGGCGGTCATAGCGGGGTGGCAGTTCAGCGGGCCCGGGTACGGCACAGGGGCGAGGGACGGCCATAACGGAGTGGCAGGTCAGGGGCCGCGGGTACGGCGCAGGGACGAGGAAGCGGTCATAGCGGGGGTGGCAGTTCAGGGGCCCGGGTACGGCGCAGGGGCGAGGGGGCGGCCATAACGGAGTGGCAGGTCAGGGACGCGGGTACGGCGCAGAGGCGAGGGATTGGCCAGGGAAACCAGTGGTGATGCCGACGCGCGAAGAGAGCTGAGAAACGCGAGGAGGGATGAGAGGCGGAAGGGACAGTTGTCTTTGAAGACAGGGTCAGTAAGACGGTCTTCACGGGTCAGCGAGACAGGGGACAACCGAAAGACACGGGCGGGTCAAAAGCGCTTAAACGGGTCACAGAGACGCGCAGCAGACCAGGGAGACAGCGGACAGCGGCTCGAGCTGTTCGGACACACATGGACAAGTCATTGGGATTGCAGATGGGCCGCGGGTGCAGCGGCCGCCGCCGTCGGGAGCCGCGCTGGCCTGGCGGGACCAGTCGGCACGGGTGTGACGCCGTGTGACGTAACGTCATGTGACGTCACGCCGCGTGACGTGGCGCCGGTGACGTGACGCCGTGACGCGGCATCAGCCAGTGTGACGCCGTGTGACGTTACGCCATGTGACGTTACGCCGTGTGACGCGTCGCGTGTGACGTGACGCCGTGACGCGGCACCAGCCGGCGTGACGCCGTGCGTGCCCGGCAGGTGATCTGCAAGCAGAGCAAAGGCGGCGAGTCTGCGGACGCGCGCGCCAGCTGGCGTTCTTGCTGCAGGACCCGTACTACGTGCAGGTGCTGGCAGACGCGGACGGCTGCGAGCCGCCCGTGCTGGCGCCCCTGTTCCCCACAGCAGGGCAGGCCAGTCGGGGAGTCCCCGGTGCAGGTCAGTGACGCGCGCTCGCTCCGGTGAAGGTCGGTGACCTTGACCCCAGCTGGGTGGGTCGGCCGAACAGCACCGGTGCAAGTCGGTGCTTATCCCCTCGCTTGCTTTCTCATTGCATTGTGTATCATTCATTCTTTATCGGTAAAATTAACTTCATGATTATGATTGTAATAATCAGACAACATGCCGTGCCCTGGTTTTCTCCTTCGTCTAGCAGGAGTTGGGGCGCGGACTCCACATTACACCCCGCTGTTGCCTGACTGCCGCCGCTAGAGTCTGGTTTCCTGCCACACCCGGTGTTACCTGACTTCCGCCGCCCGCCGCTAGAGTCCGAGCTCGCACTACACCCCGCTGTTACCTGACTACCGCCTCCCGCCGCCAGAGTCCGAACTCCACACTACACCCCGCTGTTACCTGACTACCGCCGCCCGCCGCCAGAGTCCGGACTCGCCGCTGGGCTCGCCGGTGGGCTCGCCGCTGCGGCCGCGCGCCTGGGCCGGCCCCATGCCGCGCCAGCTGGCGGACGAGTTCCACCGCCGTTGGCGCTCGCCGCTGAGCGTCAGCCCGCTCCGCAGCCGCAAGGCGCACGCCCTGGACGACGTTCGACTGAGCGACGCCAGCAAGGGCTGGGAACGGGTCGGCCGGTGAGTGAACGCCGCCCGTAGGTCGGTTCTGTCTCCGTGCTCTGTCTCCGTGCTCTGTCTCCGTGCTCTGTCTCCGGCCCTGTCTCCGTGCTCTGTCTCCGGCCCTGTCTCCGTGCTCCGTCTCCGGCTCCGTCTCCGTGCTCCGTCTCCGGCCCTGTCTCCGTGTGTTGGCGCGGCTGGGTGCGGTGCGGTGTGCTGCCGGCGGGCGGCGGCGTCTGCGTGGCCGTCGCAGGATGGCGGGGTCCCAACCGCTGTGACGTGGCAGGCGTGGGCTGCGTTTGTGTTCCGGCCATCAAAGCATGTCGGAACCGATTTGGCCCTCGGATTGGATTCTCAGTAGCCGGCCCCCGTGCGCTCTGACACCTTTGTACACGCGAGGTGTGCATGGGTGTGCGAGGATCTGCAAGTGTACATACGCATGGAATGCACACACGTGGGTGCATGCCAGCGCGCGTGCGGGTGAATGCGCGCGTGTGCAGCGACTGGGCGGGCTGCTTTCCGGGAGGTGGGCTTTGGACGTGGAGCCCGGGAGGATGGTCAGAGGTCAGCCGCCGAAGAGACGGCTGTGGGCCAGGTGCACGCACGGGGACGGTGGCGGGGAATGCTCGAAACTGGACGGTGGAACGGCGGTGATGAGGGTGTCAGGCGACGGGCTGATCAGTGGTTGGACAGGACAGCCACCAGCCGTCCTCCTCACGCAGCGTAGGCCTGCCTGAGCGCTGTTGTGACTGGCCGGGGGTCACGAGTTTGTCACGATCTGTCATGTTCTCACGAGTCGATCACGAGTCTGTGATCGGGTCTGTCACATGTCTGTCGCGTTCTCACGAATCGATCACGAGTCCGTTACGGTCTGTCATGAGTGTAACTAAGCCTGTCACGTGTCTGCCACGTGTCTGTCACGTTCTCACAAGTCGGTCACGAGTCTGTCATGTCTGCCACGTTCTCACGAGTCGATCACGAGTGTATCATGCTTCTGTCACGTTCTCACCATTCCGTCATGAGTCTGCCACCATCTATCAAGAGTCCTTCACGAGTCTGTCACGTGCCTGTCACGGGGGTTACGTGGCGTCACGCCTCGGCCGTGTGCCGCCTGTGACGTCGGCGCGCGCCGGCCGCCGCCAGCGGGCTGGCGTCCGAGCTGGCGGTGGAGTGGCGCGAGTACTGGCCGTTCCTGGACCGGCACCTGGACATCGGCTCCCAGGCGGGGCTGGAGGCGCTCGAGGAGCACCTGCACCGGCAGGGCTGCGCGGTGCTCGACACGGTGAGGGTGGCGGCGGCGGTCGTGGGAGGACCGCGGCCCGTTGTGGGTGGCGCGGACGTGAGTCACCGCGCGGATGTCGGGAGAGATTGTCGGTGACGTGTTGGTGGTGCGGAGCGTCAAGTCTGAAATGCTGTGGTCGGTCTGTAGAGCTGGGCTCGACGTTTGCGTGCGTGCATCGCTCACTCCGCGCCCGCGGTGGTGGTGCTTGCCGTCCCTGAGCCCGGATCAGGGGCCCTGGGTGGGCAGCAGACTGGGGGTGTGGGTCCGAGTGACGTCATCCGCTGCTCCCTGAGGCGAATCATGTGCGCTGCTAAACGACGCCGTCCGACCGCCTGGAATGGGGGCGGTACGAACGCACCCTGTGCTGTAGACTGCGACGTCTCCGACCTACGCAGTTGTGCGGCTCAGTCCGGGCACCGGACCGGATGTCGACTGTATGCAACGCCGCCGGCAATTGGCCCATGGCTGGGAGCAGCCAATCCTTGCCTGGTACTCTTCCAAACACTCCGCCGCGCTGAGTGCGGGCGCTGACGGTATCGCCCGGCTCTGCAGACCGCGCAGCTGGAGGAGGCGGCGCAGCGGCTGGAGGCGGCCGGCCGCCCCTCGCCGCCGGCCCCACCGGCGCCGCCGAGCCGCCGCACGCCGCGCGCCGCGCCCCTCTCGCCGGTCAGCGCGCTCTGCCGGGATCTGCACGAGCTGCGGCTGGACGAGCGCTCGCTGGAGGAGGAGGCGGTGGAGGTGGCGCCCCCGCCGCCGCCGCCGGCGGCGCCCGCGCCGCGGCCGGCCTGCGCGAGCTGTTGCGCCAGCGTCAGTGCTCGGAGCCGCTGCGGCGGAGCTAGAGAGCGACGCCAGCGACGGCGAGGAGTTCTACACGCCGCCCTCGTCGGCCCGGCTCGGGCTCGCCAGCCACGCCCGACGAGGCGCCCGAGGTGTTCATCTGCGGGTCAGTCTATGGCAACTGGCGTCCCTAACCTGTCCTACAGCGAGTTCGTACACGGGTCAGAATTTTGTACGCTGGCCAGCTCGTGCACGGGTTGGCTAGAAGTTCATACGCGGGCCAGTTCACCGAAGGGGGAACTGGCGCTGTGAACTGATGGCCAGGGTTGTTCACGTGCCGTCATTATCAGCAAATGTTCACCAGAATCTCCGTCGGTGAACATTGTCATGTGTGGCGAAATCTCGTGCCGTATTGCTGCAGAGCGGTAGTAGAGGACTACACATCCGGAGCAGTTTTAAACCTTCGGTAAGTAGCCTTGTCAAGGCGCCAATGATGCCGCCGTTCCAACCGCCTTTGTTAACTTTCATTGTCAATGAATGAGTGTCGCCAGCGAGTGGCGTCCCGTAGTTGAAGGCGATTGTCGAGTTGAACGAGTTCGGCCTCCTTCACAGCCGCCAGCCCACCACCGCGGACCTGGACGTGCTGCGAGCGCTGGAGGCCGTCACCGTGGACCGCAGCCTCTTCCCCGGCGTCTGCAACTGGCGCAGCCAGGTGCTGGTTCGCTCGCGCAACCAGGGATTCAGGTCAGGCCATGCAGCTGGCTGATTCGGGTCAGGTCGTGCAACGAGGTTTTCAGGTCAGGTCACACCATCAGGGTTTCAGGTCATCAGGTCAAATCACTCAGCCAGTGATGTCATTTCAGGTCAGGTCAGGGGTTCGGGGTAGGCTACATTGCGAGGGATTCAGGCCAGGAGACGGAGCCACGGGATCAGAGCGGAACGCACAGCCAGGGATTCACGTCAGTTCACGAAGCTTTCAGGCCACTGGCTTCCGCAGGCAGGGGTTCAGGTCAGGTCTTCGGAGCGATGAGGCCGGGTCGAGTCGTCCGGCACAGGGACCAACACAGGGTGTCGACATAGAGATTTGGATCATGTCGGGGACCCAGCAGGCTCGTACAGTGGGCACCAGGCCTCCGCGCGGCGGCTGCTGCTGCGGTACAGGCCGTGCGCCCGTGGGTCCGTCAGGGTGATTGACCTCGGTGCTGTCTGACCGGCGGTCCCCGATGGCTTTACCCAGCCCCGCAGAGGTCGGAGGTCAGCCAAGGTGCGGGCTTTGACGCTTGGTGCGACCGACATGTCTGCCTCGCACTCCGCGTGATGCCTCGCACGCGGATGTTTCGCACTCGGGGTGATGTGTCGCACGCGGATTCCTCGCACTCGGGGTGGGATGTGTCGCACGCGGATGCCTCGCACTCCGCGCGATGCCTCGCACGCGGATGCCTTGCAACTCGGGGTGATGTGTCGCACGCGGATGCCTCGCACTCCGCGCGACGCCTCGCACGCGGATGCCTCGCACTCGGGGTGATGTGTCGCACGCGGATGCCTTGCGCTCGGGGTGATGTGTCGCACGCGGATTCCTCGCACTCGGGGTGATGTGTCGCACGCGGATGCCTCGCACTCGGGGTGATGCGTCGCACGCGGATTCCTCGCACTCGGGGTGATGCGTCGCACGCAGATGCCTCGCACTGTATGCGATGTTTCACGCGGATGCCTCGCACACCGCGCGATATTCAGGCGCGCCAGTCGTCCACTCCAGCCTCCAGCCCAGTGAGATGGACTGCGTCCGTGACTCGCAGTCTATTGAGTCACTCCTCATCCGACTCCTGAGTAGCCCGACACAGCCTGGCGTCGTCTAGCTCCTACCGCGGAGTACGCTCCAATATCCGGATCAGTTCCGGTGCAGGCAGTTCTGCTGGGCAATTCCGGTGGGCAGTCAGCGCCCAGGCGACGTAAGCCGACAAACTCTCCAGTTAACTGCCTATAATACATCAAGTATTAATTATATGATAATAATATTAAGTAAGGAAAAGTATTATTTTATTTATATATATTTGCATAATAATATATATATATATATAATATATATATATATCTATATATAGATATATATATATATATATAGATATAGATATATATATATATATATATATATATATATATAATTAAGTAAAATAATATTAAGCGTTAGTAATGCATGAAGCTTGTCACGATCTCAGGACCTAGCTTGACAACGGGATTTATAACTTGAATTGTAACGAAACGGCTCCAAAGCACAAGAACATTGGGATCGTGGAGAAAGCATAAAGGATCGCCGCACGGCACAGAACGCTTGCCGTGGGCAGCCCGTCCAGCCGCAGGGAAACGGAGCGTCAGCAGGCAGCACGTCGTGCCTGAGGTCCGACTTCCCGGACCGTCCTCATGTTGTTTGGATGGCTGTTGGTCGAGGTCCGAATCCGGTGGGGTGGGGTGGTGTGAGCGCAGTGCGCCGGCAGCGGCTGCATAGAGATGTGAGGTGTCCCTCTCGGCGGGTAGGGTGCCGGTAGTAGTGGTTAACGCGTCTGCTGTTAGCGTCGTCTGTTAACCACTGCGCGTCTGGGAAACCAGAGGTACGGGGCTCGATTCCCCGCGGTGCCCGTCCTTCCTGCCAGGGTGAGAGGCAGGCGACGCCATATAGCCTCAGCAGCTGAGTGCTTCGTAAAGCTCCAATGGCACGCATGTCTCGGCGGGTAGTCGAGGCGCGCCAGGGGATTCGCAGCCAGGAGATTGCGCTACTGCAGAAGCGACAGTAGTAGTAGCGGTGGAAGTGCAGGCAGTAGTAGTGGAAGTAGTATCCTGTTCATGTGAGTTATCCCTCGGTTACCCTCTGAAGAGGTTTTCGGCTATCCGCCCGGTCGGCACGGAGCGTAGCCCCAGTTTCCCCCTCCTCAGAGCGTGTGAACTCAATGCACTCGCCCTCACCCGCGGTCAAAGTTCTGAAACGATTCTCCGCGTGAGTACGGACGCTGGCGGCATCTCTTGGATGCTTCGTAAACTACACAAATGAATCACAGATATTAAAATAACAAGCACCCGGTGTGTTGCCAGCTTTTGTTCGGCAGGCACCGTGTTAAAAATGGGTTTCTAAATAGGTCTGTTTGGTCCTTTTTTAGTTTGTTGCTCAGTGACGTTTTTGCGGCAAGGTATGAAAATGCTCCAGTTGCAACATTCCAGAAATCATAAAAGTGAAGAGCCAACAAAATTATTCATCCATCCATACCAAGCGAGAATCGCACGTTGCGGATCGGACAAAAATGCATGATAACTGCAATCTATTTAGGTAGTTGTGCCACTTTTCTGGCAGTGGTTATGCAATATTTGGCGATTTGCAACAGCCAATGGAATGAAATTTCATTTTGTGACAAAGGCGCAACACCTCTACGCCCGAACCAAATTTGGTCAAGATCCCGTGACGGTAGCAGAACTCTGGACATGTTAAAGTTTGTTTGACTTCAGTTAACTCTACCTCGGCAACGTACCCTTCAGAGCGATGACTTCGACAATTTCCCTCCAAAGGCGTCATTGAAATAACTTCAGTCCTGTCAAAGGCGCTCTTGCCTTCGTCAGGGCGTCCCTGGGCGCGCCTATGACTGTGCCGCTCTGACCTCCAGACGTCGGCGGGACGTGGCGCGCGCCACGCCGGCCGCGCGACCGCCGCCGTCGTCGCCGCCACCCGCCGCCGTCGCCGTTTGCGGCCCTCCGAGCCCCCGGCGGCGCGCGCGCAGCTCGCCCGTGCTGGCCCTGATTGGGCCCGAGCTCGCCCGCGCGGCGCGGCCGTGAGTAGCGCGACATCTGTCAGCGGCGCCAAGAACTTAAGCCTGCAGATCCGCCCGGCAGAGGCCACCGCCTGAGGGCTGACCCGTTTGTCCCCGTGGTTCGATTCCACGTGCTGAAGCTGCTCGGCGCGCTTTCGATGTGGTAACGCTGTTGCCTGACCTTCACACGTCACTCCGCGTAACGCTGTGCATCTCTTCAGCTTATTTCTTGCAGTTCCAGCCCTGCACTTTCTCTGTCATGCGTTATTCGTGGTGATATGTTCTCTTGCGTGACCGCGCAAACCATTAACAGAGGGAGCATGCGGTTCGGAAGCCAGGTCAACGCATCCTTTGTCCATCGGATCCTGTCACCGTGTGCGCACGTGCGGCTCTTCCCAGGCGTACAGTAGCTTGTCCTCAGCAGAATGAGCAACGAGCCATTTCGACCTCAGCCGTATCACTTCCCGACAGGGTTACACCGTGCGATTCAGTTGCGCATCGCGCTTTGGTAGAAACCTGTGGAATATTATTTCATCTTTCCTCATCGCTTTATTCTATGTATTTTGCACGGTTTATCCGCTTTTTAGTGCTTAAGTGTCCCAAATAGGACTGAATAGCCCGAAGCCAATCGAATTCAGAAGTGAGTTCCGTATGCTTGCATCGCATGCATCGCACTGCTTCTCGAGAACGGGCGGAAGGCTGACCTCCAGAGCTGTGTCAGTGTGGCGACGCAGAGCATTGTGTGACACGCACAGCTTGCGCGACTTGAGCGAGAACATCCACAAAAGTCCGTAGCAGGCGATGTGGGATGCATGGACTCAGATGGCATGTTCCTCTCTCCATGCCGGCGCGTGGACGTCTCGAGTACAGAGATGTGGTCGGTAGGTGCGCATTTTTACCGAGCGAACCGTCAGCTTGTGCAGTTGTATCGATGCGGCCGACAACAGAGCGTAGGGCTCACTTCGTACAACACGAGGTCTCTCCGAATATATAGCGACACCTACGGATGCTCCTGATCTGGTTACCAAGGCCATTTGAATAGTAATGGTGTCGCCATGCATACCCAATAATAATGATCCTCGGCATCCCGGGATGAGCCGGCAATTTGACGGCGTATCCAGATACATTCACATAAAAAATGTTAACATCGATGTCTCTGGATCAGTGACTATCATTGAAGGTCGAATTTTGCCATCACGTACCCATAGATTCATCATTCGTATCAATGGTGATGAAGCTCTGGGAGCGCGAGCGTTTCACTAACCTTCTGCAGTGCCGAGGCGTCCACGGGCTGTGCGCTTGCCGTTCACCGAGGCTGGTGCGCCGGCTGCGGCGGGCGCGGCGGCGCTGACGGCCGGCCGTGTTGCAGGTTCTCCACGCCGCGGCGTCCAGCCTGCCGGACGGCGGCCGCGTCCGAGAGGGACGGCTCACCGGTCACGCGCCCGGCCGCCAGTCGGCTGGCCGGCCGGCCCGCGCCTGTCAACGGCCACCGGTGGTGACCCGTCAACAGCCGCCGGTGGTGACCCGTCAACAGCCGCCGGTGGTGACCCGTCAACAGCCACCGGTGGTGACCCGTCAACGGTCATCGATGGTGACCCGTCAACATCCACTGGTTGTGACCCGTCAACAGCCACCGGTGGTGACCCGTCAACGGCCACCGGTGGTGACCCGTCATCGGCCACCGGTGGTGACCCGTCAACGGCCACCGGTGGTGACCCGTCAATAGCCGCCTGTGGTGACCCGTCATCGGCCACCGGTGGTGACCCGTCAACGGCCATCGATGGTGACCCGTCAACAGCCCCTGGTTGTGACCCGTCAATAGCCACCGGTGGTGACCCGTCAGTGGCCACCAGTGGTGACCCGTCAGGTGCCACCGGTGGTGACCCGTCAACGACCATCGGTGATCGCCGGTGACCGCCAGCAGCCACCGGTGATCACCCGTCAACTGCCATCGGTGACCGTCAACGGTCGCCGCGACTGCTAGTGACGGGCAGTGGCCATCTGTGTGGAGGGCAAGGGTCACTGTGACGGATGATCTGTGAGTAGGGTGATGACGTGCCGAGTGTACTGTAGGTGGAAGGTCTAGGGAACATCAGTTTGTAAGAGGGTTTCATACGTATAGTATTTAATGTACGTAGCTTTTATTTCAGTCGCTATGCTTCAGTTCTACGTTATTCAACCTTCGCCTGGAATCCTCACTGGCTGAACTTCACGCTTGCAATCTGGATGAGGCGTAAAGAAAGAAATTGTTTCGTATGATTTCCAACTTTCCTTGGGCTGGCGACATTATGTCAGCAAACAACCACTCCCTACGCAATCTTCACACGCAGCAGTGCTAGACCAGACCTTCTCCTTACGAGGCGCTGTAACTCCCCAGTCTGTGGCCTCCGATGGGAAGCCCAGGCGGACCCACGTGCCGGTTTGCGGGCAGCGACAGGTCCTGCCGGCGTTATGCCGCGTGCGCAGTGTAACGACGTCTGCGACTCGCGCGGAGCGCAACGGCGACTGCTTCCAGACGACACCGAGGCTTTAACGGGGCCCGTCCGTGCGCCGCCTGTCCTGAGGGTAGCCCTCAGGATTGTTTAGGACAAGGGTATCCGAGAAGAGAGGTCGCTCCAAGGAGTCATGGCTATTCAGCAGTGTGACTGTGACGGTGTGGTGGAGTGCTATGTTGCCAGGGTGTGATGCTGACAGGCATCTGATGCTGTGTTGTCC
>NW_023597055.1:9270020-9385105 GCF_011947565.3 Pollicipes pollicipes
CTCTCTCTCTCTCTCTCTCTCTCTCTACTCTCTCTCTATCTCTCTCTCTTTCTGTGTGCGTGGGGTGTTGGCGCAGCGATTTTGAACTTGAGAGGGGCTCTGGCAGCTCTTATTGTTTGAAAGGCTGCTAGAAGAGTGTCCTAGTCTGGAAGGTCATCACTCAAGTGGCACACATGAGAGGCTGGGCACCGGTCTCTCGCTGGTAAGATGCTCCGTACTGAGGTTTCACATGTAGGAGACTCATTTAAGGGGGTAATTCGCCTCGGCATTTGGTTTTGAACTGAAATGGCCATCTTGGAGATCATTTGGTGCAGTTGTCTGCCCTGCCTTTCTTAAGACCTAAACCATTCTAGTTTCTGATCGATTCGCCCGCGAAAATAGCGAGACTTTACGATGAGAGTATTTCACGGTCACCTTGGCATTAATGACGTCATAATAATGTCATTCAAATCCTGCCGTTCCATACGCTTTGCGGCGTTCAAGGCCAAGGATGATATAAAAGTCGAGTCATTGATATCTGGCGTTCGTGAGCACAATCTCCAGATACAACGGCGGTCGACTGGCTCTCAATCAATGGTGTGCAAGTTGCGATGGCATAATCAAATAATGACGTATCGAATGGCATTTTAAATAAACAGAGAAATTGTGTTGCTCAGGGTAGTCTTTCTTATTTAAAAAGTTTACCAATACTCTGAGTGAGCTTGTCTCATCACATCTGATACATACTTCAACATTTTCAAATGCGGAACATTCCCTTTAAAGACTGCTCATGGTGGCCCGCATTCCTCGTCACAAGGACGGCACCACGTGCAAGTCACTTATCCTGTAGTCATTTGTCGCCCCAGTGGTCGATTATGCGAGGTGAGCGTTACAACATTCGTTGCACGCCTCTCTCAAGGCCCGTCCTCTGCATGAGTTCACCGCTATGGTTGGACACTCCGTCACTGAACAGCTCACCATATCGGTGCAATACCCACCGAGTACGCGCTCCCCCCCCCCCCCCCCTCCTACGCTTAAATTCTGCCGTTTTTCCCAGGTTTGCTGCACGAACGCGCAGCCGGCGCCGGGCGGCTCGGGACCTCGGGGCGCGCCCGCGGGCGTGGTGCCCGACACCCAGCGGCCCCGACTATGACGTCTGGAAGTTCTGCAAGTCGTACCCACTCAGCGTGGCCTGCGCGCACTCCCGACGGGTAAGCACTGGACGCTGGGCGCTGAAACTGGCCGGTGTGCAGCGACGGTCAGCAGGGCGCTGGGCGCTGGGCGCTGGCTGGTCTGCAGCGACAGTCAGCAGGGACGCTGGCCGGTGTATAGCGACAGTCAGCAGGGGCGCTGGGCGCTGACTGGTCTGCAGCGACAGTGAACAGGGGCACTGCCCGGTGTACACCGACACACGGGAGGGGCGCTGGGCGCTGGCTGGTCTGCAGCGACAGTCAGCAGGGGCGCTGGGCACTGACTGATCTACAGCGACAGTCAGCAGGGGCACTGGGCGTTGGAAACTTGACGGAGGCGCCGGACTCCGGTGACGCCCAGTAGACTTGTGCAAGGAGTTAGAACGCAAATACCAGGGCGATGGGCGGATAATTGGACTAACGATGCTCACCAGACAAGTCTCAGGCGGAGGGCATGCAGCAGGCCGTAATTTACGCCGATAAAATGTCTTGAGGATGACAACAGCTCGTAACATTGAGGGCCGTCAAAAAAGTCATTGTTTTGGCACTAGAACGTCTCTTAACCAGACCTCTCGATACACTGGAGGTGGTTAGCTCAGCGCAAGAAATCGAACTCATAGCGCCGAAAAAGGCGCTGATCGACGATTTACTTATATCAAATATATTACGTAGCGGGAAGCATACGCGGGACTTTGTCAAAAGCATCGTGAAAAGCACGCATGCAAGGTTTACTGTAAGGAGCTGTTACGTGAATATCCATATTTTCATAACACTATTTTTGCTCGGATTATGTGCCTGGGGGGGGGGGGGGAAGGGATAATCACTATTTTGCTAATTTTACACGTTGTTCACGTTTATCTTTACTGGACGTAAGAAACGTCCGCTGGTGCTCAAAATTGACAAACGGGAAGACTGGCGTACAAATACGTACTAAACATGTGTTGTTGATTTCGGAATGAAGTGTGTGGAGCGAAACTTGCTCCCTTGTTTTTTTACGCGAGGGTAGTAGACATAGATTTTATCCCACCGAAAATCACCTCCTGTCCGTCGCAATTAAAAGCGATCCCTGGAAGAGTGGGCTGACACCAATTGTTAAGTTACAAAATGTCAATCGCGCACTCAGCGGGAAATCTTGGGAAAAGTACGCAAGTTTAAAAGTTTGGTTGTGTAATAATCATAAGCTAACGCGTCGTACGAATGCATATTTATAGGCAACTGCCATAACGGTCATCATGATAAGCAAGCGAAATCAGCATGTTACGACATGCGCGATATGGTAGGCGACCACAAATCAATATGGTGTACGATGTAAATTTCAGTTTTGAGGTCAATTTCACGAAAGCTACAAATGTTGCGAAAATGCTAAAATCGATATGCTGATGTAAAGATTTAGAATAAGCACAAATTATTGCGTTTCACTAGTGAGAACAACGCGATCACAAATGTTTAAATGACGTAAGAAATCATATGATTACTGAGTGATGATTTTATGTTATCATAAGGTATCTATTTCACGCACCAGTAAATTTATAAACAAATAATGACAACACAACATTTGCGAAAAGGAAATATATATATATATATATATATCTATATATATATGTATATACATATTAATGTAGATACACTATGTCAAAACGGAGGGTGCCTCGACATGTTTCACCAAAGAAGCTGAGCTCTCAGGGACGTCAAGAGCTTCGGGTTCTAAGCAGGCTGCAGGGAGTTTGGATCTGAGGTAGACTATCAGTTAGATGCTTATCTACATTGGCATGAAGAATGCAACGTTTAGCGCCCGCCATAGCCATAACGCACAAGGGTGAGGGCACACCGCCACAAACTACACCGCTGCCTCCCAACGGTCCCCCTGGGTCAGCCCCCGGCAAATGTCCCTCTCAGTGACAATGTCCCTCAAATGTCCCTCAAATGTCCCTCTGGGCGGAGACACTTTGCTCCCGTGACATTTTTACGTCAACTGCAGAACGGCCGACACTTTTCAGCCTGGTGCTACTCATGCCTTTATCCCACATCCATGTCAAAGCTATCCGACAATTTTGGGTGCCAGGTCATGCCGGATCAATGACCCAGATAGTTTTAGGTATTCGGCATCTCACTGGAGGTGGTTGAATACGACACTTGCTGATCATCCAGTCCCTATTGTTTTTGCATTCGTACCTTATTACGCAGCGTTGCCGCTACTGAAGTCCAGAAATAAATTTTCCGTCATAGTTGGCCGACCTGTTGAGCTTTACTTTCATTCTGTGATGATATGTTCTCAACTTGTAAGATGGTATTGATTTCATTAATCTGAAGACTTGACTTTATTAATCTGAAGACTACAAAACGCACTTTACACGCACGGTTGGCTTGTTTTACTCTTCATGAGACCTAACAGCGTTTGTGTCCTCATCTGCTCGTGACATTTTACCCAAATAGCTATCTAACGTCACTGCCCTACACTTGAACCTTGAAACGTAAACTGGCTTGACAAACTGGTTGATCTCGGTCAAACGCTTGCAGCGTATAAGTATGGACTGAGCACAGTGCTGCACACACCTAACCGTTCAGTTTATAGCAGATTGAAACGATGGGGTCAACTGTACATGACAGGAAGATGGCGTCATGTGACCTTGGCCTGCGGTCAACTTAATAAATAACATTACTAAAGGTTGTTTGTTTTAAAAAGGCACAGACACTTTTTAACGGCGTTTCACGTATATTTTTGTATACATCTTGCCCCGGACAGCAGGGGGTAGTTGTCTACTCCCCCCACCCCCGTCTCCTTCCTCCTCCGCCAGTTTTAGGTTGGTGGGATCTGGTGAGGTCTTCGGTAGTGCAAGGGTTAATGGCTCATGCTGGCCGCCCGAACATTATCTTCTTGCCAGGTCGGCATGTAGCGAAACGTAACACCTTTGTCCGAACCGGACCATGCATAGAGGAGAGGAGGAGGGGGGGGGGGGGAGATATTTGACTGATGTGAAGCACCGGCGATGACTCGGTTAGGAAAGTCACATAATTGATGGGTTTATGTAATTCACTTTTGTCGTTTCACCTTCGCATAGGGCGATGATACAAACAGATGCTTACCTTTTGTCCCGAACTTTGTCATGCCTACCCATATGCCTTGTTTGTTTTCGGAACAATTTATATCAGTTTGATGAGCCTGTGTTTTGCTCCAACGCGTCCTAAAAATACCTTTCTTAGAATTACCTCTTAACAAGGCAACGAGACCAAATTTGAACACGTTATCTGCACTTTATGCTTCTAAAATTCATCCAGTTTCAGAACGCCTTTTATGACAGCGATATGCTAAAACGCTTGTAATAACTTGGGCGCTATTATTCGACTACTTTCATCTGCAAGGCATCGATGCAGTAATCCGGGTCATACGCAGTGATCACTGCAGTTCCACTTCCGCGAATCCATTGCCACGTGTTCTCACCGCTTCTTAGTAATACATGCACCGTTTTTTTTCAACCGATTACATGGACAGTGCACGTTGTGACCGACATTGCCAGAGGTGTCGAAAGGGTGTCACTCGACGGCTTTGCCGCTCACCAGACGCTGATGCTTTTCATCACTGATTTCAGCTTAATGCTCGTCCCACACTTCGGGAGTCGGCGTACTTTGATGCCGACGCCGACGCCAGGCGGCTCAAGTAAGTAGACTTATGCATGTTGATACAGAACACTTATGAATGTGTGAGTACTTGCAACATTCTTCATTTCCTCCATCTGCACGGCGTAGCCCGGGAAACGAGCACTGAAAGTCGTTACAGAGGGAACTTCCGAAGGAGAATGCACGGGCCTGCTTTACAGTTAAAGCTACCGGCAAAGCCACATCTAGCAGATGGTGGGCAGTCATTACCTGTAACGTATTTGAAAAAAAATGATTTAATGCTAAGGTTACGGCGCTCCCCTCGTAAGCGTCTCTGCCATTTATGATTGGAACCAAGGTCCTCCGATTGCGAGTCCAGTACTCTACGAACTGAACAACAACAGCCCGGCCGATTATTCCATCCGTCACTCGGATACCTTGCCCCAGCTCTTTCGCAAGACGGCACTGTCTACACTGCGCAAGTTGTGCACTAGTCCGAGCGCCATGCTGAGAGGCACGATGCGATGCGATGCGATGCTGGATGCGTATCTTGAGAGGCACGTGATATCATTTGATCCTAAAGCCCAGCACCTGAAGGTGGCTGAAACCTACAGGCACTCTTCAGCACTGAGCGCTGGGGTAAGCACTGTTTGTGGCCTACCGACGATTCAGGGAGTTCGCGAGGCAGCAAAGCAGCGAGGGATGACTGAGGGGGTACTGTTCCAGGTATGAATGCCTGAAAAGTGACATAAGCAGCTGCAAAATCCCCACATGAAAGTGATAGCCTGGGCAGGAGACCTGGTCTGGAGGTCTGGACGCGTGGTACCGCCGCCGTGTGGGGCTTAGGGAGAGATTGCTGTTGTATATACAGACGCCGGGAGAGAGGCGCCAGCCCCTGTTGCCGGGGCTCTGGAACCTGTCCAGCCCACGGAGGCCGAGCAGAAGCGCCGGAGCCGGCCCACGGGGACCGAACAGGACCACCAGAGACGGCCCGCGGAGGCCGGGCAGGACCACCAAAGATGGCCCGCGGAGGCCGGGCAGGACCACCAGAGATGGCCATATGAAAGCCAAATTTTACCCATGACAGACGCCGGACGCGCCCCTGGCTGAGCCAGAGACGTGGTGTGAGTGTATCACCACAGAGCTGGTCTTTGCTCCGAGCTTCCAGTTACGCACGTTTCGAGCCCCAGTGGCGTAGCCAAGCAGGGTGCCTTCGGGTCCTGACCCATCTGGACGTGGCGAGGCCACCTGGGGACAAAATCCACAGTAATTCTTGGGAGTTAAAGGCGTCTCTAGTGTTATCATTTAAAAGCGGATCCCGAGGAGTATCACAAGGGGATTCCAAGCCTACAATGATAGCGGATCCCAAAAAGTTTTACAATCAGCGGCCAGAGCGTCCACTTTGGCTGGAACGGTCTCAACTCGACCCGATTTGCCCTCTTCCTGGGGCGAAATCCTGACTAGGCCTCCGCCAAGGCCCGGCCTACAGCCGGGCCGGGCCTCTTGTGGTCTTGTGCCGGGCCGCACAAGGCCACAAGAAGAACTTTGATTTGTATGACATCGGAGGAGCCTCAGTCGTGATGTGGGGGTTCTGAAAACGTCTGCCGTTTCCATATTTCAACCGTTGAACTTCTTCACGGAAATCCCAGTACGCAGAGCAACGGCAGACGAGTCGCTCAAAGAACAGGAAATACATGCCGATGATGCATGCACGTGCTTAAGCGATTCTCTTGCCAGCGGTCTACTGATTTCTCTGGAGTATATTCCAGACTGTTTATATTCCATTCGACGAATTTGGTCCAGTTAGGCGAATCATTTCATACGATGGCTTTGATTGATGCCAGAACACATGACATAATAACATCGTGATGTTAGTGTGATGTAAGAGCCAGACCCGTTTCTAAGTTGAAAGCTGCGCATATCTTCCCCGAATCTACATTGTCGTGTGACAGATCCCTGAATGAGAGCTGCTGCGGCTCCGACAGATCCCTGACTGAGAGCTGCTCCGGCTCTGACAGATCCCTGACTGAGAGCTGCTCCGGCTCTGACAGATCCCTGACTGAGAGCTGCTCCAGCTCTGACAGATCCCTGACTGAGAGCTGCTCCGGCTCTGACAGATCCCTGACTGAGAGTTGTTCTGGCTCTGACAGATCCTTGACTGAGGAATGTTCTGGCTCTGACAGATCCTTGAATGAGAGCTGCTCCGGCTCTGGCAGATCCCTGAATGAGAGCTGCTCCGGCTCTGACAGATCCCTGAATGAGAGCTGCTCCGGCTCTGGCAGATCCCTGAATGAGAGCTGCTCCGGCTCTGACAGATCCCTGACTGAGAGCTGCTCCGGCTCTGACAGATCCCTGAATGAGAGCTGCTCCGGCTCTGGCAGATCCCTGAATGAGAGCTGCTCCGGCTCTGACAGATCCCTGACTGAGAGCTGCTCCGGCTCTGGCAGATCCCTGAATGAGAGCTGCTCCGGCTCTGACAGATCCCTGACTGAGAGCTGTTCTGGCTCTGACAGATCCTTGACTGAGAGCTGCTCCGGCTCTGGCAGATCCCTGACTGAGAGCTGCTCCGGCTCTGACAGATCCCTGACTGAGAGCTGTTCTGGCTCTGGCAGATCTCTGAATGAGAGCTGCTCCGGCTCTGGCAGATCCCTGAATGAGAGCTGCTCCGGCTCTGACAGATCCCTGACTGAGAGCTGCTCCGGCTCTGGCAGATCCCTGAATGAGAGCTGCTCCACCTCTGACAGATCCCTGACTGAGAGCTGTTCTGGCTCTGACAGATCCTTGACTGAGGAGTGTTCTGGCTCTGACAGATCCCTGACTGAGAGCTGTTTTGGCTCTGCGAGGCCCATGCGATGCGCGTGACCACTCAGATCATCCAGCGCGTAACCACTCAGATGATCCAGCACGTGACCACTCAGATAATCCAGCGCGTAACCACTGAGATGATCCAGCGCGCGACCACTCAAGTGATGTGACCGTTCCACAGGTCTGCTATCGGCTACTTTGACGCCACGGACGACGAGCTGATCGATGTCCTGACCAAGAGAACCTTCTCCGAGAGGGCACTCATATCGCAGGCTTACTCCAATCTCTATGGCAAGGTCAGTCTCGTCCCACACCCTGCGTGAAATGCTGACCTTCCTTTGGGCCCCGGACGTTTTTCAGTTTGATCTTTGCCCACGCGCTGAAGCACGCGCTGTAAACGCGACGTGGGTGCGCTATTCGCTGAAAGCCTTGCAGTATGTGAAAGGAAGCTGTACTTAAACTGTCGGAACGAACGAGCGATCAGATTTGTGATCTGACCTGCTTGCTTTTGGAGACTTGTAGGCTGTATAGAGAAGCGAAAATCAGAAGAAAGGAGATCGGAAGAAGAGTTGGGGATGCAATTTTTCGGCGTTTGCCATCATCAGGCATTATAAAGAGGACAGAAAGGAGAAGGGAAGAAACATAAGCCTGGCACGTCCCCTACCCATGCAACAACTACCTGTGCGCGACTGGCGGCTGCAAATTTCGCGCCTGTTTGACGCCGGCAGCGACATCTATTGGTGGCCTGTTGGTGAGATTGAGTGACAATAGATGGCGCACGGTTAAAAACCACGAGACAGTGTGTTAGGCTTTAACAGTTGCCGCACATCATCCATCAGATTCCATCTAAACGCCATGTGGTTGAAGGGAGTCATCACTAGATGGCAGCGCCGGCGTCAGGCAGGCGGGATTTTGTGAGCCGCCAGTGCAGAGCGGGCAATCGCAGGGCTAGGATACGTGTCCTGCACACTTTTCCTCTTCTTTTCTGTCCCCTCTCTACGTGACCGATGATGACGATCACCAGAACTTCGTGTCTCTAGCTTTTTTCTGATTTTCGCTCATCTACCAGCCTGCAAGTTTCGAACGAAAACAAGTCAGTCTATCATGACATCAGGTCATTTATCTATTATAAAGAATAATGACCTGCATCGATGTTGTGATCCAAGCATCCACTTATTGGATTCAGGTACAGTTTCATCTGAACCCAAAAGCATGCACGCAGCTTCACCGTTCACCCTTGGTTGAGCGGACGAAAGTTGGTTCAACTTCGACAGCCCGACTGTATATGCCGCGTTCGGGTGTTCAATCCAGCTGCCAATTGAGACTCAAAGTCGAACTCCATTGACAACCAGTCAGCACAAATGTGTCAACGAAATGTGTGACATTCCTCTGAGTAGCCCCTCCTCATCCCACTTGTTCCTGCCATGCAGAACCTGTACAGGGACGTGACCAGGACAACGCGCGGCCACTTCGAGAACCTCATGCAGGCGCTGCTTCGGGGAAGCACCTACTACGAGTACCTGGCACAGGAGCTGCACGACGGCATGGACCGCATCGGCACCGACGAGGACACCGTGCTGGAAACGCTCATCAGCAGCACCAACGACGAGATCAAGATCATCGCGCCGCTCTACTACGCCAGTGAGTGGGGCGCGGGAGAGCGCTCAGCCTCCAGAGCCGAGGCCGCTGTGTCCGGACGAAGCGCTGGTGCTGTGTCCGGACGAAGCGCTGGTGCGCCACGGGCGTTTCGCTCGCTCCTGCCTTCGCTCTGCTTTTGTCGCGGCGTTAGGTGGAGTGCTGGGGTTGCAAGTGACCTGGCAGGGCACGCTGTCTCCGCACCAGAAGCCTCAGGCAGGCCAGTGAGGCGGACCGTGGCGGTCACACAGCCTCCCCTAGAAAGCTCTCGGCACGGCGTGCTCAACGCTGTCACCCCCACACGAGCTCAGAGACAGCATTGAGGCGTCTGCGTGTGTCACCGATTGGCGCTCACCGAACCATGTGTCACCGATTGGCGCTCACCGAACCAAGTCGAAGAAAACTTCTGTGTGTAGTCGGTTAGCGCCTACGCTCTTGAGCCTAATAACGACTCTATCTGATGTGTGTTTGCTAGCGTTACGTGATCCACTCCTGGTGCTGAGGGACATGCAATGTGCGGTGGCCGTTCGCTGCAGCTAAACCCAACAATGCACTGTCTGACGCGGTGTCACTCCTCAGTCGAGCAGGACACGCTGCTGGATGACATCAAGGGCGACTTCAGAAGCGACCTGGAGGACATCCTGGTAACGCTCGTCAACGGCAGCCGAGACAACAGCTTCAAAGTCAGCAAGCAGCGAGCCAGGGAACAGGCGGCTGCTCTTTACCAAGACGGTGGGTCTGCGGGAGTGGTGATGGCTGGGGATGGGGGCGGCGGGTGTGACACGCTCAGCGGGCTGGAAGCCTTCACTCGCATTAACAGGTATGTGTATATATGTATATATATATATATATATATATATATATATGCATGTATATACACATATATGTGTATATATGTGTGTGTGCCTGTTAACATACATACAACAGGTTATATATATATATATATATATATATATATATATATATATATATATATATATATATATATATTGTGTGTGTGTGTGTGTGTGTGTGTGTGTGTGTGTGTGTGTGTGTGTGTGTGTGTGTGTGTGTGTGTGTGTGTGTGTGTGTGTGTGTGTGTGTGTGTGTGTGTGTGTGTGTGTGTGTGTGTGTGTGTGTGTGTGTGTGTGTGTGTGTGTGTGTGTGTGTGTGTGTGTGTGTGTGTGTGTGTGTGTGTGTGTGTGTGTGTGTGTGTGTGTGGTGTGTGTGTGTGTGTGTGTGTGTGTGTGTGTGTGTGTGTGTGTGTGTGTGTGGTGTGTGTGTGTGTGTGTGTGTGTGTGTGTGTGGTGTGTGTGTGTGTGTGTGTGTGTGTGTGTGTGTGCCTGTTAACATACATATAACATGTATATATATATATATATATATATATATATATATATATATGTATACTATAATGTATGTTTACATATACATAAGTACATCATATTCATGAGTTGTGATGAAGCGTCTGAATAGTCATATGAGGATTGCGAGAAGTGTGTTTCTATGATAGCACTCCGATAAATAATCTGATGGTAAACCGACGCATGCCACCTTACCCATGGAACACTCAGTTAATATTGTCTGTCCGTGCCCATACCCTGTGGTAATGGCGCTGAGACTCATGAACCAAGAGCGTAACAGCGTTGAAGGCGGCTGCAATCTTCGTCTTCCTTGGACTAAATATCAGCGTCCAACGGCTAAAAACTTACCTGGATATGCAGACAAAGGCTGCAAGAGGCCACCATCTCAGAACATTGCTTCACATTTGAAGCATTGCCAAATGCTTGCTTCCACCTTGCTAAGTTTCAGCCGTGGCTGGAGACTGGAATCCGCTTGAATCCGCTTGAATCTGGAATCCGCTTGACGTGACGCCCTATCGTCGGACATGGACTCGATTCTAGTGATTGGAAAGTATTTAAAGCAGTCATCGCATGCCTGACGCTTGTCGCCACATGTTTATTGGTCATTTCTAAGCGAGGCCTCTAAGCGGCTTTTTGATTTCCTAGTTATTTATCGCGGAGCAAGGCCGATAGCGGCGCGCTTACGTGTGTGCAATGCTCTTCGCAGCTGCACTGAAAAACTCACATAAAGCATTGAACTTTTTAAGGTTTCCTGGCTCTCCCTGATCCAACGCCAATCTAACTCACCAGCGTTCTTAATCTGACGGTCCCGTGACTTCAACGGCAGGAGAAAACCGCCTCGGTACCCAAGAGGAGACGTTCAAGTACTACCTGACGCGCGAGAACTACGCGCAGCTGGCCCTCATCTTCTCGGAGTACGAGCAGCTCGCCGGACAGTCCTTCACCGAAGCCCTGGAGGACGAGTTCTCGCGTCATGTCGAGGACGCCGTGCTGGCCATTGGTAAGGCGATGGAGATGGTTCAGCTGGACCGACTGACATCCTGAGAATCTCTTTCAGCCCTCGTCTAGGGGACTTGATGTCAAAGTACGCAGATGTAAACGCACGCAGAAAAGATGTAAAGATGTAAGCGATATGGATTCCCTAGGGGGCCACCGAAAATCCTGGCGTGATTATACAGCATGCGGGAGAAGTATCCTCAGAAAGCATAGGGGGTCGTATCGACCCCCCCCCCCCCCCTTCCATCAGTGCGAGAGGTAGAATTGGAGATAAGTGATAGACATTAAATAGGAGGGCCAGAGGTCGCGGCTGTACACAAAGGGAAAACCGCGTTATGCCTCAAACGATGCCTTACTGCTTTCACAACTTGTCAGTTCTTCGGCCTCTAAGCAAGACAAGCAAAGAGCAGGGCATAGAGCCAAACCAGCCCTCCTCGTTCGAAATGGCTTGCCAGTGGAAGCCATCAGCCAATCGCCGGGGAGGGCGGCACCTAACCTAACTTAACCCACCCCTCCCCTCGCCGCAGTGGAGGTGACCCGTAACCTGCCGCGCTACTTCGCGCTGCGCCTGCACGACGCGCTGTGGGGTCGAGGACCGCTCAGCAAGGACGACAGCTCCCTGATCCGGATCGTGGTGTCGCGCGCCGAGATCGACCTGGCCACCATCGCCGAGGAGTACAGGCTGAAGTACGGCCGCGCGCTCGTCGACGACATCGAGGTGAGCTTGGCGGGCCGCGGCGCGGCACCGGACGCGGCTGGCGCCACGCCAGAGGTCGGCGCGGTAGGAAGCGCCGCGGTCTTTAATCGGGAGACTCGAGTTCGAATCCTATCTCACTCGTGATGGGACAAAAACGGTTTATAAGCAGTTAAAACGGTTTATAAACGGTTAAAATGGTGTATTCGTAGTACGACTGAGCAACATTGGTGACATTTCGCACTTGCTGTGGTATATGAATCTCGCGGGGACTCACGGAGTTATTAGGCCACCACGGACTTATACGTAAAAGTTTGCTACAATACTACAGTACAGTACAGTTTGCTACATCGTTAAAAGGTCGAATGCCAGAGGGCAAAAGGTTATCAAAACACTAGGAATTCATGCATCTAGTGAGGTTAATATAGATGTGAGGATAGTCATTTTCCTCCTAAAGTTGCCGTACATTTTTAACGCTTGTGATGCTCGCTTCACTGCATTGGCTATTAGCTTTATTAAGGTCTTTGTTTTACCCTAATCTTGTACCCATGCGCTCTGAAATGCAACATAACATTGATCACGAAGTGTGCTGTTAGTGCCAAATGCAGCTAAGCTCAGCGCAAAACGCAAACATGGCGCAAACACGCTTGCCTGTGAGCCGAATCGTACATTCTCTCTGTTCGTCACCTCGAACAAAAGCATACCTGATTTCATAGCCAGCTGAGCCCAACAGACCACGCCTGCGTCGCCTTCTCCTACTCATATCCTGGATAGTTTCCGCGCTCAGCGGGGACTCATATCGTTGGTGTCATTTCACGCCCTCGGCTGACCTGACGACCCGGCGATGCCTTGTTTCAGCTCAAGTCCACTGGGGACTATGAGGAGGCGCTCGTCTCACTCTGCGGCCGCAGCCCCAGCAAGTGACTTGCCACCAACGACCGGTGACATGCGCTGTGGCTAGTGACGATTCATAGCCAGAAGCCTAAATGCGACCTGTTTCCAAGCGCTATGCGTTTTCTGACAATATCACAGTATCAAACAAACCTGGCCAATATCTGATTCTTGTGGAGATTACAACGATCCGCAGTCTGCGCCCAACGTTTTAGGTCGCGCTCGCTTGTCGCGTCCTTTCTTGCGCGGATTTGGCAATGTGAAGAACTGTAGAGACTGATAAATAAATTGATGTATCTGGGCGTCCGAGTGATGTAGCTTACGTTCCCTGATTCAGAGCCGGATCCAGCTATCAGAACCGACGTAACGTCAGCTCACTAACAAACGTAAATCTGTCCGTGGGACTAACATAGCTTGAAGGTCTTAGCGCAAGGGACCAAAGCGTCATTGTCCAGCAATAAACAGACGATGCGGGACAATGCACTGTGTGAGTTAACCGTTTTGGGTGATCATATTTTTTTTCATATTTGGGTGATCATAAGACGGCTCGGTAACACATACAACAATGCATTTTTACCAACACGAGCAAAGTATTAAGTGGATGTATGACGTACATTCATCTTTATTTTTAATATAAATGCTTCAGAGAACATTGGCATTACATCTCACCGTTTATGAGCTATGAACATCTGATGGACATCCATTTCGTCCAACGCCAATCTGGATCGGCCATCCTTTGGAGCTGGCCGTCATGCCCCCATTTTTCGGAAAACGCACAGGGTCTTCAAGTCAAACTCAGCACCTTGCTCCTAACCCGAACCGGGGAGCAGTTTAACACCATTTTACCGGAAATGAAACTTAACACGCGTCTGGGTGGCCGGCTGAATACCACATGCCGGGGTGAGTGGATTGAAGTTGACGCTTTGATGTACAAAAAACTATAAGAAAACTATGCAACGATAAGACACATCAAACTCACAAGGGAATCAGCCTGCACTTGAAGCCACTTTTTCAAATTTTTAGATTCCTTTGTCATGAGTTTTTGGTCAAATGAGGTCAAACAAGGTCAAACTATTTATTGGTATCCAAAGTACCACGGGCCTACTCATGAAACCGTCTGGAACCTACTCATCTGTTCTAAGCAAATGTCACTGGCATTCATCACAAGCCGGTGACCTTATTTGGCAGTTTTAAGGTCATGGTGAAGATCGAAACCTTAGGAGAGTCTATTGTTTTAATTTAAAACAGCGTCAAGACTTACGCTAGGTGCTATGTTCCTAACAGAACGTGGATCCGGGTCATCTCAGGTCAGTGACGTACTCTGACCTTTACGAAGTTCATGGAGAATATCTATTACGGTTCCTGTTATGAATAAATTTTAAAGGAACACCAGAAACTACCCCTTGGATTAAGCCCTCTAGTACAAATTCAGGCTGGCTTTGACCTCGCCCTGCCCTTCATACCTGCCCAAGGTTAATATCATTTGTCGTTATTCTTAATTCAGATGTCATTATCGTCTAAGAACTATCTCAGAGACACATGGCTTCGTCTAACACTCCGTTGTGGCATCAGATTAAGTGATTCCCTTGAAAATGGTTTTGCTGACGGGCACGGCCTGACTGACCTGCCATGAGTGAGCGATCTTTCGAGGCGCGTCTAATTCTCATACCAAAAGATCCGCTATTCCATTACCTACAGCTATGCAGAGTTTAGCGTGGATACGCCACGCCTTTCGGAAATGACTGTGGAAAAACCATCGGGTGGGTGTGGGGGTGGGGTGGGGTAAATTGACCCTCCACCCCAGCGCGTGTTAAAGTGGGAACATGTCTGCTTCATTACCGTCTTGCCGGAAATGGCTGCTCCCCACTCGCTTCTCCTTGGAGCTACCCATTCTGGTGGCTTGCTGGCCACCATGGATGCACCAGCCTACCCTGCTCAGACCTCCATATAACCTCGAGGCCCGCCATTTTCACAAACCTTTTGTTCAGAGCTATTTCAATCAGTTGAACCGGCCCACCTGAGATGTTCCGCCGGCTGTCAACACTCTCGAAAAACGGAAAAACGGAAAAGGAAACGGAAAAAGCGTCCCGGGTGTCTCGGGATATAATCGATCACAATAGATTTTTAACTTTTTCAGTTTAGAGAAGAGGTCGCAGGGCCCACATCCATTATATCTTGAAATTGAATAAGACAGAGCCGTGGGAAAACGGTATTAGAAACATCTTGTCAAACTGTATCGGATAAGTGTAACTAGACAACGGTGAATGTAACCCCGCACAGGTAAAATCATATAATAGCCATTTTAGACACCACACGTTATGCCAAGAGCTAAGCAAGCATGGCATAAACAGCTATTTCCAAGTTAAATGACATATTCATGTTTGGGACACCCGGTTTTTATCATCCACAATGTTTTGTGCATCTCACAATGGCGGTCTGAGTGACCTGTTGCCAATTAGGTCTATACTTGGACTAGTTGTTGAACTTTAGCCCCGGTAGACATTAAGGTTCAAAACATAATTATATGCTCGACACAGAAACACGTTAGTTTCCGGATCACTTCAGCAGAATTATTCCTTTGTATGATGCTTTTGTGGATTGGGCTGTTACTACACTAGCAGTCGGATTATATATATATATATATATATATATATATATATATATATATAACGTTACGGTAAACTAAAGTTACTTGACTTACACTTCACCATTATCCATATATTTGTTATTCATGGCCAGATGAAATGGAAAAGGTTGTAAAGGTCCACATTTTCTCACATGAACCTGAGGTGACCCAAAGGGAACCTGAATACATTGCCATACTGCTTTTGTGTCATCGTTCGTACAACATCAAATAGATGTATGATGATGGTCATGACGGACCTAGCCTGCCCCTCGACCCAGCCCTCAAATTAGGTTAACACAGTTTTATAGCGAAGCAGTCGTCTTCCCTATGAAATCCATGTCGTGACAGTGTGAGACGATATAATTCAATGCGCGAAGATGCAAAGAATATCTGTTCACGTGTTCGACTTAGCCGTAATTTTCTAACCAGTCGCGGACCAGCCAGTGAGTGGACTCGTGGTCTGAGCTGATTGGCAATCACGAGTGGCGAAGATGGAAACCACTGGAATTTTAAAGGCGGCGATGCGTTGGCACACTACTCTTCTCGTGGCCTTTCAATGGCACCTGCTATTCAGGCCAGACCAGACCACTGCAGTGGTCAGCAGTGTACTGGAGGTGAGCCCGAGCTATCAAAAGCGAGAATAATACGCGGTCACTGCAGTCGTGACGCGAAAATACTGCGGGAATTACCTCGAGGTGGGGTAGATAATAGGAGTGGTATTTGATGGCGATCCGTTCATGATCGACACCAATATGAAATGAAGGTTCCTTCTTGAATACTTGCGGTACTTCCCAGATCGTTATTTTCTTTGTTGGGTGTCGTGGTCGTGAAAGCGGACGTCATTGTCTGAGAATATGGAGGTTGGAATATGTCGATAGTGTATTATCCTCGTTTCCCATCTTCCCCTTCCCTCTATCATCGCATCTAAATGGCCAAATGCGACCACAGTATGCATGTGAAAAGCAAGATTATCAAATTCTACGAAACTGTTTCGCTCAAAACGAAGTGCATCCGGCAATAATGCACATATTTGATTCTCTCAACAGAGGGCGGCGTTACCGTGCAGTTATAACAATACTCATAAAAATTACCCTTTCCTTTAAGTTTGAAAATGGAAGGGAACAAAACCGTTGAGAACTTTTGATAGAGGAGGTCAGGTCGTGTATTTTCTGTCTGGTCCCTCCCACACTTTAAAATGGATCCCCCCCCCCCCTCCTGCCTATTGAAAAGGTTCATTTGGTGGCCGCCAACGGACGTTCCATCTCAGGCCGTGAAGAGTTGGGCTGGTTATAACATTTGACCCGACATTCCCAGCCACCGCCGTTCGCCACCATCCCCTTCACACAGGTCGTGGTAGCCTAATAGGTAATATTCCGTCTGAGGCTCAGCACGAGGGATGAAAATCTGTACTTCACCGTACAGCACGCATCTGCATACGAGGTTTTGTGAGAGCATATTGTCAAAAGAGCTTCGTACCCGACCAAAATTTACATACAAACTTTGTGCGCTTGCGTCATTTATCGAAATCCGAACCCCACCAATGCCACGAAACTTGCGAGAAAATCCAAAGTGTACTGACAACATACGTAAAAGCTTTTTGTTGGACATCGAGAGGTTTGACCTCCAGAGGTCATAAGGGGTCATCCGTTATGTGTCGAAAAACTGGTTTCATATAATACACCATTTGGTCTGAAATATTATGCAGATTTCAGAAAGGCCCTGAAAACAATATTAAGCCAAACACACCAAAAGATATTCCCAAAGGATGTGCAAAATATATAACTATCGAAGATTAATAACACACAAATGAGTGCAACCTTATTTGCTGGGGCCCATATCAGCCTATTTTAATTGAATGTGCACACAAATGGAGCCAGCGTTTTAAGGTGGAGAAAGTCACCCAGCCAGCACGTCCAACTGGGACCCATATTGGTCCCAGTTGGACAGTCATATGGGGCCCACCAAGGTTGTCCACTTTGGTCCCATGTGGGCATGTCATGGGCAAGCACCTGGGTCCCATATGGGTGACCGTTGTTGGGCCAATGGGAGGCCTAACTGGGGCACACATGGAACCCATCCAACGTTTACAACCAGGACCCATGTGGGTCCGAGATGGGTAACCAAATAGGGCCCATCTGGGCTTGCTACCTCGGGCCCATACGGGCATGTCATGGGCAACCAACTGGGTCCTACATCGAAGCCCATGTGGGGCCCTTGTGGGGCTTACCTGGGACACATGGGACCCACCTGGGCAGCCCAAATGCGACCCGCCTGGGCAGCCCAGGTGGTTCCCATGTGGGCAGCCCAGTTGGGACCCGCCTGGGTAACTCAGTTAGGCCAGCCCACCACGGGCCAGTCCAGCTGGGGCCCACGTAACCAGCCCAGATTGGCCCATATAACTAGCCCAGATGGGCCCCAATAACGCTTCCCCGATATGCCATGTCAAGTTCCTTCTGATGAATCGACGGCCGCACTTCCAGGCAGACTGCTTCATATCATCGATAATAAGGCAGGTCAAAGTTTATTTGCCATGTATTTGACCGAAACTGCCTCAACAACGGCACCCTTGCGCAAAGCGTACACTTCCCTGTTATCATGCCCGATGCGACAATTGCTAAATTAAACTAAACACAATAAAAAGTGCTTAATTAAGCACTGAACTGGAGTGCAGGTCATGTCAGGTTACGTGATGACCCCACTTAAACAAATGTAAGTGACACATTTCCAGAAAAAACCGGAGCTGAATGATGTTACTTGCTTGATTGAATGAGGCCTAGTTAAAAAGTTGGAAAAATACGCGTACGCATAAAATCAGTTCCTGTCACAATACACCATTTACCACTGAATTTTATATGGCACCTGTGGACTTGTAAAATTCCGACCCCTCTGATTTTTTTTTAGAAACATTATAAACATAGCACAGTTCAAATAAGGAGGGCATCTCTCGGCTTTTCATGGACATCAAAACCTGCAACCTATAGACTTCACCGTAGGCCAGATCGATATTTGTTGCGTCCAGATATAGGCTGCTAGTGCACTTCGGCCTTTCTCTTGCGCAATTTTCGTGAAAGTAGAAGGGTCGTCAATTTTTGCTGAACATGGGTATCAAACTGCTACGAACCTCAGACAAGTAACTGTGCTAAAGTGTTTTTTTAAGCAAAAGTTGTCCCTAACAAACATATGCGCCCGAGCATTCGCATACAAGCAACTGTTTACGACCTCTTTCCATACGAACTCGTGCGCTTATAAACACTTGCGCTGCGAACCCTTTTCCGACGAACCTCTCTCCTTGCCATCGTTATCTATACGTCCTTTTTCATTGCAAACTTTTTCTGGTACTAACTTAATACCTCACTTCATCCTGACGAACTTAAGCGACACCTTAATCACGCGAAAAATTGTTATATGCACTTTCTTTCTATTGCACCTGTGTCCGCAACCCGTTCCCGACGTCCCCATAGTGTCGTCGCCCCTGATTGAGGGTTACATATCGTCGCATTCCTAGATGTCCTCTACGTGCCGAAAAAGCACAGAGCGTTTCCTCCGGTTCGCGAACCCCGTAGATCGAGCAGCAAGACTTGTGAGCTTATTGTAACTTGGCTCCTAACGTAACGTAACGTAACTCGAAAGCTGAATCCACTCATAGCGATGAGACACCCCCTAGAAGTGAACTCAAGGGTTAATCGATTTCAAACGAAGTCTGTTTGACCACCTCACACGTTTTAGTGTTATTTGCAATGGCCCACTGACATAAAGTGGGCATATCCAACGTCGAACGACATCGCACAGAAAAATCATTCTCGTCGGCTTTTACAGAGGTCTTTTTGCGCATGAAGTTTTTTAAACTATTTGGTAGCTTTGGTATCATACAAAACAAACGCATGAAAGGCAGAAACTGTGATATTTTTAAACAACGCGTCATTTCTGTGAAGACGTTTAGGGGGGTGCGTAATGCAGGGCAGCGCCCCTGGGCAAACTATTCGTTCGCAGTTTCCTGTATTACGTCCACAGCTGGCATAACAAATACATTGACATGAGCGAAGGAGATGATGCCAGAAGGTAATGAAACGTTGCGTGGACCTACAAGTAGGCGCATGATCATGGATGATGCGTGCCACATGCTCCTATTTTAAGTCAGTTTGAGCTGCTTGTGCAGACCATACGTCACCATGGGCCCGCCTGTTGATATGCTTACAACCTGTTGATTTGAAAATGTCAATCTAAAGTAGTGGGAGCTAGTTTCCACCTATTTACCTGACTATATGCTTGTGTGTTGTGACCATAATTGAGCCATTCCCAGGATGGTCACATGACCTTACACCATGTCTTTCAGTGGTGATTGTGCTGAACTCATGATTATTGCCCTTTCTGACTCACTGCTACTGTTTTTGTGTAATTTTGGAATTGTAATAGAGTGAAAATGGTGAAAAGAACTGAATAACTCACCCTTCTCCAGTCTGCAAAAATACCCTCTGCCAGATACCCACCCATCAGTGACCAGAACCTTGAGCTCTCATGTGCTG
This sequence comes from Pollicipes pollicipes, assembly GCF_011947565.3. NCBI lineage: Eukaryota > Metazoa > Arthropoda > Thecostraca > Pollicipedomorpha > Pollicipedidae > Pollicipes > Pollicipes pollicipes. The sequence goes on from NW_023597055.1 coordinate 9,290,297, forward strand.
AAGTGAGGTCATACTGAATTGCTCTGATTTCTGTAATGTTTTTTGCTTGAAAAATGTCTTCAGAGTATTTTGTCTTGAGATTACCCTTACAACATTGTTATTTCCCTGAAGAATTGGCTCCCTTTGGTTTGAAATGGGTAGTGCTATGCACTGAACTCTCAATGCCAAAGTCTATAGAGCATAAATACTGGAATTGTTTCAGTGATGCTGCTGCCAGGCAGGACATGGTCATAGCAACATACATATTTTGTAGTCTGGACCCAGAGAGCTAAAGCTGTTACTGGTAGGACATGATTAACTAAAATGTGAAAGCATGTAAACATGCCCCACATTTTCCACTGACAACAATACTGACAGCTGTGGCCTATTTACAACCATGCATTGTAAGTAATCTTGATATTGTACTGAAAGTTTTGCTGGATTTGGTCTCACCACCTAAATGATCTTAATGAAGTGAACCCAAAATTTCTGAAGCATTGGGCAAAAAATGAAAGAAAATAATTGTTATAACTTTTCTTTAAAAACATGGCAATGCATGTTATGTGGGATCTGTACCAGAATAAAAATATTGGCAATTTCAATGCATATCCCTCACAAATGTAAGCTCTCAGTTGGGCACAGTCACCATTAATTGAAATGCATGCTGGGCCAATGCTTCTTGAAGTTATGATATTACAAAGGCAGTATCATGCAAAGATATTCTGCAATAATTTTTTGCAAGAGTAATGGTTGAAGTCAATGCAAGCTTGGCTGGCTTTTGTTCAGTACACACAAGCATGAAGTTTGAAGCACTGATGTACTTCAGCTTCCAGTGCAATAAATGTTATTTTTGCAGGCTGGCAGTGAGTTACAAAACTCCTGGAATTACCTGAATTATGGTGCAAATGTCACTGTCTTGACCCATGGCCTGTTATGAGTTGCATTATATAAGAAGCATGAATAAAAAACAAAAGGCAGCCATCAATCATTATATGGGCACCACATGACCAATGTAGTCAGCATGCCCCAAAGCCCAAATCATCATCATCAATCATGATAACAAGAAATTCATGAAAAACCTTACCATGATGAAAGGACTACTGGTGCAAATTACAGTTTACTCTGCATTAACTGTTTTGTTGATTCAGCATTTTGTTGATCCAGATCCCCCTCCAGTAACATTTAGAAATCATTTGGACCAGCTCTAAAGGTCTAAGAATGCCATTTATAGCTAAATTCAGACAGGTCAGGTGCTAAGATGAGTTTAGAGAATGCATGTGAAACTTGAGGTAGGTCAGCCTTGATGGACCCCAGTGGCTCCTTTTTGTCCCAATATCTTTATGTCCTTATACTTTCATTAAACACTTCTTATGCTTAAGCATAGAGCCGGGGTATAGTTTTCTATTCAGTTGCAGTGCCACACCCCTGCTCCTCTTGAGCTTCAGCCCTCGCTCACCCCTACCCCTAACTTTGAAAAGAAGTGTGTCTTTGGGGTAGGTTTCATGATACAATTTTTCACCATTCTATCCTCCCCAGCCCCTTCCAACCTATTTTGTGAAACAGTACCCTGGTCTGCATTGATTGTTTGCAAAATGACTGCAAAATGGGCACACCATTCATTGCCCCAGAACTATAGTTTCCTGTGCACATGATGACATTTACCTTGGCAGGAATAGTGAAATCAATATGGTGCTTTGATGTCTGCTCTGATTGTGTCATTATAGCCTTTTGATAAATGGTACAGTTGTTCAGATGATGTTACTAGATAATGAGCAATGGACTTTCTCTTATTTCAGTGCTGGAAATCATCCGTCAACATTCTATGGTGTCAACCTAGGTCTGCCTGAAGGTGCCCAAAGACCAGAAGGTAAGTGGTGCCATGTCCACAAACTCTGGTGTGTCAGTAATTTAGTGTCTGTATGGGTGGGCATGCATAAATAACAATGCATCATTTTGTGTTTGCTTTTGCTGTGCTGTGGCAATGGTCATCTTGGTCTTTGGCTTCCCAAAATACCTGGCTACCAGTCAGCTGGTGGCAGTCACAAGTCACTTATGCCTGCTTCAGTACATATTCACATACTGGCTCACATGCTGATTGGCCTTGACAGCATGTGAGCTTATCATGTTAAATGCAATTGCAGGGTAAGTTGAATCTTCAATGCTGTACAACTCACACACATTCAGCCATGCATATATCCTCCTCATGTCTCTTGTGACGATCAGGGGTGTTTCAGCATTCATTTCTCATCAGTTAGTCACTTCAGACAGCAGAACCAAATCATGGAAGTGGTAGGGTATCTGATTTATATTCATTGCAAGAGTTATTGTGTTCAGCAAATTACAGCTCCAAAGTTTTGTGTTAGTGGAACTGGCTGTAATATCTTATGCCTAAATGCTTACTGAATAGTGCTCTAGGTACTAAATAGCACTCTGAATAGCACTCTAGAGCAAGTTCAACATATTTATGTGCGAGACAACACAAGCAAGCAACATTTTAGTTACAGGGCAGCTTGGCCTATTTGGACCATTCGCCGGAGCTGCTGCATATGAAACTATGTAGGTGCAGCATTTGTGGCGCTGGTTCGATGATCATCCCATGTGACTGCTGGTCCCGAGCACGGCCTCGTGTAGAGCAGCAGACGCTGGTGCGGTGATCTTTGCGTACTGTGCTCTGAATAGGAGCCTCCGACTGCGCTCGTTGAAAGATGAGTTTCCGCTGAGCCGTTGGACGCCGATTTGTGAGGTCACACCCGGCACCGGATGCGGTGCTCCCCGGCAGATGTTCCGCTGGTGTGCACCAGCATCCAGGAGGTGCAGGCGGCGGTGCGCACGCACAAGACGGCCCGCTTCAAGCAGTTCACGTGTCGCGAGCTGGCGGCCGTCTACAGCGGCCAGAGACTGGAGCCGGCCGAGCCCACGTCGCCCGCGGCCGCGCCGGCCGCCGCCGCGGGCGGCGAGAAGCCGTCCCCCTTCAGGAACCCCACTCGGCCGGAGTTCCAGGTGAGGTTCGGGCGGGGCGGGGCGGAGCGAGGCGGGACCGTCGTTGTACGTTCGGCCGGCTCCCGTCGGCGTCGGGCCTCGCGCAGGCGGGAGCCGGGGGCGTCGGTCAGACCGGGAGCGCGTGACTACCGCCACGTGCCGAGCGGGCTGCGACGGCAGACTGTAGCAGACCGTGACCTGGGCGCTCCGCGTCAGGAGTGTTTCGTGTCGAACCTCACGCTGGCAGCGGTGGGCGGGATGTATGTAGTGCAGTGGCCATCCAGTTTCGGGTTAATACTCCAGATTTCATCATTGCCGCTGAGCTCGGACTTCAGATTTACGTGGTTGAACCGTGACATGTTTCCATTTTCGGCCCATGAGTACAGACAGCGAAAAGAGACTGAAACAATAACGTTGTCCACGTGCGGTACCGACTTACGCGGTGCCCCCCACCCTGTGGCCGCCCTCCGCCGGCGTCACGCGCCCTGTGCGCCTTCGGCAGGCGTTCCGCTCGCTGGTGGAGCACGGCGACGAGGCGGCCGTGGCGGCGGCCGTCGAGCGCAACCCGCGCCTGCTGGTCAGTAGCGGCGACGCGCCGGCGCTGCTGCGCGAGGGGCCGCGCCACAACGCGCTTCACTTGGCGGCGCTGCACGGCCGGCCGGCCGTCTGCCGCCGCCTGCTGCAGGCCGTCGCCGAGCCCGGCTTCTTCCGCATCCTCTACCCGGACGATGAGCCCGAGGTGGGTCCGAGACTGAACCGGGACGAGCGGCCCGGAGCGGGCGGGGACGCGATGTCAGCGGCTGGACCGGGACGATGGACGAGCGGTGTGTGTCAGAGTGTGGACCCGGGATGCGAGTTCAGATAGTATGATAGAATGATAGTCATATCAATGATAGTAGTCAACAATCATGTCATAGTCATAGTCAGTAGCCATATGTCGTAGTCTTAGTCAATGATAGAATGGTAGTGAGATATAATGCAAAATGGAGAGTGTACCAGCAAGATGATTATTTGGATGTGGGTGGAGAGCCTGATGCGAACCGGGCGGGGGTGTCAGAGGATTCACCTGGACGATGGGCGGCGGGCGCTGGTTCTACACGTCGAAGGCTGTACTCGGACGACATGCGTGTTATGTGCCGGGGCTGTATGTCAGGAGCTGTACCCACCCATGCTAGAAGTCATGTGCGCGGGCCGTGTTTCAGAGCATGCGTGGCCAAGACATGCTTGCACAGTTGACTGCGGCTGACCAAGAATGCTGATGTGCAGTTTGGATGCATGTCCTGGATGGGCCTCTGGATGGTTGGCAGTATGCCATGTCAGAGGCTGACCCTGGGCCCCGGTGCGAATGAACGTACGCCAGGGACGCCACCCGAACTGTAATTACCATGTCAAGTGCAGGCTGCTTGTCACAGGCCGCTCCGGAACGATAAGCGATGGGCCCTGACTAGCCAATGAAGCCCGCGTTTGGGGCTTGTCGGTGGGTGCGACATGTGAGTGGCAAAAGGTGAAATGATGAATGTTAGCCGACTCCCGCCTGCGCACCAACAACTGGATTAAACACCATCAGCACTATATTCTGTGGGCTAGGGGTCTCCAAGGTAACCGCCTCCATCCGAATCCAACCGCCACCGTCCGTCCGCTTGGGCCCATGCCTGCCTGGGCCAGCTGTTTACTCCTGTTGGCGTGTCTTGTCCGCGCATGTCCCTCTTGCCAGGCGTCGCCAGTCAGCGAATCTGACCTGTAACCTCTGACCTCGGCAGGTGGCAGCCGCGCGCGCCAGGCGGGTCACCGACCTCTACCTGAACGTGCCGACCAAGGGCACGTACGAGACGCCGCTCCACCTGGCCTCCAAGCTCGGTCACGTGGAGGTGGTGCGCGAGCTGGTGCGGCACCCGGCCTGCAAGCGCGACGTCCGCAACAAGTTCGGCGAGACGCCCGAGCAGGTCAGGGGCGCGGGTGCGGTGCAGAGGCGCGGGGGCGGTCACAGCGGAGTGGCAGGTCAGGGACGCGCGCTGGCGCAGGGGCGAGGGGCGGTCATAGCGGAGTGGCAGGTCAGGGACGCGCGCTGGCGCAGGGGCGAGGGGCGGTCATAGCGGAGTGGCCGGTCAGGGACGCGGGTACGTCGCAGGGGCGAGGGGCGGTCATAGCGGAGTGGCAGGTCAGGGACGCGGGTACGGCGCAGGGGCGAGGGGGCGGTCATAGCGGAGTGGCAGGTCAGGGACGCGGGTGCGGCGCAGGGGCGAGGGGCGGTCATAGCGGAGTGGCAGGTCAGGGGCGCGGGTACGGCGCAGGGGCGAGGGGCGGTCATAGCGGAGTGGCAGGTCAGGGACGCGGGTACGGCGCAGGGACGGGGAAGCGGTCATAGCGGAGTGGCAGGTCAGGGACGCGGGTGCGGCGCAGGGACGAGGAAGCGGTCATAGCAGAGTGGCAGGTCAGGGACGCGCGCTGGCGCAGAGACAAGGGATTGGCCAGGGAACCAGGAGTGATGCCAACGTGCGAAGAGAGCTGAGAGACGCGAGGATGGATGAGAGGCGGAAGGGACAGTCGTCTTTGAAGACAGGGTCAGTAAGACGGTCTTCACGGGTCAGCGAGACAGGGGACAACCGAGAGACACGGGCGGGTCAAAAGCGCTCAAACGGGTCATAGAGACGCGCAGCAGACCAGGGAGACAGCGGACAGGTCACAATGGCTCGAGCTGTTCGGAGACACAGGGACAAGCCATTGGGATGCAGATGGGCCGCGGGTGTAACGGCCGCCGTCGTCGGGAGCCGCGCTGGCCTGGCGGGACCAGTCGGCACGGGTGTGACGCCGTGTGACGTAACGTCATGTGACGTCACGCCGCGTGACGTGGCGCCGGTGACGTGACGCTGTGACGCGGCACCAGCCAGTGTGACGCCGTGTGACGTTACGCCATGTGACGTTACGCCGTGTGACGCGTCGCCGTGTGACGTGACGCCGTGACGCGGCACCAGCCGGCGTGACGCCGTGCGTGCCCGGCAGGTGATCTGCAAGCAGAGCAAGGGCGGCGAGTCTGCGGACGCGGCGCGCCAGCTGGCGTTCTTGCTGCAGGACCCGTACTACGTGCAGGTGCTGGCAGACGCGGACGGCTGCGAGCCGCCCGTGCTGGCGCCGCCCTGCTCGCCACAGCAGGGCAGGCCAGTCGGGGAGTCCCCGGTGCAGGTCAGTGACGCGCGCTCGCTCCGGTGAAGGTCAGTGACCTTGACCCCAGCTGGGTGGGTCGGCCGGAACAGCATCGGTGCAAGTCGGTGCTCTTACTCCCCTCGCTTGCTTTCTCATTGCATTGTGTATCATTCATTCTTTAACGGTGAAATTAACTTCATGATTATGATTGTACTAATCAGACAACATGCCGTGCCCTGGTTTTCTCCTTCGTCTAGCAGGAGTTGGGGCGCGGACTCCACATTACACCCCGCTGTTGCCTGACTGCCGCCGCTAGAGTCTGGTTTCCTCGCCACACCCCGCTGTTACCTGACTTCCACCGCCCGCCGCCAGAGTCCGAGCTTCACCCTACACCCCGCTGTTACCTGACTGCCGCCTCCCGCCGCCAGAGTCCGGACTCCACATTACACCCCGCTGTTACCTGACTTCCACCGCCCGCCGCCAGAGTCCGAGCTTCACCCTACACCCCGCTGTTACCTGACTGCCGCCTCCCGCCACCAGAGTCCGGACTCCACATTACACCCCGCTGTTACCTGACTGCCGCCTCCCGCCGCCAGAGTCCGGACTCCACATTACACCCCGCTGTTACCTGACTGCCGCCTCCCGCCGCCAGAGTCCGGACTCCACATTACACCCCGCTGTTACCTGACTGCCGCCTCCCGCCGCCAGAGTCCGGACTCCACATTACACCCCGCTGTTACCTGACTGCCGCCGCCCGCCGCCAGAGTCCGGACTCCACATTACACCCCGCTGTTACCTGACTGCCGCCGCCCGCCGCCAGAGTCCGGACTCCACATTACACCCCGCTGTTACCTGACTGCCGCCTCCCGCCGCCAGAGTCCGGACTCCACATTACACCCCGCTGTTACCTGACTGCGACCTCCCGCCGCCAGAGTCCGGACTCCACATTACACCCCGCTGTTACCTGACTGCCGCCTCCCGCCGCCAGAGTCCGGACTCCACATGACACCCTGCTGTTACCTGACTGCGACCTCCCGCCGCCAGAGTCCGAGCTCCGCACTACACCCCGCTGTTACCTGACTGCCGCCTCCCGCCGCCAGAGTCCGGACCCCACATTACACCCCGCTGTTACCTGACTGCGACCTCCCGCCGCCAGAGTCCGGACTCCACATTACACCCCGCTGTTACCTGACTGCCGCCTCCCGCCGCCAGAGTCCGGACTCCACATTACACCCCGCTGTTACCTGACTGCGACCTCCCGCCGCCAGAGTCCGGACTCCACATTACACCCCGCTGTTACCTGACTGCGACCTCCCGCCGCCAGAGTCCGAGCTCCGCACTACGCCCCGCTGTTACCTGACTGCCGCCTCCCGCCGCCAGAGTCCGGACTCCACATTACACCCCGCTGTTACCTGACTGCCACCTCCCGCCGCCAGAGTCCGAGCTCCGTACTACACCCCGCTGTTACCTGACTGCCGCCGCCCGCCGCCAGAGTCCGGACTCGCCGCTGGGCTCGCCGGTGGGCTCGCCGCTGCGGCCGCGCGCCTGGGCCGGCCCCATGCCGCGCCAGCTGGCGGATGAGTTCCACCGCCGTTGGCGCTCGCCGCTGAGCGTCAGCCCGCTCCGCAGCCGCAAGGCGCACGCCCTGGACGACGTTCGACTGAGCGACGCCAGCAAGGGCTGGGAACGGGTCGGCCGGTGAGTGAACGCCGCCCGTAGGTCGGTTCTGTCTCCGTGCTCTGTCTCCGTGCTCTGTCTCCGTGCTCTGTCTCCGGCCCTGTCTCCGTGCTCTGTCTCCGGCCCTGTCTCCGTGCTCCGTCTCCGGCTCCGTCTCCGTGCTCCGTCTCCGGCCCTGTCTCCGTGTGTTGGCGCGGCTGGGTGTGGTGCGGTGTGCTGCCGGCGGGCAGCGGCGTCTGCGTGGCCGCCGCAGGATGGCGGGGTCCCAACCGCTGTGACGTGGCAGGCGTGGGCTGCGTTTGTGTTCCGGCCATGCAAAGCATGTCGGAACCGATTTGGCCCTCGGATTGGATTATCAGTGGCCGGCCCCCGTGCGTTCTGACACCTTTGTACACGCGAGGTGTGCATGGGTGTGCGAGGATCTGCAAGTGTACATACGCATGGAATGCACACACGTGGGTGCATGCCAGCGCGCGTGCGGGTGAATGCGCGCGTGTGCAGCGACTGGGCGGGCTGCTTTCCGGGAGGTGGGCTTTGGACGTGGAGCCCGGGAGGATGGTCAGAGGTCAGCCGCCGAAGAGACGGCTGTGGGCCAGGTGCACGCACGGGGACGGTGGCGGGGAATGCTCGAAACTGGACGGTGGAACGGCGGTGATGAGGGTGTCAGGCGACGGGCTGATCAGTGGTTGGACAGGACAGCCACCAGCCGTCCTCCTCACGCAGCGTAGGCCTGCCTGAGCGCTGTTGTGACTGGCCGGGGGTCACGAGTTTGTCACGATCTGTCATGTTCTCACGAGTCGATCACGAGTCTGTGATCGGGTCTGTCACATGTCTGTCGCGTTCTCACGAATCGATCACGAGTCCGTTACGGTCTGTCATGAGTGTAACTAAGCCTGTCACGTGTCTGCCACGTGTCTGTCACGTTCTCACAAGTCGGTCGCGAGTCTGTCATGCGTCTGCCACGTTCTCACGAGTCGATCGCGAGTGTGTCATGCTTCTGTCACATTCTCATCACTCCGTCATGAGTCTGCCACCATCTATCAAGAGTCCTTCACGAGTCTGTCACGTGCCTGTCACGGGGGTTACGTGGCGTCACGCCTCGGCCGTGTGCCGCCCGTGACGTCGGCGCGCGCCCGGCCGCCGCCAGCGGGCTGGCGTCCGAGCTGGCGGTGGAGTGGCGCGAGTACTGGCCGTTCCTGGACCGGCACCTGGACATCGGCTCCCAGGCGGGGCTGCAGGCGCTCGAGGATCACCTGCACCGGCAGGGCTGCGCGGTGCTCGACACGGTGAGGGTGGCGGCGGCGGTCGTGGGAGGACCGCGGCCCGTTGTGGGTGGCGCGGACGTGAGTCACCGCACGGATGTCGGGAGAGATTGCGCGGTGACGTGTTGGTGGTGCGGAGCGTCAAGTCTGAAATGCTGTGGTCGGTCTGTAGAGCTGGGCTCGACGTTTGCGTTCGTGCATCGCTCACTCCGCGCCCGCGGTGGTGGTGCTTGCCGTCCCTGAGCCCGGATCAGGGCCCTGGGTGGGCAGCAGACTGGGGGCGTGGTCCGATGACGTCATCCACTGCTCCCTGAGGCGAATCATGTGCGCTGCTCAACGACGCCGTCCGACCGCCTGGAATGGGGGCGGTACGAACGCACCCTGTGCTGTAGACTGCGACGTCTCCGACCTACGCAGTTGTGCGGCTCAGTCCGGGCACCGGACCGGATGTCGACTGTATGCAACGCCGCCGGCAATTGGCCCATGGCTGGCAGCAGCAGTCCTTGCCGGTACTCCTCCAAACACTCCGCCGCGCTGAGTGCGGGCGCTGACGGTATCGCCCGGCTCTGCAGACCGCGCAGCTGGAGGAGGCGGCGCAGCGGCTGGAGGCGGCCGGCCGCCCCTCGCCGCCGGCCCCGCCGGCGCCGCCGAGCCGCCGCGCGCCGCGCGCCGCGCCCCTCTCGCCGGTCAGCGCGCTCTGCCGGGATCTGCACGAGCTGCGGCTGGACGAGCGCTCGCTGGAGGAGGAGGCGGCGGAGGTGGCGCCGCCGCCGCCGCCGCCGGCGGCGCCGCGCCGCGGCCGGCTGCGCGAGCTGTTGCGCCAGCGTCAGTGCTCGGAGCCGCTGCCGGCGGAGCTAGAGAGCGACGCCAGCGACGGCGAGGAGTTCTACACGCCGCCCTCGTCGGCCGGCTCGGGCTCGCCAGCCACGCCCGACGAGGCGCCCGAGGTGTTCATCTGCGGGTCAGTCTATGGCAACTGGCGTCCCTAACCTGTCCGTACAGCGAGTTCGTACACGGGTCAGAATTTTGTACGCTGGCCAGCTCGTGCACGGGTTGGCCAGAAGTTCATACGCGGGCCAGTTCACCGAAGGGGGAACTGGCGCTGTGAACTGATGGCCAAGGTTGTTCACGTGCCGTCATTATCAGCAAATGTTCACCAGAATCTCCGTCGGTGAACATTGTCATGTGTGGCGAAATCTCGTGCCGTATTGCTGCAGAGCGGTAGTAGAGGACTACACATCCGAAGCAGTTTTAACCTTCGGTAAGTAGCCTTGTCAAGGCGCCAATGATACCGCCGTTCCAACCGCCTTTGTTAACTTTCATTGTCAATGAATGAGTGTCGCCAGCGAGTGGCGTCCCGTAGTTGAAGGCGATTGTCGAGTTGAGCGAGTTCGGCCTCCTTCACAGCCGCCAGCCCACCACCGCGGACCTGGACGTGCTGCGAGCGCTGGAGGCCGTCACCGTGGACCGCAGCCTCTTCCCCAGCGTCTGCAACTGGCGCAGCCAGGTGCTGGTTCGCTCGCGCAACCAGGGATTCAGGTCAGGCCATGCAGCTGGCTGGTTCGGGTCAGGTCGTGCAACGAGGTTTTCAGGTCAGGTCACACCATCAGGGTTTCAGGTCAAAGCACTCAGCCAGTGATGTCATTTCAGGTCAGGTCAGGGGTTCGGGGTAGGCTACATTGCGAGGGATTCAGGCCAGGAGACGGAGCCACAGGATCAGAGCAGAACGCACAGCCAGGGATTCACGTCAGTTCACGAAGCTTTCAGGCCACTGGCTTCCGCAGGCAGGGGTTCAGGTCAGGTCTTCGGAGCGATGAGGCCGGGTCGAGTCGTCCGGCACAGGGACCAACACAGGGTGTCGACATAGAGATTTGGATCATGTCGGGGACCCAGTAGGCTCATACAGTGGGCACCAGGCCTCCGCGCGGCGCCTGCTGCGGTACAGGTCGTGCGCCCGTGGGTCCGTCAGGGTGATTGACCTCGGTGCTGTCTGACCGGCGGTCCCCGATGGCTTTACCCAGCCCGCAGAGGTCGGAGGTCAGCCAAGGTGCGGGCTTTGACGCTTGGTGCGACCGACATGTCTGCCTCGCACTCCGCGTGATGCCTCGCACGCGGATGTTTCGCACTCGGGGTGATGTGTCGCACGCGGATTCCTCGCACTCGGGGTGATGTGTCGCACGCGGATGCCTCGCACTCCGCGCGATGCCTCGCACGCGGATGCCTTGCACTCGGGGTGATGTGTCGCACGCGGATGCCTCGCACTCCGCGCGACGCCTCGCACGCGGATGCCTCGCACTCGGGGTAATGTGTCGCACGCGGATGCCTTGCGCTCGGGGTGATGCGTCGCACGCAAATGCCTCGCACTGTATGCGATGTTTCACGCGGACGCCTCGTACACCGCGCGATATTCAGGCGCGCCAGTCGTCCACTCCAGCCTCCAGCCCAGTGAGATGGACTGCGTCCGTGACTCGCAGTCTATTGAGTCACTCCTCATCCGACTCCTGAGTAGCCCGACACGGCCTGGCGTCGTCTAGCTCCTACCGCGGAGTACGCTCCAATATCCGGATCAGTTCCGGTGCAGGCAGTTCTGCTGGGCAATTCCGGTGGGCAGTCAGCGCCCAGGCGACGTAAGCCGACAAACTCTCCAGTAACTGCCTATAATACATCAAGTATTAATTATATGATAATAATATTAAGTAAGGAAAAGTATTATTTCATTTATATATATTTGATATAATGTATATATATATATATATATATATATATATATATATATATATATAAATTAAGTAAAATAATATTAAGCGTTAGTAATGCATGAAGCTTGTCACGATCTCAGGACCTAGCTTGACAACGGGATTTATAACTTGAATTGTAACGAAACGGCTCCAAAGCACAAGAAACATTGGGATCGTTGGAGAAAGCATAAGATCGCCGCACGGCACAAGAACGCTGCCGTGGGATAGCCCGTCAGCCGCAGGGAACGGAGCGTCAAGCAGCAGCACGGTCGTGCTGAAGGTCCGACTCCCGGACCGTCCTCATGTTTGGATGGCTGTTGGTCGAGGTCCGAATCCGGTGGGGTGGGGTGGTGTGAGCGCAGTGCGCCGGCAGCGGCTGCATAGAGATGTGAGGTGTCCCTCTCGGCGGGTAGGGTGCCGGTAGTGCAGTGGTTAACGCGTCTGCTGTTAGCGTCGTCTGTTAACCACTGCGCGTCTGGGAAACCAGAGGTACGGGGCTCGATTCCCCGCGGCGCCCGTCCTTCCTGCCAGGGTGAGAGGCAGGCGACGCCATATAGCCTCAGCAGCTGAGTGCTTCGTAAAGCTCCAATGGCACGCATGTCTCGGCGGGTAGTCGAGGCGCGCCAGGGGATTCGCAGCCAGGAGATTGCGCTACTGCAGAAGCGACAGTAGTAGTAGCGGTGGAAGTGCAGGCAGTAGTAGTGGAAGTAGTATCCTGTTCATGTGAGTTATCCCTCGGTTACCCTCTGAAGAGGTTTTCGGCTATCCGCCCGGTCGGCACGGAGCGTAGCCCCAGTTTCCCCCTCCTCAGAGCGTGTGAACTCAATGCACTCGCCCTCACCCGCGGTCAAAGTTCTGAAACGATTCTCCGCGTGAGTACGGACGCTGGCGGCATCTCTTGGATGCTTCGCAAACTACACAAATGAATCACAGATATTAAAATAACAAGCACCCGGTGTGTTGCCAGCTTTTGTTCGGCAGGCACCGTGTTAAAAATGGGTTTCTAAATAGGTCTGTTTGGTCCTTTTTTAGTTTGTTGCTCAGTGACGTTTTTGCGGCAAGGTATGAAAATGCTCCAGTTGCAACATTCCAGAAATCATAAAGGTGAAGAGCCAACAAAATTATTCATCCATCCATACCAAGCGAGAATCTGCACGTTGCGGATCGGACAAAAATGCATGATAACTGCAATCTATTTAGGTAGTTGTGCCACTTTTCTGGCAGTGGTTATGCAATATTTGGCGATTTGCAACAGCCAATGGAATGAAATTTCATTTTGTGACAAAGGCGCAACACCTCTACGCCCGAACCAAATTTGGTCAAGATCCCGTGACGGTAGCAGAACTCTGGACATGTTAAAGTTTGTTTGACTTCAGTTAACTCTACCTCGGCAACGTACCCTTCAGAGCGATGACCTCGACAATTTCCCTCCAAAGGCGTCATTGAAAATAACTTCAGTCCTGTCAAAGGCGCTCTTGCCTTCGTTAGGGCGTCCCTGGGCGCGCCTATGACTGTGCCGCTCTGACCTCCAGACGTCGGCGGGACGTGGCGCGCGCCACGCCGGCCGCGCGACCGCCGCCGTCGTCGCCGCCACCCGCCGCCGTCGCCGTTTGCGGCCCTCCGAGCCCCCGGCGGCGCGCGCGCAGCTCGCCCGTGCTGGCCCTGATTGGGCCCGAGCTCGCCCGCGCGGCGCGGCCGTGAGTAGCGCGACATCTGTCAGCGGCGCCAAGAACTTAAGCCTGCAGATCCGCCCGGCAGAGGCCACCGCCTGAGGGTTGACCCGTTTGTCCCCGTGGTTCGATTCCACGTGCTGAAGCTGCTCGGCGCGCTTTCGATGTGGTAACGCTGTTGCCTGACCTTCACACGTCACTCCGCGTAACGCTGTGCATCTCTTCAGCTTATTTCTTGCAGTTCCAGCCCTGCACTTTCTCTGTCATGCGTTATTCGTGGTGATATGTTCTCTTGCGTGACCGCGCAAACCATTAACAGAGGGAGCATGCGGTTCGGAAGCCAGGTCAACGCATCCTTTGTCCATCGGATCCTGTCATCGTGTGCGCACGTGCGGCTCTTCCCAGGCGTACAGTAGCTTGTCCTCAGCAGAATGAGCAACGAGCCATTTCGACCTCAGCCGTATCACTTCCCGACAGGGTTACACCGTGCGATTCAGTTGCGCATCGCGCTTTGGTAGAAACCTGTGGAATATTATTTCATCTTTCCTCATCGCTTTATTCTATGTATTTTGCACGGTTTATCCGCTTTTTAGTGCTTAAGTGTCCCAAATTGGACTGAATAGCCCGAAGCCAATCGAATTCAGAAGTGAGTTCCGTATGCTTGCATCGCATGCATCGCACTGCTTCTCGAGAACGGGCGGAAGGCTGACCTCCTAGAGCTGTGTCAGTGTGGCGACGCAGAGCATTGTGTGACACGCACAGCTTGCGCGACTTGAGCGAGAACATCCACAAAAGTCCGTAGCAGGCGATGTGGGATGCATGGACTCAGATGGCTTGTGTCCTCTCTCCATACCGGCACGTGGACGTCTCGAGTACAGAGATGTGGTCGGTAGGTGCGCATTTTTACCGAGCGAACCGTCAGCTTGTGCAGTTGTATCGATGCGGCCGACAACAGAGCGTAGGGCTCACTTCGTACAACACGAGGTCTCTCCGAATATATAGCGACACCTACGGATGCTCCTGATCTGGTTACCAAGGCCATTTGAATAGTAATGGTGTCGCCATGCATACCCAATAATAATGATCCCTCGGCATCCCGGGATGAGCCGGCAATTTGACGGCGTATCCAGATACATTCACATAAAAAATGTTAACATCGATGTCTCTGGATCAGTGACTATCATTGAAGGTCGAATTTTGCCATCACGTACCCATAGATTCATCATTCGTATCAATGGTGATGAAGCTCTGGGAGCGCGAGCGTTTCACTAACCTTCTGCAGTGCCGAGGCGTCCACGGGCTGTGCGCTTGCCGTTCACCGAGGCTGGTGCGCCGGCTGCGGCGGGCGCGGCGGCGCTGACGGCCGGCCGTGTTGCAGGTTCTCCACGCCGCGGCGTCCAGCCTGCCGGACGGCGGCCGCGTCCGAGAGGGACGGCTCACCGGTCACGCGCCCGGCCGCCAGTCGGCTGGCCGGCCGGCCCGCGCCTGTCAACGGCCACCGGTGGTGACCCGTCAACAGCCGCCGGTGGTGACCCGTCAACAGCCGCCGGTGGTGACCCGTCAACAGCCACCGGTGGTGACCCGTCAACGGTCATCGGTGGTGACCCGTCAACATCCACTGGTTGTGACCCGTCAACAGCCACCGGTGGTGACCCGTCAACGGCCACCGGTGGTGACCCGTCATCGGCCACCGGTGGTGACCCGTCAACGGCCACCGGTGGTGACCCGTCAATAGCCGCCTGTGGTGACCCGTCATCGGCCACCGGTGGTGGCCCGTCAACGGCCATCGATGGTGACCCGTCAACAGCCCCTGGTTGTGACCCGTCAACAGCCCCTGGTTGTGACCCGTCAATAGCCACCGGTGGTGACCCGTCAGTGGCCACCAGTGGTGACCCGTCAGGTGCCACCGGTGGTGACCCGTCAACGACCATCGGTGATCGCCGGTGACCGCCAGCAGCCACCGGTGAGCACCCGTCAACTGCCATCGGTGACCGTCAACGGTCGCCGCGACTGCTAGTGACGGGCAGTGGCCATCTGTGTGGAGGGCAAGGGTCACTGTGACGGATGATCTGTGAGTAGGGTGATGACGTGCCGAGTGTACTGTAGGTGGAAGGTCTAGGGAACATCAGTTTGTAAGAGGGTTTCATACGTATAGTATTTAATGTACGTAGCTTTTATTTCAGTCGCTATGCTTCAGTTCTACGTTATTCAACCTTCGCCTGGAATCCTCACTGGCTGAACTTCACGCTTGCAATCTGGATGAGGCGTAAAGAAAGAAATTGTTTCGTATGATTTCCAACTTTCCTTGGGCTGGCGACATTATGTCAGCAAACAACCACTCCCTACGCAATCTTCACACGCAGCAGTGCTAGACCAGACCTTCTCCTTACGAGGCGCTGTAACTCCCCAGTCTGTGGCCTCCGATGGGAAGCCCAGGCGGACCCACGTGCCGGTTTGCGGGCAGCGACAGGTCCTGCCGGCGTTATGCCGCGTGCGCAGTGTAACGACGTCTGCAACTCGCGCGGAGCGCAACGGCGACTGCTTCCAGACGACACCGAGGCTTTAACGGGGCCCGTCCGTGCGCCGCCTGTCCTGAGGGTAGCCCTCAGGATTGTTTAGGACAAGGGTATCCGAGAAGAGAGGTCGCTCCAAGGAGTCATGGCTACTTCAGCAGTGTGACTGTGACGGTGTGGTGGAGTGCTATGTTGCCAGGGTGTGATGCTGACAGGCCCATCTGCTGTTGTGTCCTCCGCTGGGTGTTCAGTGAGGATGTGCTGTGGGGCGGCGGGTCTGCTGCCGGTTGAAAGTAAGTCTAGGCTGTCTTTGAGACGCTTTGGGCAAGTGGCTGGTCCTGGACGTGTACTGCGCAGACTTCATTAATGAACGACAGCACATGCGAACGGTCCCTGAAGCTGGTCGAGACGTGAAAACACTCGTGTAACGAGACGGCGCTTAAGAGGCGGAGTGGCCTGTGACTGACTCTGGTCAGACTCTGGCTGACTCTGGTCAGAATCTGACGGCACTGCGTGTGACGCAGGCCATGCATTGCGACCCACGTGCTGGTCACGTGCCAGCCCGCCGTGCTGGTCTGGGATGCGCACAGCCGCATGACGGCGCAGTTTCGGCCGCTGGGCCGCGCGGCGGCCGCTCCCCTCTGCTGGGCGTGACGTGACGCTGCTCCGCGGCCCGCCCCCGCCGCGCGGGCCACGCGGCGCCCCCGCCGCGGTGGCATATGGCTCCGTCGTGTGAGGCAGTCCGCTGCCTCTCACGGAGAGGGATGTGGGAAGCCTGGGTGCGGGGCCTCGCCGAGGGCGCAGCGGCGGCGGCGGGGAGTGAGAGCCACGTGCCCCGACCAGCGCGGGGCTCTCCGGAGGGCGGGCGCCGCGCCAAAGCAGCTTTAATGGCCGCCGTCGGCTGGGCCAGCGCTCGGCGTGAGGTCGCCGTGGGAAGGGAAGGGGGAGGAGGGGGGGGGGGGGGGCGGCGTGAGCTTACTGGTGCCAGGCCGGGGTCGGAGGCGGCGAGCAGTTGAGTAGTGCAGTGGCTGTGCGGTGCGTGGATTAGGAGCGGGGAGCCCGCCCTGCGCGGCCTCTTCGGAGCCTCTCGGCTGGTGTGTCCGGGGTGCTTCGGGCTTTGTCGCGCATGACGTGTGGTTTGACGAGGAACAAAAGCTCCGATGGTTTTAGGAGACCGTGTGCGGAATGCCTCGGACTTTGTGATACGTGAGGTGTGGTTTGACGAGGAATAAAAGCTGATTGTTTTGGGACACTGCGTTTTCCCGTTGAAAGTGGTAAGGGTAGTTGGATATTGTGTTGTTTTGCTGGTAATAACCAACTTTCAATGTCACTTGAAGATTAAGGATGGTTACCAACATAAGTAACTAGTTGTACTTGACCACTAACCTTGGCTACATTTTATACGACTACATCTTAGTCGAAAAGTGATCCAAAAGTTCAAGACCGGCTTTCGTTTTACACCATCGCCACGCTGTTCCTGATGCAAACTTGTATTTGAGTTGACTCATCGGTTTTATCCTCTGCAACATCTTTGCCGGACTGAGGCTCATCCAGAAAGCCAATATTTAATTCTCGATTGTGAATGCCAGAATAGAACTGGACACAGTGTTGGTCCAGTGCCGTCGGGTTCAGTCTCAGCAGCTGAGCATCTCCGCGATGTTCATGCTCGTCACCGTGTCCTGTCCCGGCAGGTCAGTATCTCCGAGATGTTGATGCTCGCCGTCGTGTCCAGTCCCGGCATGTGAGTATCTCCGAGATGTTCATACTCGCCGCCGTGTCCAGTCCCGGCATGTGAGTATCTCCGAGATGTTCATACTCGCCGAGAACGGATCAGCTACTTCCTTCACAGAGAGCGGCTGTCGTACTCGCACCTTACACAACGTGTGGATTATTCCTTCGACAAAGTTGTTGATCACGCATTTGCCACCGCCAGGCCATACCAGTAATCGCGGCACCGCAAGCTCCCATGTGGACACTGCTGGGGATTCAGCACTGACGTCATGTGTCCGTTTTTTAAGGTTGGCATACTTATATGCCATTCAAGTAGGCGACTGATTTATACATCTTTATGGCCAGTTTTGATTTCAATGGCCGCGCCTCA
The DNA here is from genome assembly GCF_011947565.3 of Pollicipes pollicipes. Lineage (NCBI taxonomy): Eukaryota > Metazoa > Arthropoda > Thecostraca > Pollicipedomorpha > Pollicipedidae > Pollicipes > Pollicipes pollicipes. The sequence goes on from NW_023597055.1 coordinate 9,308,357, forward strand.
AATGGCCATCTACGGCACGCGAACACCAAGTCCGATGTGTTTTTTTTTCTGTTATCACTGGCTTCCATACTGAAGCCCAAGTTCGAACGAATAGGAATTTTGTATTATCAAAAGACAACTGGCCGATGTCGGATTTCAAAGCATTCGAATTATTTGCAGCGCATACGCTGACTTACATCGAAAAGTTCTGACCTCTCAAGGTCATGACCTTCAAGATAACGTTCAAGGTCAAGGGCGAGCAACTCCGAATCCCTCAACCCTGAGTTACCGAACGATTTTATGTTTTCGAACAACCAAACCTTTGGTGGATAGATCAACGTCCACCCTAAAGTTCTTACCTTTCAAGATTAGCTTCAAGGTCAAATTAAAATTAAATGGTGGAAAACTCCGTATCACCCAAAAGTTCCTGGCAGATTTCGAATTTTCCGGAATTATATCTTTCAGTCAGAATCTCTTCAGTGCATAAATATTTGTCCGTCAAGAAGTCCTGACATTTTCAGGCTGGCATGAAGGTCACACTCAAGTTCAAGTGACCGAAAATACCATATCAACAAGCATTTACCGTTTTTCGGACTAAAAGCGTTAGAATCTTCGGCATATAAACTAGCGTCCGTCGAAATGCCCCGACTCAGCAAAATTTAGCTTGAAGCTTAAGGCAATGTTTAATATTTGTATGGATTTTTAACCGGGATAGTCATTTTCAAGAATGCTCCCGGCATTCCCAAGTTTTGTTCTTCTTGAGCATTTCAATTTCCTCGTATCTGAGCTTGCCGCACGCGAACCTGTGCATACTTTTTCGCGCCGCCTATTTTAAAATCACTCCAAGATGCAAGATGTCATAGAGACGCCAGGCGAATTCCACTTTCTCAACTGCCGTGCTGTATACAGTGTCAGTAAAAATCTGGCCATCGACGTGTTTGTGTCTAGATTGCGTCAACACGAATCACCGCATCAATGAACAGCGTTTGGCTGCCAACGAGCTTAACGCGTTAAATGCAGATCTTGATCAGCATTGGGTTATTTGGTTATTTGGACTAGAGCCCTTCAGGCCAGCAATGACCATTTAAGGGCTATGAGATGAAGGAGAATGGATAACGGTAGGGGAAGAACTACATGCGCCTGGGAATCCAGCCGTCGAGACTGGCCGCACAGGGACCCCTCTGCGGGGTGTTTGCTTGGCACTCGAACGGAGGCCCCACTGGGTTGGCACTTCGGCCCATTCGTGGCTGACGCGTGCAGTCTGTTCCAGACATGCGAGGCGTCGCGAGGGTGCAGGATGAAGAAAGGAAGAGGACAAAAGGGCGGATTTTAACAGACATCGCGTTCTGTAATGCGTAATGCAGGCAATTGAACAGTCCTTCTAGTTAAGACAGACATGCGACTGAAAATAGACTGACTTTAGAATAGCACCGTAACCGGGAAGGCGAGTGCATCTTAAAAAAAGTCACGAGGAAAGTATACAAAAGAACACAGCAGCATGCATGTATATATATATATATATATCGCTAAAGTGGCCATTTCGGTACGGCCATTCTGGCAGCGGCAATGACGTCACATAAACGTCCCATGACGCAATCAAACCAAGACGTATTGAGCAGCGCATTTTCAAAAAAGGAAACTCTTGTCATCTAGAGCAGCATGTTGCACTTAAAAAAACATATCAATGGTTGCATGCGAGCTTTTCGCATTATATATGATACTCGTCTCAATACCTTCGAGTGCGGACCATTCCCTTCATGAAAGAACAATGTGAAATGACGGGGAACTCGTTATCACCAAAAAGCTAACGACCTAGTTTTCCCGTTTAGGCATCAGATGCTGACGAATATAGCCTTTTTTGGCCATCGCCAGGCATCGTCGAGAGGAGATACACGGCCTGTTCATTATTCACCACGACAATGCCATGCCTCATCACGCCGCACCTCTGACAGCATCTCCGGCTGACAACATGGAGCTGGTGAACCACCCATATACTTCACGGGTAGTGCCCCAAGTGACTTCTGGCTGCTCCCTAAAATGAAGGTTACCACCGTGGGCGCCGCACGCACCGGGAACTGGCACTGGGATCGGTCATATCCCAGATCAACGAACACACCCCCTGCAAACCCCTGTGAAGTCATAAACCCGCTTTGCATGCAAATATAAACCCCGCGCTTCACAAACACGCTGTGTACTCCGATGATCAGCCCTGACAGCTCAGTCTAAAGCCGACGTTCGCTCACAATTCACATGCTATAGCGGTCTTGCCCACCTCTAAAGTACTCGTCCGGCTCGGGGTGGAGCGAGCGGCGCGCGCGCCGGGCCTCCCAGTCGCAGCTCCCTCGTGCACCGGTGCCAGCGTCAGGCGTCCCCAACAGCAGCTATGGTGGTGAGTCACGCTCCCTGCCGTGAGCCCTGCTGGCAGACCCGGGCCGACTGCAGGTCTGGAGGCCATGGGTTCTGTCAGGGGTCGCGCCGCGGTCCTGGGACGCCGGGTGATAAGATGCGAAATGGGAGAGGCTCGGGCTGGTGCCTGCATTGTGCTGGGGTCGGTGCTTTTTGCACCTGGCGGTAAGTTGAAGTGAGAGCAGGAGCACTGTTCAAGGACTAGGTATCAGTTGGCCAAGCATAATCACCCTGTCTGGTGGCCTTAACATTATTTGAAACGTGTGGCTTTATGGGGACCGCCACGTGTCCCGTAGGTTATGAACCTCTTTGTATCACCGATCTCAGCTGCTTTCCTGTTCAGTCGCTGGTCTCTATAGCATGCGGTGCAGTTGAGCTGCATTGCGCAAGTGCATGATACCGGCTAAGTGCATCTTATCGCTTCACGACGAGTGCACGGTCCGCTGGCGCAGTGCCGGCGTATTTGCTGCCGGTAGATACCGAACGGGTTGCTCTCCTCTCTCAGCTACCGCATCGCCTCTGCAGGCAGTCCTGCTCCTCCTCATCACTTCACCAAGACAGCCAGCTGTGTCATAACACTCTCAGCTGATTCGTTCACCGGCGCACTGTCGGCTGCGGCCGGCTGTCGAGGTGTGCCCCGCCCCTCCGCCGGCTGGTTACGTGCCCCACCCCCCGTGCCGGCCGGCCGGCCAGGCCAGGAATGCAGGCCGGCCCGCCATCGCCGGCTTTTGCGACGGCTCCGGGCGACCGGTGCGTGTGTGGCAGACTGCTCCACAGGTGGCAGCACCGGCGGCGCAGTGCCCACGAACGGAACCGTCGAACTGACATGCATGTGACGTGAAAACATCAACGTCGACGACTCAGGTCGACGTCGACGGAAACGCCAAATTTGCGTGTTTTTTTAATAACACTGGGTAGGGTTGAAAACTCGATACTTACGATCCAGCCCGTGGTGCGTGACAGACCGGTTGATAACTATCAGGAGACGCGTCCAGAGTATGTGAAACTTGGAACTCTAATGAACCACAGTAGCTGCAGACGTTGCAATTTCCCGTTAACCCGTTGGCTTCACCACCGTACTTGGAGTTTCCTGAGCGCCGTGCGAGGCCCGAGCCCATCTGGACGCGTGCTCAGTACCGCGGCCAGCCCTTCCCGACCGGTCAGCAGCTGGGCGTACCACGCAGCTGAGGCCCGCGCGCCGATTCCATCTCATCAAAGTTCGCCGCCGCCCCCTGGTCAAAGTGCGCCGCCGCCGCCCACGTGCCGGCCGACCGCAGCCACCCGGGGCCGCATATTTTACCGAGTCTGGCGCGGCGCCGCGGCGGGGCGCAGGTCGACGACCTTGCATGGCCGCCCTTCCCGCCGCCGACGCGCGAACAGTACGGAAAAAAAAACGCGGGAACGGGGAGGCGGCGGCGGGGCGGCGGGCGTCGGCTACGGCTTTAGAGCTGGGCAAGCGGCCCCAAAGCCGACGTGCGAGGGTGATTTGTTCAAATCACGTGCATATATTGAATATCACCGCATGGATGGGGACGGGGAAAGAGTGTAACAGCACATTTATTGTTCCTTGGGTCCGGGCGAATTCACCGTAGCATAATGGGGTCGACAGTGCCCAACTTAAGACAAACGGTAAAAACGTATTTTTGAACCGATGAACAGTTAATTAAGAAAGCGTTAGGGTATCACTGCAACTGTTTTCGGTTTTCAATGCGCACCTGGCCGTCAAAAGGGGACTGAATTGGCGGACGAATGTTTGGAACGTTGCAGCGTTCCTTGACGACCGCCAAGCTGTGCTCGATCGACTCGGTGTGGCTCCACGGGCTCTGCTCCGTCCAAGCGACCACGCCGTCGGAACTGAACGTGACGGACGCCGCGCCGGTCGCTGCACGCGCGTGCGCCCCCGCGTCCGCGTCCGCCCCCGCGTCCACCTCCACGTCCGCCCTGTGTCCGCCCGCCCTCGCCCCCGCCCCCTCGTCCGCCCCGCGTCCGCCCCCGCTCCCACGAATCCGTGAGGCTGATTCAGGTATGCGTCACCCCGCGGCCCCACCCGTTCCCGGCCGCCTGTCGGTGCCAGGCGGCAGCTGGGCGCCGGCGGCCGCAGATGGTGTGTCGCAAGAGCAACCGTCAGCAACTCAGAGCAGAATTGGCCTCTGTTGCCGTGCAGGGCGAAAGGGCATGACATGCGGAAGGCTTGCCATCTGTGAATCCATATGGTTAGGTGTGATCGGAAACGGCCGATAATGGTCACCGGGGCAATTTGTCAGCAGGGTTCGATGTTGCCAGCTCCAAAAATTGCAAGGTGACCCCACGTAGCAGCCGAGTTGACAGTTTTGAAGATGGTACCTCGATGAGTGGTACCTCGATGGCCAATACATGGTAATTTGATGGATTGGCCTCGAGCAGAGGAACAACGATATGTAACTTAAAACATTCTGGATGTCAGTGTTATCTTCTAGATAGCTCTAAGTTTTTTTTGTGCGGTGGCACCATTCGACGAACTGGCCCGGCACTTGTCGACCCAACCCGTCTGTTCCGGACGATTTACCCTCCGTCCATTGCACGTTAATGCAGCTTTGTAACCGTGGGTGTTCTTCGGGTGTCCTCTCCTCTTACTAGGCGCCCGACCGCGGCGCGCCCCGCAGGCTCGGCGACGAGCAGTGCGCCCGCGCCACGCCTGCCGCGCGAAGCTCCCTGCCACTGCGTGTAACCGGTCCCAGCGTGTTTCCCACGAACTAACGGCCGGCGGTGCCGTGCTGGCAGCGTGCCAATTCCGTGAGGCTGCAGCTGGCTGATGTTAGCCGTGACGTCATATCAAAGACGCCCGGCCACGCCGCGATTGGCCGTCAATCCGGCCAAGTTTGCACAAATTGAGCCGGTCTGCTCACCCGGGTTGAAGGGGAGAGGGAGGGGACAGTGACACGGCCACGTCCGCTACGTACCCTATCCGAGGTTGTGCATCAAAGCGAACTGCCGAGCCGCTAGGATTGTGCCATGACATAGTGTGACCTTTGGGAAAGGACAGCAACAGAGCGCTAGCAAATGAAACTCTTCGGTTAAGCGTGGCACGGATGGTCATGCCTGCATGCATGGGAAGTCGCGGCAGCAGGCCGTAGCTTGACGGCGGGCACTGGTTACATGCGCGCCAATGAAGCAGTTTTGACTGTGCACCCACTGCTCCATGCGGGGGTGGGGTGGGGGGGGGGGGGGGGGGGGGGGGCGCCACCGCTCAGCATGTGCGATGGGTAATTGAGCTGTACCCTCAGATGGGCTGAGTGCTGACGATGCTCACTGACCTCTGTCCCGGCCTCCGTTTGATCGGCAAAGCGGTGAAGTGATTTAAAGTTAAGTTCACCGTAGACGTACTGCATGAATTTCGCCCTTCGTAGAACGCGAGTGAGAACTGTTGTCATTACCGCCGCAATCGTGCATTGATTACAAACGAGCGCCTAAAAAGCAGCCGACAGTGCATCCAAGCCCGACCTCCACAGAACAGCCAGCGGGTCCCCAATGGACTACAACAACCACGCGGCTTAACCAACGATGGGAAACAAACATTGACCGCGTTATATTCCCTGCATATTCGTGGATGCACTCTCACGAATAGCCTCGACAATTATCCGGCAGCAGCGTACTAGAAAAGCATCGTTTGCTCGTGTGAGCCGGTCGTAGCTCCGGCTGTCGCCGTTCATCGGCTCCAGCGTGCCACCCGCTCACTGGCCGCGTGGTGTCTTTCAGTACTCTCCCACCGTGAGGCCCAGCGAGAACTTCAACGCCGAGGAGGATGCTCGAGTCCTCAAGTAAGCGCAGCCTGGCCGGCGCCCGCGTGACGTCACCGGCGCGGATGTGACGTCACCAGACGAGTTTGGGTCGCTACTGCAGGCCCAACGCCTTCAGTTAACCGTACCTATATGAATATAAGCCAATAATGGCGTTTGCGTGAACTGTTTTTGCATTGCTACCAGTGCCCAGCACCTTTTTACACGCGGCGTCATGCACATGCCTTGTTCATGCGCCGTTTCACGTTTATGTCAGCACTTTCACACTGAATTGTCGAGGAAGTGGTTTTCAAGTATTTATGGAAATGAAAGAACCACGTTGAACCGAGTGCCAAAAAGCACCTGCAGATATCACTTGACGGTCATATGTGCTGTACCAGTAGATCTATTTTCACGGTCAAACTGAAGCGCACGCCTAGCTGTGCGGTAAGCATATATATGCCGCACACTACTCTCAAATGACAGCAGCAGCTCACGTGTTCACGCATCAGTGATGAGCCCACGTGTCAGCCAGCGACTCCCGCGGGAGCCACGCTCTCTATCGTGACATGTGTTTGACCTAGCGCCCTGCGACGTTCACAGGGAGGCGATGAAGGGCATGGGCACCGAGGAGGGCCCAATCGTGGACATCCTGGCCAAACGCTGCTTCAAACAGCGCGAGGAAATCACTCAGGCCTACAAACGCGAGTTCGGTCGGGTGCGTACTGATGGCGTCGTGCTACCGCTGGTTCGGGACAGAGCGGAGTCGATATTTCGCGGAGCCCGAGCTGAGGTTTAGGTTTTGCTGAGTGCAAGCGAGTTTGAGGTTTTGCCGAGTCCGAGTTGAGGTTGAGTTTCTGCTGAGTCCGAGCTGAGTTTGGGGTTTTGTTGAGGGCGAGCTGAGTTTGAGATTTTGCCGAGTTCAAGCTGAGTTTGAGATTAATGTGAGTTTGTATGAGTGTGACCGCTTTGTCCGTCTCGCATGTACAACGGCTTGCGTATTCTGAATCCAGAGCCCATGTTTTAGCGCATCATTTTATCCGATTGGTGCTCCTCATGGTGTGCTCGTGATTGCCTGAAGGTGTACAGCGGTGCCATCGGCTTACCGCCATGTTTGGTCTCTGCTCGGCTCGATTAGCGTCGACATGGTCTTGTGGACAGATCACTGTAAGCAATGTTTCCCAGCTTCGTACGGAGCAAAAGATCAGCATGACGATAGGTTCATTTCCCTAAGCGCTTCAGAAACGCCCGTCCGACCGTCAATCCAAACGCCAATCCGACCGTCAATCCGAACGCCAATCCGGCTGTCAATCCGACCGTGAATCCGAACGCCAATCCGACCGTCAATCCGACCATTAATCCGAACGTCAATTCGAACGTCAATCCGAAGGTAGCTCAAATTCGAACACGTTTATAGCACATTTGCCCTAATGAAAGACAAATATTCGATGCTGCAATCCCGACCCAACGCGGTCATTGATCTCCACACAAGGTGCTGCAGGTGCTAGCTGTCTGCTAGCACCTGCATCGGAGGTATTAAACTATTCACCAGTATCCTGATCGTGACGCCCCTGATGCCACAGGACCTGGCCGAGGACCTGCAGAAGGAGCTGGGCGGCGATCTGGAGGACTTGATGATGGGACTGACGTACTCCTACTTCGAGTACCTGTCGCACGAGCTCAAAAAAGCGTTCAAGGGGTTCGGCACCAAGGAGAAGGTCGTGAACGAGATTCTGCTCTCGCGCAACAACTCTGAGCTCCATCTGCTGCAGGAGGTCTACGCCAAGAGTACGTGGGCCCGACACTGCAGAGGGCAGGGCAGGGCAGGGCAGGGGCAGGGCAGGGCAGGGCAGGGCAGGGCAGGGCAGGGCAGGGCGTACCACAGTAAGATGACACAGTCCCATGTGTAAGTAAGACCCATGCACCTTATAGTTTTGCGGCCTGAGCGACGTTTCAGGACGTCAGGCTGTTTGCCGTCGTATCTCTCACGCAGACGGATGTGAGGAACGACGGAACCCTCGGCCGGATGCCACGTTCGAACCAAGCCTCAAACTCGACACGCGGCCGCGACACGCACGCTCTCCCACCTGACACACACACATACCATCCTGATGCTGTTCGTCAATACGTGACCACCTCCGTCAATCTTGTTATCATGCTGTCCTGTGGCATAAGGCTGTTGTGTTCCCGTCGAGTCTGGCTAGCTAGTGTTGATATTTGTCGACGCGGTTGTTACATTTTTGAGACACTGGCTGCCAGAGTCTCCCCAAAGGTCATCGTTATTTGCGTGCTTTCAGGCATGTTCGCAATTTTCTAGCGCTAAATCGCAGCTCTCACGCTCGCTCTTTTGTTGCTGCACCACCCCGTTGTTAATATCACGCACACACGCACATCCGTGAGGGCGCCGCTCCGGCCCGCTATCCGGCGTCCTGGCTCCGCTTCCGCCCGATACATCTGCCCATCTGCCTTACAGCGTGCCACAGCTCGCTGGAGGAGGACATCAGGGAGGACATGAAGGGCGACCTGGAGAAGCTGCTGGTGGCTCTGCTGAGCGGCAGCAGGAACGAAGTCAGCGATGCCGATTCCGACAAGGCCAAGGTGCAGGCGCAAGACTTGTACAACGCCGGTGAGTGCTCAGTGGGTGGTTTCAGCGACGACCAGTGTCTGTGACAATGGTGGCTTCCTTGATTCAGCGCCGTCTGTCGTGCGTCTGAAAGGTTTGAAGGTGGAAACTTGAATTCTGAAACTTTATTAAGAAATCCAAATGCGTGAGTAAAATGCAAGCTTTGTTCCCATGTGGCTCTCAAATTACAAATCGGATGCGCACAAGATGTGCGGCACATCAAAACATCCACCACTAATTCGAGGACCCCACCGGGCGCTGATTTCCGTGTTTCCTGATTGACATCCACTGCTGAAATGCGCTAATTTATTTCTTTTGGTCTTTCGTGCCGGAATATGACTGCGGCACCCAGAAACGTTCCAAGAGCCCACAAAAAGATCCCAAGATCCACTCAACATGGAACGCTATACGATTCTGGATCCGCTCTTGTGACCCAGGCGCATGTCTGGTAGCAACCCTCTCCGATGACAGAGCCTCTGGCATTTTCTGTGCCGCGCAGGTGAACAAAAGCTCGGCACGAACGAGGCCGTGTTCCGCCAGCTCTTCTCCCACGAGAGTCTGCCGCAGCTGCTGGCCATCGCCGAAGAGTACGAGAATATCTCCAAAAAGTGAGGGAATATCTCCAAAAAATGTTTTGATAGCATCACGCCGTTGGTTAATATGTTGATTGGAGCCGAGGGCGTGCGCCAGACATCAGTACATGAGTTTTATGAATGATATGATGTTTTCGCCGCAAATTGTAACGTAGTACAACAGAGCGCCCGTGACTCTGTGAGCGCCCGTCACTGCGTGAGCGCTCGTGACTGTGTGCGCTCCCGTGACTGCGCAAGCGCCCGTGACTGCGTGAGCGCTCGTGTCTGCGTGAGCGTCCGTGACCGTGTGACCGCGTGAACGCCCGTAACCGACCCCGGCACCCTCGGCAGGACCCTGAAGGAGGCTATTGAGTCTGAGCTCGGCGGCGGCTTCCAGCAGGCCCTCCTCATCATCCGTGAGTCCTAGCCTGGCCGGGACTCCGGTTCTTGTTCTAGTCGTAGCCAAGAGCCGCGTGGCAGAGCAACGGCTCAGATGGCGCGACGATGGCCGAAACGCCAGACGCCGTTCGTCGTGAACCAAGTTACTGAACAGGGAGCAACTCTTCCATCATGTTGATGCTGAAATTGCATCACACCCACTCAGAGTTGAAACGTTTCTATAGTGCCAGAGTGTTCGAACATTGGCCTGGCGCAAAGGCAACTCTCGTTAATTCCGGCCGCCTCTTTCAGTGGAGGTGGCCAAGGACAAGATCCAGTTCTACTCGGACATCCTGTACAACAGCATGCAAGGCGCCGGCACGGACGACAAGACCCTCATCCGTATCGTGCTGTCCCGAAGCGAACTGGACCTGGGCGACATCAAGGCCAAGTACCTGAACACGTACGGCAAGACACTGGATCATTCGATCGAGGTGAGCTGGGATTCCATTCCATTCGATCCCGTGACGGGAGGGTTCCATCAGGGTGAGCAGGGAAGTACTGGAGCAGGTCCATCGACGTGAACAGGGGAGGACACTGGACCACTCCATCGGAGTGATCAGGGGAGGACACTGGACCGCTCGATGAACGTGGTGAGGGGGGACACCGGACCACTCCATCGGCGTGGTGAGGGGAGGACACCGGACCACTCCATCAACGTGGTGAGGGGAGGACACTGGGCCACTCCATCGACGTGGTGAGGGGAGGACACTGGACCACTATCGACGTGAGTAGGGGAGGACACTAGACCACTCCATCGGAGTGGTCACGGGACGACACTGGACCACTCGATGAACGTGGTGAGGGGGGGGGACACTGGACCACTCTATCGACGTGGTGGGGGAGGACACCGGACCACTCCATCGACGTGGTGAGGGGAGGACACTGGACCACTCCATCGACGTGGTGAGGGGAGGAAACTGGACCACTTTATCGACGTGAGTAAGGGAGGACACTGGACCACTTTATCGACGTGAGTAGGGGAGGACACCGGACCACTTTATCGACGTGAGTAGGGGAGAATACTAGACCATTCCATCGAAGTGAGCAGGGAAGGACACTGGAGCACTCAATGGACGTGGCAAGGGGAAGACAATGGAGCAGTCGACCGAAGTGGGCGGCGGAGAACATCGGAACAGTTCGTCGATATGAGCGGATTGGAACACTAGGCACAAGCAGTCTATTGAGATAGGCGGGAAGGACACTGAAACACTGTCTACTGAGGTGAGCAGGCCAGGACACTGTCGCGGCTTGTTGAGGTGAGACAGGTGCGTCAGTCGACGGCTCCGGTGAGGTGAGCAGGACAGGACACTAGCGGTTTGTCGGGGTGAGACAGGTGCGTCAGTCGACTGCTCCGGTGAGGTGAGCAAAACAAGACACTGGATCACTCCACGAACATTGATTTGTGAGGACACCCTCCCGTCCGTCGAGATGCGTTGGGTGCGCTTTTGATCCGGGCGTAGCTTCGTCTATGGCCTATGGCTATGACAGGTCTATGGCGTCCACCACGGTTGTCATGGTGACCGTCTGATTATTGTGGTGGAACTGCCCTAAAACCACTGCCATGTCAACTGGTCGTTGTGCCGGTAGATGGCGTTTAAGTACAGACGAATAATCCCCTGAATGAAAATGCCACACATCTCGTGGTTTCGTTGTGTTGCCTCTTGGACCCGCCCATTCAGACATCGGACCAGGTTGTGTATTCGCTGCCGCTGTTTTCATCCGCGTCCGTGTGCTTACAGCGGGAGACGTCGGGTCCCTACAAGGAGGCACTGGTGCAGCTGGTGCGCGGATGAGCCGCCTCCGGCCCCCCAGCGGCCTGCCAGGGGCGCGTCCTCCACCACCCTACGGCCGGTGACGTCACACCTGCCCCGTACTGCCAGCGGACAAAGCCGAGTGACGTCACTTCTCCCTGTTCGGATTCACATCGGCATTGTGCTTCACGAAGCTTGCTTTAAACCGATCAACCGTAGTGCATTGAAAAAGACGCGGCAGAAGATGACCAGCGTCACTTTTCGTTCAGATGTTAACTGGGTAGGGGATGTCGCCACCCCAGCGGCGGCGGGGTATTTGGGGAGAGCTCTACCGATACTGCGTCTTGCAGAGCCCCGCCACTTTTCCTCGTCCGGCTCGGCCTACCTTGCGAATCTCTGGGATGGGGCGGCCCGGCAGGGGCAGTTCCACGGCGTCCCACTATGGTTGTCATGGTGACCTGTGACGTCATTGAAACGCGGCCCGCGGAGTGGCTGGCGACCGCCCGTCTTGCCTCCGGCGCCTGCTGGTACTCAATACAGTCGGGCGATTGGGACGACCGGAGTGTGATGGTGTGGTGCTCGCGCCAATCCTTACAAACGGACATGCGACGTCCTCCATGATGTGAACTTGCTTTAACATCCAGGTTGAAGCTTCGGAATGTTACGGAAGAAGTTAGTTTCTTCCTGCTGGCTTTATATTCTCTCCTTCGCAGGGAGGAGTCGCAAGGTTCCACACAAACGGAGGAGCTAAAATGTATTGTAATTGCACGCCATTTCGAATACTTCCAGAGTATCAGAAACGGGCGGCCAGCTCTACACCACCTCACCGCTACCCCGGCAATGACACGAGACTATCACCCAGGTCATCACGGGCGCGTACTGTAGGTGCACAAAGAAAGGATACAAAACAAGCGCTACAATTACGCCACAGTATTTTTCGGAAGCACGCATACTGCATCTTATGAACGCTGATGACAAAAGCAGCATAGTAAGATTTAAGAATATTTGTTCACTGGATGCGCTCAGGTATGTGTTGTTAGCCAACTGAGTAACGATCTCCTGATCGAACGCGATGAACCAAGTACTATACGCACACGATGCTCCATAAAGGAAACGAAATAGTAACCAGGACGCGTTGCTTTAAAAAAATCGCACTGACGTGGTGAAAGACAGCGAAGGAGCACATGATCAAAACAGCAGTGGAAAGTAAGGACAACGAAAAACAAACGTCTCCACACGACAGCGAACATCAGCTTCCCGACCCATGCATGCCACAGACAGACATGTACGAACGTCAAGCGGCCCGACGCCTGGTCGCCCAGCCCTTCCGTTTACATTAGCAGGTCTTGCGTCCCCGACCATCTGAGCGGTAGTCGGGCCCAGCGACTGCTCGGTACGGCCCCCGTCCTCGTCCCGTCGCTTCACTATCGGTCGGATGGACCCGCCCGCGGCCAGCCGTCGGTCGGATGGACCCGCCCGCGGCCAGCCGTCGGTCAGATAGACCCGCCCGCGGCCAGCCGTCGGTCAGATGGACCCGCCCCGCGGCCAGCTGTCGGTCAGATGGACCCGCCCGCGGCCAGCCGTCGGTCGGATGGACCCGCCCGCGGCCGGCCGTCGGTCGGATGGACCCGCCCGCGGCCAGCCGTCGGTCGGATGGACCCGCCCGCGGCCAGCCGTCGGTCGGATGGACCCGCCCGCGGCCAGCCGTCGGTGAGGTGAACCCGCCCCGCGGCTCTGCCGCCGGCTGCTAGCGGCGCACCGTGGACAACCCACACACGAGCTGCTCTCCATCGCCTGGTGCTCCGTGCTGCAGGAGTCCATCCGACCCCGGAGTCCAGTCACGGGACCGCTGAGGCGGCCGACATGGGAACAGTCCGCCAGCACCCGCCCGCTGCGTCCACCGCAGCCGAGCGACTTCAGCGGACCGTCCAGCCGGCTTCAGAGACGGCGGGGCCGGCCGGGTCCAGCCAGGGTCCGCCGGGGTCACGCGAGGTCGACTGAACCCAGCTGAGGGCATCCGCGGTCAGCTGGGGTCAGGCGGGCCGGCCGACCAAGCCTCAGTGGCGCCGCCTCTTGGGTCGCCGGATGAGCGCGGCCAGCTGGCGGCGCACCTCGTCGGCGCGCTCCTGGAACTCGGCCGCCCGCTGCTCGCAAAGCATCCGCTGCAACGGCGGCCGTCGCGTCAGCGACGACCTCTGCCGAGGCGCGACCAGGCCGGCGACGCGGCCGGCGCCGCCGACCAATGCCGAACACGCGCCCTTTGACACGGCAAATGACATGCGTGGATGTGATAGCGTTTGAAAGTTGAAAGGAAGCACGTAAGTGCGAGTAACGCAGCGGTACACGTCCGCTGACGTGCCACGCTTGACGCGTGAGCGTATTGTCGATTGCGGAAGGCGGCACACACTGGAACCTCGCCATTGCGTGCATCTCAGTACTATTCCGCACATGAGAGGTGGACAACTCACAACAGCTTACAGGAGACGGAGGGACGGGGCACACGAGAAGCCATGCAAGCTGCTAAATCAAGGTATACGCGCCAAACCGCATCGACCCGGTCCTACGGCCACCCTATGGAAGTGAATGGTACAAAAAATACCTCCGCTGTCCTGTGCTGATGCAAAGCACAAGATGTCCCCCCCCCCTCCCCCCCAGTCACTGACTCGTAACTGCGTCCTTTGGCGGGTGCTGGGCCCGTGCCCGGCTTTCACTTAACGCCACAGAAAACCATAGAAACGCCGGGAAAATGTTACGAACAAAGCAACGAGCCACCGAAAATCAGGTCAGATTTCAACGAAATCCAATGTTTTTTATTCTTCCGTACGACAACAAAGCAATCCTCGCTAGCCCACGCGACGCGCCTGCCGCCTGGCGGCCAGCTGTACCGCGCAGCGGCACCACCGGCGGCCCGCACCGCAGTCCGGCCGGGCGTTCGCCATCAGAGGGACAGACAACGACAGACTCAACTCACCAGCCGCTCCGTCTGCTGGAAGTTGATGAGTTTCACGATCTCGGCCTTGGTCAGCTCCGAGGCGGGCTTGCCCAGCTTGGCGAAGGCGCACTTCTTGGTGTGGTACCGCGCCCCCCTGCACGCCCGGGGGCGACGGTCACGCCGCGGTCACGAGGGGAGGGGGGGGGGGGGGGGGTAGAGTACCGGTGGTGTATGCCATTTGAGCTTTACGACGCCCTCAGCTGGTGGGGTTATGTGGCGTCGACTGCCTCTCAACCGGGTCGGTGGCGTTACAGTTAAACCGCGCACCTGGGAAACCAGAGGTACGGGGTTTGATTCCCCGCGGTGCCCACCCTTCCTACCACGGTGAGAGGCATGCGACGTCGTTAAGCGTCAGCAGCTGAGTGCATCGTGAATCCTCAATGCCAACACCACGAGCGGACGGCTCTGTAGTGATAGAGGGGATAAAGGCGCGTGGTACCAAGAGCAGCGTGCGATCAGAGTCCAGGGTGAGCAAAGACAGCAGTCACAAGGTCCCAGCAAGGAGCAGCAGGGAGAGAGGATGGCAGTTACAGGCCACTCGTGCCCACGCAGCATGACAATAAGATACGACAATGGTGAGCAAACTGCACATCGCAGCTTAATAACATGCAAAGCCCACTCAGCAGACACTGAATGGGCTTTGCCATCCCTACTCCATCCACAAGTCCTTACATTCAGGCTCCAGGCATTTGCTCAGGGTACAAAAAAGCAGTTGAAGTGGTCACAAACAAATCATTTTTAGGGTCTTTCTACCACAATACTTTTTCAGGCAAGACACTGCGTCCCTCAACAGGGTCCCTACGCCAGTGCAGCTCATGGGGCACTGCATGGGCAGCAGGTCCCAGGTGGTGCCATTGCCAGCCACCTACATGGGGTTGTCCTCAGCCTCCCAGCCTTCCATCTCCTTGAAGCAGACGAAGCAGCGCGTGAGGTCCGGCTCGTCGTCGCCGCCGCAATGGAAGAAGCCGCTCTCCGCCATCTGTTGCCAGGTCAGCAGTTGGTGTCAGTGCCACTCGCAGGTGCTGGGGCATGGGGGTGCTTCTTGGGGGTGAATTTGGTCAACACAGGGGGTTGGGGATAGCAATACAGGTAGGAATGCATTCTGTGTGGGTGTTAACTAATGCCACACTTACTCAACTGGATAAACACATTAACAGAATGAAGCAAATCTCAGGATTCTAGTTCCGACAAGAGGTGGATAGAGCACATGAATGCAGCAAAAGTTACCCTGTGCAATAACAAAGCTATGTTCCTGCTGTAAAAGCTGTGGTATGTGCTCCTATAACCAGATTGGCATGGTTCTATCTCTGCATAGCATTGTTGGATGACCATTGTTGGTGCCAGGGGCTCAGACTCTGCATTCACTTGTCAGCAAAAACATGACAGCCAACACACACTAACTTGATTATCTTTGGAAGGAGTTTGATGTTAACACCTTGCGGAACTGTAGACAGCACAACACATGTTCAAACAGAAAATGTCAGTCATGATAACATTCAATATGCCAGTGTGCGGGGACAACATTCCATAAGCATGACAATGTGACTACGCACTGAACAGCTTTCTTCTATCATCTGATATTGCTAACATCCTCCTTTGCATGCATAGCTGGTAAAACATATCCTAAGGTGACACAAAAAAGATTATGTGTGACCTCATGTCACATACCTTCTTTATTGTGCACACACATCCTGGTTCATCCTCTATGGGCCACCACTTGTAGCTTTTGATTCTACTCTCCACTCTGTTCATATCAAGCTCCATCTTGATTGCACTACAGTAACTCCTGGAAACAGCAGACAAACATATTGGCGAAGTATAATAACATTTTTTTCATTGTCCCATGTCTAGTCAGAACATGGGGTGATGTGCAAGTCCTCAAAATAGAAGTGCATTCTACATTTGCTCCCAATGTCACACACTGACATGAAAAGTGGCTAAGCAACAAAATAAAGCAATTGTGTCTACCTTGCTACTATTATTTGTACACAAATTTGCAGACAGAATAAAACTGGCCATGCTTCAAGCAAAGAACACAACACTTTATAGCTTTCACCAACTTCTTTTATCATTACATACCACCCAAAAATTGGAAAAATGCAAGTTTTGATGGGAGACAATAATTTAAGCCTTTTACACTTGAATGGAACATTGACTTGACTGGTTCTAAGAAATGGTGAAGCAAGGCAAAACCTACAACACTGCAGCAGCAACATGCAAGATAATAGCTGTGAGGCATAAAAGGGCATGAGGTGAAACTCATGCCTCAACTGAGTTGAAACACACACTCACAATGAGCCTGATATTAACTCCTAAATAGTAATGCATATATCAAGGATCTCCCAATAGGATACAATAACAAACATGATATGAAACCAAGAGAGCTTGCACTCTTTCTAAAATAGGACTAGGAAGGGTACACCAATGATACTGAAGATACTTCTCCCAAGGCACATAGGTGAAGAGCAAGCTCCCAATTGAAACAATTAAAGGCAGCTCCCAACACAATTTTAAATCTCAACCTCTAAACTAGAGGCAAAATGGGTTTGGCACTTGAACTGGCCTGTGGCCTATACCTATGCGGTCTCAATCTTGTTGCCAAATGCCACGCGCCCAACAACCAAAAGCCCAACTCCTACCCAGAGGATCTGCTTTCCCAGTCATCCCATCCATTCAGGGACAATCTGCAAATTTTGATCGCACAAACGTCTCCAATTCTGGTCAAAGACACACCCATCTTATTTACAACATCAAAATCGATTTCGTTGCTCGATTGACTGCATCGAGACGCCGCACTTAAGTGCATAGAGCTACCTTCGCAAGAGACGTCTCCAATTCCAGGCTAAACACGCTTACCATTTACCTCTAAAAAAGATTAAGCCACTCGCTTGGCAGCATTAAGGTTCCGCACTCACAACTTAAGAGCTACCGTCGAATTCAATAGCGTGCATACAGCTTACCGGTCACAATCAAGGGCACCCAACGCTACACAAAACGCAATGCACGGAAACCCCGCAAAATAAACGCAAATCTGCCGCCCTTAGCAGAATCTGGCAGCTGACTGTCTGTTTGAAGACGATTAACACCATATGAAGGAACACCTTTACCGAAGGACAGCATCAAAAAGTACTTCAAAGAGCTGGGCCGGCCCAAAACGACCAGTATCTCGAACGGCACAGTATGCAAAAGTCGTTGAGCCAAGCGAAGACGTGCAAGACACGAGTTGCATGCATGTAATTGCGTTAGGAGTGAAAGAAGCATCTTTTAAAATGGTCTTTAAGCTAAATCTTGTTTTATTTTAACACTGCCACATTGTGTTGTGCTGTGTTGTGGTGTGCTGTCATTCACTCTGTTGTCTCTGTTTTGATCTGCTCTGCCATCTCTAAACCCTGCCATGTGCACTTAAAATCTATCCTATACGACAAACTACATCTTAACTTATGCGGCCCTCAGCCCACTTAGCCCATAACCCTTCCCTTACCCTCCTCTTCCTGTTGCTTCCTGCCCTATGCCTTCATCTACTCCCTTGGCTTGTGCCACTATTTCCTGCCCTGTCCTATCCTGCTGTCTCCTGTCCTGCGCTCTTCTACCCTGTGCATTTCCGCCCTGCCCCACCTGCTGATCTGTCCTAGCCTGTTTCGTACTGTTCTGTTGCCTCCTGCCCCCTCGCCCCCCCCCCCCCCGTCTTCTGCCCTGCCATGCCAAGCCCAGTTGTGGGGGACCCTTTATGGAGGCTAGGGAGGGCCGCTGTAACTTGCCCGTTTCGTGATTGTACTGCCGCCATGCTAAATGTTGCCCAGATTTGGCAGGGGGTGACTGCACACTGCCCCCCTCCCCCAAATCTGCTGACCAAAGCCCCAGCCCCCGCCCAGCCTCCGTGACAGCCCCAGCCCCAGTCGGAAATAAACAGCTCTTTTTCCTTCTTTTTTTGGTTGGCCAATGCAAGGTCCGTTTTTCCCTCGACGGACCTGGAGTCACTTTCGGGGGGCGGGGGAGGGACAACTACTCCCGGCTTAAGCTACCTCGTGACCGGCGATGTATCGGGTTACGCGTCGGCTTAACATGGCATGTATGAGCAACTTTGCGGTCACCTGTTGTTATTATCGCTCAGGCCGGGTATGACATTTGGGAACATTGGACTGGCCTCAGTTTAGATCTCACGAGCGGTATGTTTTGTATTACAATAATTAACTCCACCATGCGAGGTCCAAGGACAATTTTACCGAAAGCTGACAGCCAATCAGCTTTACACGCCGATAATTGCGAAACCATGCACTACAGGTGATATGAACCTTGACACGCGCCCGGGTAGCCGGCTGAATATCCTCCGCTCCGGCGAGGTCAATTTCAACCCCCTGAGGTCTCAAAAACTACGATCGTTTGAGATACTACACTCACAGAGTGAATTAACCTATACGTGAACTCACCTGTGTCAGAATTTGGGGTTCCTTAATAATTACCTTGGGGTCAAACAGGGCCGAACAAAGTTAAACTTCATATTGGTGTCACAGGTGCCCCAGACCTCCCCATACAACCGCCGTGAAGCTGAATGTCTGTTCTAAGCAAAAGGCCCGTAAGGTCGGTGACCTTGTTAAACTTTATAAGGCTAAGATGACCAAATATCTGCGGGATTGCTCCTATTTTGCCGTTCGAATAAGCGTCAGGGAGTAGGCTGGACGATATGCTCCTGAAAACAAAATGTTGACCTGGGTCATCTCAGTGACCTACTCTGGCCTTTCACAAGTCCATGGAGTATGCATGTTGCGGTCCCTGTTATTGATAAATTCGAAATAAGCACCAGAAACTGCCTATAAAACCAGGCACTTGAGCAAAAAAAGCCAATCAGTCGCGACCCCAGTCTGACCTTCATCCCCGATCTAAGATCAACAGAATGGGCTGTAATTAGAAATTCGATTGGCTTATTGTCCAAGGAACTTGTTCATATAGGTATGGTTTCGTCAAATACTTCGTCGTTACACCACATAGAACGATTCCCTCGAAACGTCCTTCGCCGACATCGGCACGGCTTACCTTTGGCCATAGGTCAGCGACCTTAAAGAGTGCATCTTATTTTTACATCAAAAGATCCGCTATTCAATTTTCTACAGCTACAGAAAGTTAAGCATGGTTACGCCGCGCCGTTCGAAAAGCATCCTCGTGGGGGCCAATTTGGCCCCCCACCCCCACCCGAGCGCGTGTCAAACGAGCGTGCTCATTGTTGAAGTTGAACGAGAGCATTGACATGTGGTCGTGTGTGTGCTTGATGATGGAGGGTACGGAGCGCTACGGGTGCCGGAAGTAGAGCAGTGTAACCCCCGCCGCCCGCTGTCGACAGACTCGTCGGTTGCTCACCACCGTCCGCGCCGGAATAAATTGTCGTGCTGCGTTTTAACGTCTCTACTCAGAGACCAAAGTGCTTAAGACACGTTTCGACGTGCGAACACGTGCACTCAATGCCCCAAAGGCTGCGACAATTTTGGCGCGAGTGCAAGACATGTCAGCAATATATTGGCAAACAATCTTAGGGGCTCACATCGCTCCCTTCCCTGAAAGGGGGATGATTAAGTCGCCGAAATGGGTAGAACAGACCATTTACGTATCGCCGTGCCATGCTTCTGAGGTCCAGAAGCGTTGCCATAAGGCTTGTTGCAGTCGTTGCCTGCAACCTAACAATGGCCTGGCCGTACGTGCGTACCTGTATGCTCTTACGCATCAACTATGAGTTCACACACTGTTGCTTCATGTTCAACTCACAAGGGCTGACTAAAACGAAACGACTCTGGGAAGGACGCAGTGGGTATAATGCACCTGTCGTCGAACAAGCATCTATCAGCTATTGTAGTCCATTCTCGTGAACATGACACCATCGCTGATATCGTGGTCACGTGCGGGAAACTCACAAAACCACGCACCTGTCTCATCGTGCGTGAGCGTTGCCATTCCCGATCGAACGGAGTTGGGCCCAGCACAGAGTTGCTCAGACTTGGAGCTGATCAGCAAACCCTGGTCTCTGTACATGCACTTCCGTTCAACAGACCTCTCCAACGTTTCCGCACAGAAGTCTGCTCTGACATGACGCGCCACGATCCAACACGAGAGACCACGCATAGCCAACTATCCCCAAATGTTGCCACAACGTAAGCAAAGCGAACAAAACGAAGCGTCGTCCCTGTGCGTGCCTTGCTGAGGCCGAACACAGGTGCTCCCTCTGCGTGAACCCCATTATTTTTGTGCACGTCCTGACTGTCGTTGCACGGATCGTTACGTAATAACGCGTGCCTAAGGTTGTAATCAGGTCGTAAAGACATCAGCAGCGTATTCCGAACGCGGGCATTACGCGTCCTACTGGAACTGGTTCATAACCTCTGACAACTTATTGATCTTCGCAGAACCACAGCAAATCAGTGCCTCACAAAACATAGATACTTAATGCGCAGCATGTATTGTCTGTTGCATGATATCACTAGTACACATTATATTACCAACGCTTCGCATTAACTGCGATGCTTTAAGCACGTAATGAACACTTGCACATCTTGTGTTGTACTCTACCGTTTGCCGCGCGTCATCGCGAGGCATTTCTTTAGTAGCATATCGCGAAACGATGTAGACGAAATATGGTGAGTTGTGAAATGGTCAGTAGGATACGGTGACGCACGCCAGCGATAAAGGGAGGCACACACTCATCATACCCACTGCAGTTTGAGCATGTTCCTCGATGCGTGCCTGTTCTCGGCCGCTGTAGGGGAGGGCGCTGCGCGCGGGCCCTGGACTCTCCGCCCGGCTGGCCCGGAGAATGCACGCCGCTGTCTGCAGACGCTGGGAGCGGCGGAGAACGATTCGAAACAGTGATGGCCAGTGGCACCATTGTCCGATGCTGGGTGCGCGGCTGCTAAGCCGGGTGGATTTGATGGAATCCTTGGAATAGTTGGCCGAAGGTGTCCTATAGCGGACGACACGAGTTCGCAGGGATGTTAGGGAAACGAGCTGGATTTAGGGATACGACCTGAATTCGATTAGCGGGACATGTACGGCTCTGCCCGTTGACGAGGACTTTGCACCAGTCGAAGCAGGTATGATGTTATTTCTGCTGAGGGAGTCCGCAGAGTTTTTGAGGGACGAAGTCCCCTCAGAAGTCAAAACTGATTAGTTAGCGACTTTCGGAACACCAGACCTGACTCCTGCAGCGGAAGACATGGTATACCACTCATCGATAGGACGACTGGGGTTGAGGAAAATAAAACCTTGTAAGGGCACGGAATGTTTATGACATAGCTACCCGGTGGCAATACGATGCTTTGGGGAATACTGGGAGGACCTGACGTGCCCTCTGTCTTTGTGTTGGTGTCTGTTGCCTTCATTCGGTCGTCCCCACGGTCGTCCGAGTGCCTTTCCACCTCCTTCGTCACTGCGTTTGGTCGCTCGGTCGTGGCAGCTCCCTCCGACCGGTGGCTGGCAGCTGGTCCAGTCACGGCAGTCGCGCTCGCCAGCGCTGCCACGCTCGCGTCCGAGCCAGCTCCGTCGACACCACTCCCCCGGTCCTCCAGCACGGCGGGGGGCGCCTGCGCGACAGCGGCGGATGCGGCGGGGGACGCCGGTGATGCGCCGCCGGCCGCCGACTCCTCCGCCGCAGCGGCCGACGCGACCTGGCCTTCAGCGAGGGGCACACTGACCGAGAAATTCAGTGGTGGAACCTCGGATCCGTCCACTGAATCGCGCGACCGGGTGCTTGGCTCGCTGCCAGATCCATCCGGCGAATCAGCGACAATTGTCTCCAGCAAGTCTTCGCCGGACACGGCCATTGGATTGTCACCAGATCCGCCTTCTGATCCGGGGTCAGACCCTTCCCGTAATTCTTCGACAGATTTATGAAGTGGATTACTGCCAGATCCATGTAGCGATTGGTCGTCGGATCTATGCAACAACTCGCTGTTAGATCCATTCATTGGCCGACCATTGAACTCACTCAATGAATCGTTGACAAATCCCACCAACGAGGCATTGGCAGAACCAACCAGCAATTCACTGGCATAAACAGCCAGCAGGTCACCGGCCAGCGCTTCAAGCATCTCTCTGACTGAACCATTCGGATCAGTGTGGTCATACCCAGGTAACGATCCATCCCGTGCGTTCTGTAGGTAGCTGGCGGCAGATACATTCAATCGCTCGTTGACATACTGGCTGGATGATTCACTGCTGGATCCCTTCGGTAACTCACTGCCAGCTGAGTCAGTCGGCGGCTCTTTGTCAGATGAATTCAGCGCTCCAGCGCCGGATCGATCCATCGCGTGTCCGCTGGAGGCGCTGGTCCCCTCGCCACGGCGTCCGTCCAGCTCTCCACCAGGGGGCTCGGTCCCCTCGTCCTCCTCCGAGCCCCGCGGTTCGCCCTGCTCGCTGTCTGTCGCGGTTCGGTCCAAGCTATCCGCTGATGGGGACGCAGCTCCGCCTCGCCCGTCGACTGCGGCGCTCGCGTCACTGCTCAGCTGATCGTCGGTGCGCGGTCCACTAAGGAGATCCGTGTGAGGTCGGGTCCCGCCCGGCGGTACTGCCTGTCC
This sequence comes from Pollicipes pollicipes, assembly GCF_011947565.3. Taxonomy (NCBI): domain Eukaryota; kingdom Metazoa; phylum Arthropoda; class Thecostraca; order Pollicipedomorpha; family Pollicipedidae; genus Pollicipes; species Pollicipes pollicipes. The sequence continues at coordinate 9,331,431 of NW_023597055.1, forward strand.
AGGCTCGGTGGCGTCCCCCGCCGTCGACACGATGTGATCGCTGTTTGTCTCGCCGACTGGCGGCGCACGCTCAGCTGCTGCTGCTGATGCTGCGGCGATGTCCGTCCGTGCTGCGGAGCTTTGCTCGTCTGCTGCGGAGGTCAGCTCGTCGTGCTGCTCCCCCGAGGCAGACCAACCAAGCTGTCCGTCAGTCCCAGCCGACCAACCGAGCCCCTCAGACCCGACCGGCTCTACATCCGTCGCGTTGGTCTCCCCAGCTGTGGCTGTGTATTCTGCCCCGGGTGCGGCGGTGGTCTCCCCAGCTGTGACAGTGTATTCTGCCCCGGGTGCGACGGTGGTCTCCCCAGCTGTGACAGTGTATTCTGCCCCGGGTGCGGCGGTGGTCTCTCCAGCTGTGACAGTGTATTCTGCCCCGGGTACGACGGTGGTCTCCCCAGCTGTGACAGTGTGTTCTGCCCCGGGTGCGACGGTCGTCTCTCCAGTTGTGACAGTGTATTCTGCCCCGGGTGCGACGGTGGTCTCCCCAGCTGTGACAGTGTATTCTGCCCCGGGTGCGACGGTCGTCTCTCCAGTTGCGACAGTGTATTCTGCCCCGGGTGCGACGGTGGTCTCCCCAGCTGTGACAGTGTGTTCTGCCCCGGGTGCGACGGTCGTCTCTCCAGTTGTGACAGTGTATTCTGCCCCGGGTGCGACGGTGGTCTCCCCAGCTGTGACAGTGTATTCTGCCCCGGGTGCGACGGTCGTCTCTCCAGTTGCGACAGTGTATTCTGCCCCGGGTGCGACGGTGGTCTCCCCAGCTGTGACAGTGTGCTCTGCCCCGGGTGCGACGGTGGTCTCCCCAGCTGTGACAGTGTATTCTGCCCCGGGTGCGACGGTGGTCTCTCCAGCTGTGACAGTGTTTTCTGCCCCGGGTGCGATGGTGGTCTCCCCAGCTGTGACAGTGTATTCTGCCCCGGGTGCGACGGTGGTCTCTCCAGCTGTGGCAGTGCATTCTGCCCCGGGTGCGGTGGTGGTCTCCCCAGCTGTGACAGTGTATTCTGCCCCAGGTGCGATGGTGGTCTCCCCAGCTGTAGCTGTGTAGTGTGCCTCGGGTACTGTAGTGGTCTCACCAGCTGTGACAGCATACTCTGCCCCAGGTGCGGCGGTGGTCTCCCCAGCTGTGGCTGTGTATTCTGCCCCGGGTGCTGCGACGGTCTGCCCAGCTGTGGCTGTGTATTCTGCCCCGGGTGCGATGGTGGTCTCCCCAGCTGTAGCTGTGTAGTGTGCCTCGGGTACTGTAGTGGTCTCCCCAGCTGTGACTGTGTATTCTGCCCCAGGTGCTGCAGTGGTCTCCCCAGCTGTGACAGCGTATTCTGCCTTGACCGCCTCGAAGTCCGGGGCGCTGACCTCCCGGCCCGCTGAGGTGCCCTCGAGGCCCAGCCTGCTGTCCGGCGAGGGTGCTCCGAACAGGACTGTGGTCTCTACGGCAGATGTGCCATGTGCCCCTGCCCCTGCTGGCGCCTCCTCAGCAGCTGTCGGGGAAAATCCAGCGACCGCAGGGGTATTCTGCGAAGCTGTTGCGAAGAATCCAGCGGCTTTGAAGGTTTCAGCAGCAGGTGACTGGAATCCAGCAGCAGAGGTTTCTATGGCAGCCGTTGAATAAGATCCCGCAGATGAAGCGATTTGCTTGGGAGTCGTATGAGGCTCATCGGCGCTGAAGGTTCCAATGACAGCTGTTGTGTGTGACTCAGCAGATGCAGGGGTTTCCGCTGCGACCGTTGAGTGTGATCCAGCTGGTGTGACTGTCCCCACGGCAGCCGCTGAGTACGGTCCAGCAGGTGCGGAGGTTTCCATGGCGACCCGCGGGTATGACCCAACAGCTGTGGCCGTGTCCTCGGTAGCCGCCGTGGTCAGCGCGGTCCAGACCATCCTGGCCGCTTCAGCCGCCACAACTGGTCCATCAGCGGAGATGTCGAGGCCGTTCGGCCCGGAAGTCACGTCATCAGCTGCGACGGCCGCTGCCAGTGGTCCATCGGCGGAGACCTCGCGGCCGTTCAGTCCGACGCCATCAGCCATAACAGCAGCTGCCGAGGAGGAAAGCAACCCAGTTCAGTGCAAACCCTGCGCTCATCGGCCATGCAGGGAATACCATGCTATGCCAAGCGCAAACACACTCCTTCAACCAATATGCGGCAAACATCGCTGGAGATCAGTCATGCGGGACACTGAGTCGAAACGTAGATGAGAAACTCTCCAGAGGCACACTTGCTGAGACGCATTTACAGGTGAGGCTGAGGCTCTGTAAATGCGAGCAGTTATACAACCCACGCAGATTATTCAGGGAGCTCTGCATACGCAACATCGAATTACGGCGATAGTTTACTTACTCAAGTGCACGTTTGGAACCCGTTCACGCACGTAACTTGCCGAGCGACACAGTCATATGCATATGTATATTTGCGCTGCGCGCATGTCCATGGACTGTGCTTGCATGTGCGCATGCATGAGTGCGTGCGTGCGTACGTGCGTGCGTGCGTGCGTGCGTGCGCGCGTGATACGTGAATGCGTTGTGCGTGTGCACACGCGCGATGATTGTGTCTTCCACAGCGTAAGAGATGTCATAGCAACAAACACCGTCCGTGCACTACTATGCGCGGAAAGCGCCGAAAAAGGTGCGTGCAATGTGACGATCAGAATGGCCCAACTTTTTCATCGCGTCATTCTTTCTTATTCCTATCCTAGTTGTGCAAACCTGCGTAGTCCTCAGCGAGGCAGCCTAGGGGCATCTCGGGGCTGTTGGCTGGGAACTGGGTGCAGTCGAAGCAGAAACCACGCAGGCAGAACGTAGCTTTGACAGTCACGCCCTGCAAGTGACGCAGAGCGCGGTTCGTGGTAATGTCATACAGGCGCTGGGAATAAGCCAAACATTTACAAAGACACTTCTTGCATTAGACGCAAGGGGTGATGATAGGAGCTGGAGGAGGCGGAACCTCACGATAGTTTGGGGAGAGAAGGAAGCTCTTTTTTGTTTTGTTTTTTCGTTCAACGTCTTGTGACTAATGTCAATTTTTTCACATGTGGGGCAGCGACGAGCAGCAGCCCTTTATTCCCAGACTATTCACTTGTTCTGGCCCTGAGTTCTAGTGTAAATTACAAAAACAAGTCGGGCAACACAAGCCAATGATGGAGGACGGATGAGGACGTCCTGTGAGGAGGACGGTATCCGGGCATCACATCGACATGCGAAATGCGGACGCTACACAACTTTGTCACGCAAATTATTGATGCGCAAAGTATTGACCCCGCGAAGTAGTTAAACGCAAAATATCAACGCTCTAATATATAAACATCGCAAAATACCAACAGCCTGAAAATCTATGTGACAATCACCAGCAACAGATGAGCAGATGTAAGCCGAGGTCGGAACGGAGGTTTCCGTGCACCGTACAAAGCAGAGTAGCCTGTTGGCATGAGTACATTATATGTGACACCAATATGCTTGTAATGTCCATATTCACACATGCCTTTTGCAGAGTATACTTACTTGCCTCGGCAGGAAATTCGAGCTTAGTCAGAAACATTCAATTATATCAATATCTTGCCGTCGGCCTGCCTTGGTTAGTGGCCCACTGACGTTAGACACTAGAATACTAGACTCAACGATATTGTGTTCGTCTTGCGCCAAGAAATCCGTGGTTTGTTTTTCCACTATATCAATTACCAAACGTTGCGCACTCGGCAGGCGGGGGATGATGCGTCCAACACCGTCCCTTTTAACCAAAACCTATGTATCATCATATCTATTTATGATTCTTGATATGCTCGCGTAATGATATCACGCAGGTATTTATGATATTCCTCTCAGTAATTTGATGCAAAAAAAGTGGAGAGAACTTAACACACAGCATTCCACAACTTTTAGTAAGTATTGGCATCTACCCGTGAGCACGCTGATTTATGGAACTAAGCAGCGCCGAACAAGTCTCATTAACGTAACTTGCTTCGTTCCTGGCGCGGGCAAAAACAAAATAAGGGAACCTGTCAGCATCTGACATTTTAACAGCTGCGTTCAAAAATGCCGCAAGTGTATTTTAGATAGGTGCGCGTGCTAGGTGGCGCGTGCCTGGTGAAGGGCGCACCGCTAGCATGCGCCAAAAAGGTGTGGCACCTACAAGAGATCCGTCATACTGTGCCCAGGGCCGAATATTAGGCGTCCATGGCGTCATGCCAGACGTGTGCGAGGCCCGTTCATGGGGTCTGAAGGCGGCACGCTAATAAACACAACAATTTGGGTTGAACGAGCAATAAAGAATGCTAAAACAGCATAGATACGGCCACCACAACGCTGCGAAATCTGGTATGCTATCCAACGATGCATAGGTCTTTATTATGCTCTCCCTACAAATCTAATTTGATGACATGATAACTGATATCATATTTCAGATTTCGCAGCGTTGTAGTGGTCGCATCACATTGTTTCAGCATCCTTTATTGCTCGCCCAACCAAAATTGTTGCTGTTACCGGCGTGCCGCACTCAGAGCCCGTGAATGGGCTTCACAGACGTCTGGCATGACGTCATGGACGCCTGATGTTCGATTCAGGGCATAGTAAGTATGCCTGGTCGTATGTAGGTGCCGCACCTTTGAGCGCATGCTGGCGATGCCACCCCTTACCAGGTGCGCGCACCTAGTAGAAATACTTCCGGTATTTTTTACCCCAAGTGCGGAAGTGTCAGACGCTGACAGGTTCCCTGGTTTCGTTTTTGCTCGCGCCAGAGACGGTACATGTTACGTTGATGGGGCTCGTCTGGCGTCATTCAGGTGCATGCATCAGCATGCGCACAGTTAAATACTAATTATTTCTGTAAGTTAAGGAATGCCGTGCTGTTTTTTCATTTCGTTTTTATCAGTGTGGTAAGAGGGATATCATAGATACTAGAGTGATACCATTGTTTTATCACATCACATGTCATAAATGACTCATGATGTTTATATCAAGGAGAGCGGGAGAGTTGTATCATGCACAAGTAGTATCAGGGCGATCTGTTCCAAATAGCTACAATGGATGGCAGTGTCGAGTCACCCAGCTGACGATAACTTCCTTTGCCTTTCAGTGTACTTCCGGTCGCATGCGTGCACTCGCCTTGGGGTGAGCGCAACGAATATGCTTTTTTGTATATCGTTAGAAACTGTAGCGATCAGTTTTAATGTATATTTAAGGGCTAGTGGCCTACGTAGACCAAACGGAATGTTATACTCAGTGGTGGTAAAGTGCATTTCTCGTATATACCGTAAAATTTTTAGCGTCAGTTTGTCAAGCATTTCGGGGTGGCGCGAACTTTATTCCAAGATATCGGGCGATGCATGTCGTATTGTATCAGCTGCGTATGGGACATGTTGTATCAGTGATGCAATGCACAGACAATATGCTTTTGGCTGACTAACTGCTAACTGTTGACTGACATGCTTGTCATGACTTATTGTCCCCCTGACAGCAAGTTGACATTTACAGTATTTACGTAGACCCGTGGATCCTATCTGAGGAACCGAAACCGAGATGGCAGCAGTCATAAAACATATACTGATCGATAAATAGGGCAAAAATAAGTTATGTCGAAACACGACGAATTACCAAATTGACAGACCAGTGAATTTGGTCTACATGTCACAGCGCATTTATGTAATGTATTTATGCACTTTATGCATTATGCATTTATGCATTATGCACATATGCATTTATGCATTTATGTAATTTACTCTATGACACGAGAGCCATAAGCACAACTTCCCCCACCATGTGATCTAATTTAAGCAGGAGGAAGTTCAGATTACGGACTGATACAACTCTCCCTTCTCCCCTTCACATTTGATTTGATGGCATCAAAACATCTGTCGCATCAAATTTCGCAGCGTTGTAATTCCGCATCCTTTATCCATGCTTTCTTTCATGCGTATTGTAGGTCCACCTACCTATTTGCGGCGTCAGAATTTTGAAGGTGGATATTTTGAGCCTCGGCATTCAGTGTCAACATTTTGTGTCGATAGTTTACAATGGTGATGTTTTACGGGATCAATGTTTTGTGTGCCGATATTTTGCGTGGCGAAATTTCATTCATGGGTATTTTGTGGGCGGTATACTGCCTGATCCTATTTTGTGCGTCCATTTTTTTTTTTACTGTAATCGCGGCGACAGATGGGAGTGAACCGCTAGCCGAGCGATATCTCGTTTTTCAGTTTCTTTCAGTTACGTCATACGCAGAGTTAAGTCACGTTACGTAATAAGTTACGCCATATCAACCACAGGGTTACTATGGTAGCAAAGATGTGGGAAAAGGGCGCATGAGGGGGAGGGGAAGGAATTAGCTGTATCCATATCCTGTCTTAGCTGCCGCCACCGGCACGCTCACTGTACGACCATACCGACAAGAACCATTGCATTTCTTACGCGTCCGAGGGGCGTCGTCCCTCGGTCACATTCAGAACTAGTAGTGCACGGACAGCCCGCGGGACGGTCGCCGGCGCTGCTAGAACAGTCTGAAAGGAAGACAAGCCGTTGGAGGTTCACAGTGCTGCACAATGCTGCAAAATCACTCAGCGGCACAATGCTGCGTTGCATACCAGGATTAAGCAGTGATGACTGATCTTGATATAAATAAGTTTTGAGGCCTGCTCAGCCTGGTTTCCATACATTATTTATCACTTTTTAACATTTACCAACAAATTGAGCTTGATCATGTAGCAGGAGCGTTACAACCAGTCACGAAGCGTAGCTAAAATCGCACCACCAGCACCCCCCCCCCCAACCCCCACCCCCCACCCGCCGCTTAGTGTGGCGTTTCACGCAAAGATAACCCCCGGTTTTACCTCGTGGTCCCACCAATGACCTTATGGTCCCATCACACATCAGGCAATATTTGGTACGGGACCACAGCCATCTGCCCCCAGTCCGGCCGTTTATACACGAACGTCGTCGCATGAACGGAAAAACGGACGAAAAAACATGTAACGTCAAAGGTAGCACCATCATGCGGACGACGGGAAGCGACTCAAAATCGGGCTTGCATGTAGGACGATCCGTTACAGCTGGTCGACTCATGGAGACACAGAAGGCCAGGCAACAACGTCACCGGATATTAATGTTTTAAGCTGAAAAAATGAGTTACTGCTTAAAATGACAGTTATGTACGACACCATACACAAAATCAGCGACTGGTAGCGGCTTTCTTATCCGATGAACACGGCCCAACATTCGTCGCCGTTCCTAGGCGTCAGTAGTGGCGTATCCAGGATTCCACCCAGGGGGGACCAAATCAGGACGTAGGGTGCCCCGTAAGGGCTACGTTCTATGGCTATTCCTGTTTTGAGATTCGGCGGATCTTTTCAGTCTCTGGCTCCCATTTCGATGCGATGAGAGCGCGCATTCTGCGGACATCTTATAACCCCAAAGCGCCACTAGGCGTTGGTACACTAACAGCTACGATTTTCACACGCGGTTCCCTCGAGTTAATGTGGAACGAGGTTCGATAACCACGTCTCGGGTATGTCGGCCCAGACCTACTCACGCAGTGGGCGAGCGCACAAACGCTGGTGAGCAACGCTCAGGTATGTCCGTCCAGGCGGGCCTACTCGTGTGGTGAGCGAGCGCACAAACGCCGGTGAAGAACGCAGTTACATAAGCGCTAACTGCACTGCAAGCGCCCTGTGAGCAACGGCTCGGTCCGAAGCGTCCGGCCTTTCGTAATGTATGGTAAATCTTATTACGGAAACATGTTTGTTTATTCACTTGGAGCAAACTCGTCATTTCACGTTGGAGATACAGTCGAGTGGAATAAAAAAAAAATGCATCAAAGGTGAAATAACGAATATATATATGCTTATCATCATGAAAAAACGCCTCCGGAGCAATAATAACCCCAACAAAAAAAACATAGATTTCGTTCCTGCCTATCCTATTTCGCATATATTGCTGTGCACGTATGCACAGATATTTGCGACGGCAGAAGTTGACTAGTCATTACATGGCATGATAAGCTACACGAAATAAAAAAACGGTATGGAATCGTGGCTGCATGGTTGTTTTGGGAAAAATTACATTTTTGGAAAATTTACATTCATAATTTTTGAAAATTTACATTTTCAATTTTGGAAAATTTACATTTACAGTTTGGGAAAATCAACATGGACTGTTTTACCTGAAATGTAAATCGAACGTCTACTTCGCTTGCTTCGCCCAGGAGGGATGTTCATGCTAAAATGCAAATGACTCATCATGTCTTCTTAAAGGGACGATGCTTCCTCTTTGCATTTTTTTTATTGTTAGATCAGACGAGGCCGATTTGATCGGTAATACCAGCTTTCTCGACATCCTTCTGGATAGCTCAGAATGTCGATTCGATTTTGACATGTTGTTTTCTTTTTAGATCGCAGTATCCTTTTTCTGGACGTTTTTTACCTTCCCATGCGACGATAGAACAACCGCAAGTATGAGTTTCGAGCCTTTCCACAGCCTTTTTTTCTAGCATCGGAAGAGCTATACCATTTGATCCCCATTCGAATGTGATTTGCTAAATATCTGGATTATAATTTAAGTTCATCGCATAGTGAACGTTCATTTCGTTTTAAAATGATTCAATTTCAACGACGCCTAGACTTCGAGGAAGGGCGAAATCTATTCGATATAAATCGCTGCATAAACTTGTCCTGGATAAAGCCTAACGTCCATTTGCAAAAAACAAGTAAATTATGTAAACTTAAAACACGCATTGCAAAATAACATGAATTTTAACTTAAAGAACGGTTCTCCTGTCCTTTCTGTCACGATTACCGATCGCACACATGGTCATCACCACTTTATATTTGTATAAAGCTTACATCACTTTCAGCAGCTTCACGTGGCATAACCATTTCTAGCCAGCTTGGCCCCAAGGCGCGTATTGGTCCACAATCTGGTAGCCCGTTAACTAATTTCGATGGAAAGAACGTTGCTTAGCTATCCGTATGTCACCAAATCCGCCATAAACTCTATGACTATGGTTCTGTGCATTAACGTCTCAAAAAGATGCACGGCAAAATTTGCAATGCTTCAGTGCGGCGAATTGAGCACCGTTGGTATAGAAACGAGAAGAAGACTCGTGATTGTTGCGATGAAAGCAACTGGGCAGATCATGTAGGTGCGCACACATAATGCCGGATACATTCGAGTCGTGTTCAAGCTAATGTCAAAAGACAATGGCCGCTTGTGGAAACGCCCCGAGTTCTTTGAAAGTGACGATCGTCTGGTGGTAACAGCATTGTCTACAGCTGTAAATAATCTTTTGGTGCCGAACGTAACTAGGGAGTATTAAATGACCCATCGTTTTGCGCGGCGTCGGTGCATATCTGGACGGCGTTACAGGCAAACACTGGTCCCGATCGCTCATTGCTTTGGTCTTTGGAACGAGCCACAGCGACTGAACTAACCCTTCAAAAATCGTGCGTGTATAGCCATCCCTTAAAACCCTAACCTAACTAAATAAACCGAACCCAACTAAAACCTAACCTCTTAAAAATTAGCGTGTACAACCATGTCAACTGCCTTCTTTCGACCAGCGTACACGCCCGATAGCCGTTTTGTGATGCTTGTCTTGCAGCTTCGGCTTGCCGGACAGACCCCCTCCCCGTGGTAAATGCCTTATCTGAAATCGCTGGACAGCAACTCGTACCATGTGCTCCACAGCAGGCACGGCAACTTGCACGAGTATACAGGTAAGCCAAAGACCCATCAGATATCAGACAAGCCTCGCTATTGTATTTCCGCAGCGGCCCGCGCCGTTCCACAGGCTCCGGATTTTTTTTAGCGAGTCCTCGATAGCTCAAGGTCAAACTTCCAAAACTTTTTAGTTGACTCTTGTTTATACGCTAAAGGCGATAAGCATGCTTGGCAATCCGGAATAGGCCGACTCCTTTAGGGCGATGCGGAATTCCTCGTTATTTCGTTGAATTTGGCCTTGACGCTTGACCTTTAAAGGTCAGGATCCATCGACAGCCGATGCAAATAAAAGTTGAAAATTTAAAATTAAAAACCGCCTGCCGATCCAACTCGCTTATTCAGTTTTTTTTTTTCAACGGCGAGCCAAAGTCCTTTCAAGTCACCAACATTCAAGGGGTTAAACAAGAAGCAATTACCATCCAAAAATACGATGCAGAGTATATCCTGCTAAGGATTAAAATGCGTGATAAATAATTGTGCATGCACACGAATTCATGTAAACGGGCATCACATGGAAACACGCATCACAAATCATGCATACATGCAAGCGACTTCAGGAACGTAGGCATCATACGTAGGCATCACACATCACGCATCACCTATGCATGCAAACGATATCAATTAAATAGGCGTCGCGCATCACGCACCAGGCATCACGCTTACACTTAAACGATTTCAAGCGAGCACGCATCACGCATTAAGGCGCTAATAGCCGTCGCATGGTCGGCTATGCTGGGCCCTGTACAAATAGGTCCGGTCGCTGACTTCCTATGAGACTAGATTCACTTTTCTCTCTGTGGATAGTCTTGTGCTTTGTGTGTGACTGACGTGTAAAAGGGGTAAAAGGTCCGCACCTCCCTGGATTTCAGCCTGAGTACAGTCAAAAAATGGTCGCCGAAAGGGGTACGTTCCTGTTAATTTCCCCTAGTTTTTTCTCCTGAATTTTCTGCTAAAAGTAAGGCTAACAGTACTGTCTTTACCATGAATTACATTATATTCCACCAAGCAGAGTACTATAGGACGACTGAACATTGTTGAAATAAAGTGCTAACACGCACCGCTTAGGATCCACTTTTACCACTCAAGCTTCACCGTCACCACTTTAGGATCACTTAGCGACACTAACCACTTTAGGATAGCAATGTTTCTGAAAATAGTGTCCTAAATGACAGCCGACGGGCGCCATGCACAGCCCGATGTTGTGGTGCGGCAGGCTGTCACGTGTGGATCATACCGGCACCGGCCTCAGTCACTCACTCACGGTCAGTCACTCAGTCACTCAGACACTTGCAGGTGGCGGTTGCAAGCGTCGGTGGGTACAGGGTGGTGACGGCGGTCAACTCTGACTTTTCCTTCTCTACATTGTAAACAGCAGGACGACTTCCCATGCCACTAGGGCGTCAACAACCGGGACCCATGTGCAGTCAGCTTCCTCCCCGGGACAGCTGCAGGAACAGCCCCACTGTCCTCACCTCCGACACACGAGCCTCTGAGGAGCACCTCGCCCGGGGGACAGCGGCATCGAGGCAGGCACAGACCGGCCACGCACGCGGCCCGGCACCTACCACCCCGGCACGTGTCGCCCGCCGTCAGGCACGGGTCTGGAACGCACGGCACGTGTTACCACGCGCCACAGCCGTGGGAGGTGCCCAGAGAGAGACATGCGGGAAAGCCCTTCAATAACTGCTTCAAATCGTTCCGTGGCGCGGACGTCCACGACCGCTGAAGCAGACCGAACAGTGAAAATGTTGAGCGGTAAATGGCAGCAGCGTTTTCGAACAGCGCTGTGCAACGAACATTCATTCTTTGTTTCGCTGTCGCTGTCATATGAAGCCAGCGAAGCTCGTCGGATCGCAGGGCGGGGGAACAGAGGAGAAAAGCCACCACCAGCGCGTCGATAAGTCAGCATTAGCTGGCGAAACACTATTGCACAGCATGATACAACCAAAACAAAATAATACGCTCATCTAGCTGCAAGCATCGGAGGTTACGCCATCTTTCGTGACGACGACTGATGTCGGATGTCACATGCTGGATGTCGGATGTGTCGGATATTGAATGTGTCGGCTGTTGGATATCGGGTGTCGGATGTGTCGGATATTGGATGTGTCGGCTGTCGGATATCGGATGTGTCGGCTGTTGGATATCGGGCGTCGGATGTCGGATGTGTCGGATATCGGATGTGTCGGCTGTTGGATATCGGGTGTCGGATGTGTCGGATATCGGATGTGTCGGCTGTTGGATGTCGGGTGTCGGATGTGTCGGATATCGGATGTGTCGGCTGTTGGATATCGGATGTTGGATGCCGGACGTCGGATGTGTCGGATGCATGACTGGCAGCTTCGGACCGAAGAGACCGGGCGCTGCAGGCTCCCACCTGGTACGCAGCTGGGCAGGTCGACTCGGCTCCAGCCTCGCTCTCCACAGGTGGAGACGACAGACCGGGCTCCAGAAGAGAACATGTAGCCGTCCCTGCAGGCGTACCTGTGCCGCGCGTGCGACAGCTCATCAGGCTTGAAGACGTCTGAGCCCCGAGGCCCCGCGATACCAGCTGAGCCTTATGACGATGCCGCGCTAACATCCTCGGCCAACTCCCTCCGCTTCCTCTTCAAGTGCATGCGTCACTAAGCTTGAAGAGAAGTGGTTAAAGAAGTAGTTCTTCTCTCCGCTTCCTCTAGAAGTACATCCGTCACTTACAATGACGCATGTGCTTGAAGAGAAGTGGGGACGCGTTTTGGTAAATGACTCCTGACTGACCTCCCTTGCAATGGGACAGCTTGCCTCACGCTTGGGGTGCATTATAGGACATGGTGGGGAAACTGTGGTTATGACTGTTGTCATGGAGTAAGTTGCAGCGCAAGCAAAATAAATGCGTTACGATATGTAGACCAAACGCTCTCGTCTGCGCTATTTTGTATCAGTCGTGATTGCAACATGACACTTTTTGCTATTCTTATCAATGAGTGCCTGTCATGCGACTACCGCCACCTCGGTTTTAGTCGCTCAGCTGCAAATGATGTGTCTACATTGGTAATGTAAATGTCGATTGCTTTCTGGATGGCATTAAGTCATGGTAATTATGCCAACCAATCATCAAAAGTAAGTCAGTCAATGACACATCAACGATATGCTGTATTAGTGATACAACATGTCTCAGGCACACCTGATGCAACATGCACCGCCGACATCCTAGATATAGCTCGCTTTACCCCACAGTGCTTGGCAAGCAGACGCCAAATATTTTCAGTATAAACGACACGTGCGGTTCCCTCACTATGCTCATTAAAAATTTTGCTCCCACCTCATTACCTCATCATACTCATTATACTTTTTAATCCTACCCCATTACCTCACCATACTCATCATACTCATACACATCATGCATTATACATTATATACATTACATTCATCATAATAAGCAGATTGATCTTGTAATGCCGTGAATCCTTAAACACTTATTTTTTACACCGATCACTTTAGCTCTCAGCGATGTACAATAAAAACAAAATTATCTCACTCATCATAAGACGCAAGCACGTCCGTGGCCGGAAGTGCACTGAAAGGAAGAGGGAGCTGCTGTGCGTCGCCCTAGGCCAGATGAAGTGATCTAACGCCCAAAAACCGGTCACCCATTTCCAACAAAGAGCTTATCTTGAGAGCACCCCAGGCATCTGGAAGAAATATTTGGGATTTGAAAGATAAATAGAATTACGAGCGTGTTTGACTGACAATGACAAAGAAAGCACAGGCCAACAACTCAGGAACAGACCGCTGAAGTCGGCTCTTTCCGGTCAGGCCAGCGCTGTTGGAGAACGTTTTCTGAGAGCAATTCCACTAGTAATTATAAAGCCGTAGAATGGTTGAATATGCAGGAAAACATTAAATATGGCATGCTTCAATCTCTCTTTAAGATGACATTTCCAACAGTGACCTTGTCTTCACCCCCGCTACCAATCGGTCATAAGTTGGACGGTGGGTGAAGGGGTGGGGGGGGGGGGGGGGAGGGGTTTATCATCCGCCGCTCGGTCGTACATGGAGTCTGGCCCTCAGTCTGGGACGAGCTAATGCGCCATATTTCTAGGCAGGCGGCCGCAAAGATAAACGGCCACTGCAGTAAGGCCACCACAAAACATGTGTGGACAAAGCTGAAGTCAAATGTGGCAAATATTGTTATAGATGTTTAGAGAGATTCCCAAGCCCAGCTTCGGTCGAATGTGTCGCTCCCCTGATCCAAGCATGCCACCTGGGTGTTTGCCGGCGGATGGTGAAGCACTCTGGCAGGTGGATCAACACCATCTGGATCAGCCGCCTGATAAGTCACGAGAGTGCCCAAAAATATGTCTTCTATTTTTACATGGCAGACGGGAATCGGCACACCAGAAAAACGAATCCCAGGAATTAGCCAGCAAAGCCACTTGGCTTGGGTGGCGAGACAAATGCATTTCTGTCCGTGACAACCTTACATAAAAATCCAGACCAGTTTGCGCGCGCAAGTCTAAACCAGTCTCCATGTTCATGTGTAAAAAAGCAGATGCCTCAAGTCGAGTGTACCCGAGGTTCCAGCCAAACGCCAGGGGGACGGTGTCTCCGCAAACGCAAATGCTACAAGCATGAGACCCGCGATGCATGACAGCTGTTTGAGAGAACATTTTGATGATAATGTGGCGCTTGACCTATGTGAAAATAAAGCCCACAATATGTTTAAAGGTGTCAGATCAATGTCAAAGTCATCAGAGGTCATAATAGGTCGCGCTGGGGCAGAGTTGAATTAAGACAAGAAAATGGACGATTTTCCCTTTTTGGAGAATACTAAGGTAAATTTAGGATCAATTTGCCTCATGGATGAATGCATGCTGCAGCGTCTTATGTAGTTGAGCTAAAGTTTCTTCTGCTCATAACCTGCATTCATGTAATATTAGCCCCTTGAAAAATCCTGCCCGCCTGAGTCCACCAACACGGGTATAACGTAATCCAGGCTCCAGACAAACAGTCCAGCCACGCAGACACCAACCACCCCGTCCGGCTCCCAGGTTAGAACCATCGCGGGGTAGCCGCCTGGATCCCGGCGTGACTTATCATTCTCGAACCTTCGGCCGACCCCACCCTGATCCAGCGTCATCTCCACCGACAAGCCGATCGCCGCATGAGGAGGGCCTCGACGATAGCGCCGATACTAGCTGATGGTAGCAGCCTCCCAGCAGTTCCGACACGAGATAAGACACCACACATGTAACACACAGCGGAAAACTTTTATGTGCTATCAAAACTTGTCAGTGCATACACAAATTAAGGTAGCTACAATTTGTTTGGAGTTTCATCTCGAGCATGGCCTCAGCCAGTGGTTTCACCTGCTTGGAGCTTAAAAGAAGCACACGTAGTGTGAGATGAGTAAAATTACAGGTACCAAAAATGTCCACCGATGCGTTCTGCCATTTTGTGCTAATCTCGAAAAGCCGTGAAAGGGGCAGATCCTCCTCGCCCTCCTGGCGGAACCAGGCTCAAACTCTGTGTTCAGTTCTAAAACAGGCTTAACCACCCAAATATGTTGAGCTTGTTCAATTTACATATTATTCGAGGCAATAATCATGGCATGAAAATATTTTCTATTCTATTGGGCACTACCAAAATTACGTAAGTTGTTCAGTGCATTAGCGAGGAACATTACTCACATAGATAAGACAGTAGTATTAGCTTTATTCCTTGGAAAAACCAGGAGAATAGAAATATAGTTAGGTTGATATTTCGGCAATACGCCTTTCTCGAAACAATAGCAGAAGTGAATTCGCCTCTGCTATTGCTTCGAGAAAGGCATGTTGCCGAAATATCAACCTAACTATATCTCCACTCTCCTGGTTTTTCCTAGGAATAAGGCTAATACTACTGTCTTATCTCTGGGTATTACCTAGCATCAGGATTGGGTACCATTAACTACGTTTTACTGGAACTGCAAAAGTCATGAAAACTAGCTGTCTTACAGGTCCCTCGAACTCTTAACTCAAAACTCTTACAGGCCCCTCGAACTCGGCGGACATGGGCCAAAAATTATTTCATAATGACCATAACGTCCAAGGTACCTATGTCCAAACAACGCTTTCGGGTGTGCGATGAAGTGAAAAAACACAAAATCGCAGACCTATCTGCGTTCCAAAGCTATAGTGTAAGGCCAAGCGCAAAGATCGAAGGGGTGTGAAACATGTGATGGGTATTGAACCAGAAGGTACGAAAACAACGTTCGCACCCGGACGTACGATTCAAAGCATGGAAAGCTGCACATCATCAGTTTTCACTTTTTTAAGAAGCATGTAATCTGCATGGCTTCTCAGCACGTGTCGATCTAGTTACCTGCCACCCGGTTTTAGCCCTAGGCACTGAACTGAAAACATTTAACACACTCGAACACTTGGGAATGCCGCCCGGTGGTCACTTGAATAGGTGTCTGTAACGTCGTATAGTTGGTAAAGCAATTCAATTTTGGCAAAGGTGATGGACACTCATTCAGGTGGAAAATTTGTGCCTATCATTGCAAATGCTTGCAAAGAATACACTTCCTCTGCAAAGAGATTGTTGGGATAAGGCAGAATGCCCCGCTATCCGAGGATAGAGGGAGACACGTACCCCGTCTTCCGGCGGCGCCGCACCCGTAAACAGTGAGAAAAGCTGTCGGGAAAATTATTCGCGGAACTTAGAATAGCGCAAAAATGCGTCGGCTACGGCAACGTCTGGCAGATCCAAGCTGCAATCACAAACTTGAATTTTGTGATTGAGCACCACTTATGGACCAGCGTGCCCCACTGGCCAAGGCTGAGGAAAATGGAACCAAATTTTTCAAACACGATTGGTTTGAGAAGATGCTGGCCAAAGCAGCAACATACAGCAAAACAACAATTACCTGCAAATTTGGGAGGGTCAAAAACATAGTTTCTCCAACACAGATTTGTTTTAGGAAGGACAGCTAACTACTTTGCCCCCCCCCCTCCTTCCATGGAGCCGCCAGTCATTCCCGGGTACTAAGGCCGGAGTTCCACTAAGCTAACATACACATGTTTAAGCTAACATAGCTTAAGTGTACGTTAGCTCCCGCCAAACCAGGACACACATGCCCATTTATCTTTATCTACACCACACAGATATGATGAGGTGCGCAAATCTCTTGCTCAAACACAAAGTTACACATCGTGACACGGATCAAAACGGCCTCTTCAAGCATCAGCAAGCGCGCGGGCGGCCGATGGAATGACCTTTACCCGGGTGGGGTCAATTTGACTCCACTGGAATCTCAAAAACTAGGAGAGCTAGATACACGAGATGCGCGGGGGAGGGGGGGGGGGGGGTTCGCATGCGAACTCGCTTGTGTCAGAATTTAAGGTCCATTGGTCCATCTTTGAGTCAAATAAGGCCAAACGAGGTCAAACTCAAGATCGTTGTCTTCAGTGCCCCCAGACCTCCTAATGGAACCATTTAGAACCTATATATTTGTTCTAAGCAAATGTTCACTAGTGTCAGTTTTAGGTCAGTAACCATCTTTGACCTTTAGAGGATCATGACAACCAAATTCCCACGAGATTTTCTTCCATTTTTGAACTTTGACAAGCGCTAAGGATCAGGGTAGGCGGTACTCTCCTAAAAACAAAAGCAGCATCAAGACAATCAAGCAAAGATAATTTTGTGTCAACCTTTGGGGATTAAAGCAAGGATAATTCTGCAAGATACCTGTTCTAAGCAAGGGGTCACTTGTTAATTTAACACCAGTAACCTTGTTTGACCTTTTGAAGGTCATGACGACTTAAATAATACAAGACTGCTTCGAGTTTTGCATTTGAATAAGCGACAAGATCGCGCTAGGCAGTATGTTCCAAATGAACAAAATGTTGGCCTGAGTCATTTCAGGTCAGTGATCTATTCTAGCCATCAAAGAGTCCATGGAAGGCGTATAATGCGGTTCATGATATCCACAAATTTGAAATGGGCACCATAAACTAACACATTACAGCAGGCCCCAGACTGATGAAATAGGTTGGTTTCAACCCTCGTCTGACCTTCATACTTGACCCTAGGTCAATGGAATTTGTTCATTCACTTGTGTTGCCCAAGAAAGCATCTCACACATGTATGGCTTCGTTTAACACTCCGCTCGTGCATCAGATTAAAAAATTCCCTGGAAATTGACTTCGCTGAATCCATGGCCTGACTTTGACCTATCGTAAGTTAACCACCTTACAAGATACATCTAAATTTGTTATACCAAGTGATCCGCTCTTCAATTGTTACAACTGTGCAAAATTTGACTCGGTTATCTCGCGTCGACCGGAAACCATTCCAGAAAACCTTCGGACGGGAGCGGGAGGGGGTCAATTTGACCCTCCACCCGAGCGCGTGTTGGGTAACTACGTAAGCAAGTACTCGATCAGTTCAGCTGAAAGAAGTGATGCCTGACACAATGGTGCCAACGATCAAACCTGTATCACCTATGACCTATGTCCGCATTTTTGCGATGCAAAGCATCAGCTTCATTGAGAAGATACACACCAGTTTGAGCAGCGATAAACGGTTATCACGATTTTTACCGGACGGTTGTTGAACTGCAAAAGCAGTATGCTTTACTATCCCATCCATGTACTTCGTGTAACGTAGCGTAATTTGTTGTCGATGAAATTGCTCCCTTGGTATGCAGTTTGCAAAAACAGGACCTAACAACTTTGGGGCCTCGAGAATCTTATTATTGTGCAGTCACTTTCCCAGGGATACTCACCAAAAGTCCTACTTTTTTACCCACGCTTCGCGGCTCTACCGATTCAAAAGTGACAACGCTAGTGTGCACGGCAAAGAAACTGAGCGTCAAATCCCTGGGTCACGTCACGGCCGACCTCAAGCACACCAAAAAACACGTGCGAATGCTTTACACGATGGCGTAGGAGATAGAGGGAGGGCATGCAAGGTCACGGGCCGCTACGTGGCAGCGTGCCTGACAGATACGGCACCGCAGATGAAGACTGTGCGAGGCAGGACGGGTCGGCTCACGAACTTCGCTGATGGGAGACGGCCACGCGGGTGCGAGGCACTGGATTCTCGATAAGCTTGCCTGGATCGTGGTGCGCGGCTTAAAAACCGGTGTCCTATCTGTTCTGGCGGTCCCAGCCAGGTCCTGTCACGAGCTGCGCCTGCCGCCGTTTGACGTCGCGTGCATCAACCTAGTACAGCTGAACCAGTTTTCGGTCAAGCGACCACTGCCGGTCTTCTACATTGTTATCGAATCGAGCAAAACCATAGCATATCCTGCATAATGAGGATGATTTGGGCTTTGGGGCGTACCGACTTCGTTGGTCATATGGCGCCCATAACCTACTTTTTATCTAACAGGTGCGTGAAAAAGGCGAGGGGCTAATGTTATGTCCGATATATGGCATGACATTGTGTATGTAAGACAACTAAAAATGTGACCGTCATTTCCTAAACTCGAATCTTCTCCCAACATAGCATATAGCGTTTGGCGCAAGGACCCTGATCAAAAATGGCGCGTGCGTTCCGAGGCGAGCTGGACACAATCTATCAAAACATGTACGGTGTATTGATCCCCGCAGCGATGACATCGCGGTTGGTCTTCCCCACATAACAGGCATCGGTGAGTTGCGTATACGTGTCCTATTCTCAGGCGGCCCAGTGTCGCTTCATCCCGCATATCCTGCTCGTTGCCGCTGAGACACTTCAACCGCTGAACGTGAGACGTCCCGCCAGCCGAGGTGTGAAATTCGCCCGCCTTCGAAGCATTACAATGACGCTTTGTCCACCACTGCATCTTTCGCGCAACGATAAGCAACTCTGCTCCTTGTCTAGTCATAGTTTATCCCTGTGTTACTCAGTCAGTTCTTACGGATCGGGTCCTGGGGTGGGAATCACAGTTTTTGGTCCTGTTCTTGACGATATTAAATGCATGTAATATACGCAAATACAACAATAAAAAACGCGCATACATTCACACATACATAAAAACACATACAAACCTACATCATGCATACATGTTCACATACATACATACATGCATTCGTACATACATACGCACATACATGCATGCATGCGTACGCGAGCGTCGATTTGTTTTTTTCGGTAGGGCACGGGCACCCGCAGTGTCCAATTCGCCCCCTCCAGGTCAGGTGAAAAATACCAAAGACTTTGCTGTGTTTATCTGTCCGGCAATATGTACAAGTTAACCAACCATATCGATGCGGAGAACGATGTTACAAAGAAGTTCAAAAGCTTTAAGATATGTGCCAGTTAGTCTTAATGTCGTTTAACCTTCAAACGGTCAAATTTGGTCGCAAAGATCAACCCTTGATTTAGCTTGACCTCGGGTGACCTGAACTTACAACAGTCACCAGTGCGATAGTAACGCACTTCAGAATAATATTGACAACACATGAGGTCTAGAAAACATCTTTGGAGCTCAGCTCTTGTGAGAAATTAAGTATATGGCCCAACCGGTCGCAGGGCGAGGGTTAAATGCAGCTGCTTGCTGACGTCTCTTTCCGTGTCTAAAAATTGCCTGTTTATCAGTCAGAACAGTCCTGGTATTTCAGCCGATGACATTGACAAGTTTGTAGTGATTTCGGGTTTGGTAACTGCAAACAAAGCGTTTCGAACAAGCGGCAACTATTTAGCGCAGATGTTAGCCGTCATGAACAGTGCTGCAGGCCATGTAGTTTCATGAACTCTGCCAATCGATCTACTGCGGTCTCTACCAATTTAGGCCACCGTACATAAGCTACATCAGAGATGTCGAAAAGCGTGACAGAAGTCGCCTTTAGGTCAGTTGCTGATGCAGCGATGGGTCGGACAGTGCTGAACTCGCTTAGTGTTGTGTGAATGCTAGATTTGGTGACACTTTACGGCTGGTTTCACGCTTTTGTCCGCTCGAACTGCCGCGATCTGACGTCCATTTGTAAATACGACCAAAAGCGATATCATGATGTGCGCTTGTGATCATCTGACCGCCTGTGAGCATGGACCAGCACTCGGGTTAAGTGCCGGGACAACGCCGGGCCGCCGAGATCTGGGCTAGTTTCCGGCCGCTGGGATCTGGGCTAGTTTCGGGCCGTCGAGATCTGGGCTAGTTTCGGGCCGTCTTGAGTACCTTCTTCGCCATTTGTTGACATAAGCAGGGATGGAAGTTTCTAAAATCAGTTACGAGAAGAAAAAGCCGGAAAACCGGAAGTCAAAGCCAAAAGCGGATGCCTGAGCTAAAAAGCCTAAACTGACCCGATTTCCGTTCTAATTTTGATCACATTAAGTTGCGTACGAGCTGTCAAATAAAACACACCTTTTTACAGGCGGTAGTTTCCCAAGTTGTTTTGATGCTGAGAAATGACAATAGGCGTCGTGTCGTTTCAGTTTATTGATGGTGGCCCATCAATGCATGCCAACAGGGGGGGGGGGGGGGGGGAGGGCATTAAAGACGACCAGCAACGAAAAAGATCCTTGAAAGTATGCTAAATGACGCCCCTCGGTGTAAGGATTCACGATTACAGGGCATGGTGAAACCCACATTCTATTACGAGTAAGCGTACCGGAAAATCACGTCTGATAGAACCATTTCCGTGTAAACCCCTACACACATTTATACAAGTAGCAAAGACCTGTAACCTGTAAGTACTCGGTACCCACTTCATGTTGCTGAAAGTACATGAACATGTGATCAGTATCTGCAAAGATGTTAGCTTCTGAAAAACGTACAGATAAGTCACACAGATTCATCCGCCTAATTTTGCGACATTCTTACTGTTTCGCTTTTGCTCTCTGGGCCTACAGCGTCTCCCAGAAGCACATTCGTGACAAAACGCTTTAGATTCAAAATGAATGCTTAAGCAGCTGCAGCGATATCTACTAAAACGGAAATGCGTTCAATCCATGCCTTTTCATTCTGTGTTTTTTTTTAACTCAACTATCGCGTCCAAGCCAAGGCCTGTCTTACCTGACCGTATCCCCTAGCTCCCAATGCGAGACGGGGGCGACCACTCTGACATCTGGCGGAGCCTGCGGGTACTTGCGACGACAGCGACCACCGAGTTCGCCGCAGAACTCTGCAGCAAACGACAGGCAGAGGTAACTTGAATCCATGGATCACTGCCAACGGCGTGGTTTGAACTGCAGTCCCGGCGTTATCGGCGGTTGCATTTTGAGCTTGTTCACGGTTCTGTAGATAGACCAGCGACACTGCCGGGCGAAAGAAGGGACAAAAGAAATTCAGGCAGGTCAACTCAGACGACTCTCCGCTGCCACGCGGCAGTAGGTTTGTCCCGAAGTCCCAGGGGTAGTGCGACCTCCCGGCTTGACCTACTCAGCCCTGCTGTGCTGACCGCCGGCTCGGGATCTTTATTCCAGGTTAAGACGTGACAAGCCAGCCGCAAAGAAGCCCAAACGCATCCTCTTTCGAAGGAGACGGCCGTACGCCCACGCCGACACTACAAGCATTCGATGCCGCTTCCGAGGATACCGACAGCGCAGAATGACGTTCAGGCGCGCGAGTGTTTGTGTTTGTCTTCCGGGTAGTCGTGCTGCATTCCAGTAGCACCTACTTGAACGGCAGGTCTACTAGCCTCAGGGTAAGGTGGGTTGCTGAAGTGTTGCGGTGGGAGGTGCCCGTACGTTCTGTGACGTCCGTGTTGTATAAAGAATTATCGCAAAGTTTCTCTTTTACATTTAAATCGTTTGATATAACAAAGCAATGACAAACTTGATGACCATACCCTTGTATTTGTGGAGTAATTGTGTCCATTTTTGATACCTTGAGAAAACCCGACCAGGCGATTAAATCACAGCATTTTTCTCCTTTCAAAGCATGCAACCAAAGAGCGCCTCCCAAATGGGAAATTGGTCGCGATTCAAATGGAATGAGAACGGCATAACTACCAGGTAAACGTCTGCCAGTTCCCCACATTCCGGTCCCTCTGGAATTGTTGAGGCCTGTTAGAGGACTGGCAGTCGCATGCCCGCTCAGTCACTCACTGAGCCACACTCACCAATCTCCGACATCCAGAACCTCCAGCTTTCTGGTTGGACGGTGGAGCAGAGCATCAGCCGTGCGAACTCGTGCCGATCTGACACAGCCGTCTGGCTTCAGGCCACACGACCCGCGGTTGTTAATGGTCGACAATGATCGCTGAACCTCCCACGCACACATTCGGGTGCTATGTCGTCCACTTCGACCCCCTAGCCAGTGAGGAGAGGGGAAGGGGTGGCAGTTTTCACCCAAAGGCTCCGGAAACAGTCAGCCGGACTCCGGGCGAATCGCCAGCGTCGTCTCAAGGACGAATTGTCGAAAGCTTGACTAAGGTATTATTGTGTGGCTCTTCCGGAGGTGGTAAGAAGATGAAGAGGTGGTAAGGCGTTAGCACCAAATCCTCCCCGGGATCGACGGGCACATGAAACAGAGGCGTTGAGTTCATTATCCTTTCAGCCGCCCATAACGGCGTTGTCGACCTCGCGCCTCGACTTATGCCCGTTGAGAATGACTCCCAGCGCTTTTCTTTCATCCTGATGCTCCTCTCCCACGCACCCCTGACTCCGGATCAGCAGGGGAATAAATAACCACTTGATTCCATCGATGGCCAATCTTGCACACATAACCTCTTGATCCAGACACCGTAAATACTGCTTCAGCTCCCTATCACCAGCGTGTAGGTTAACACCACTGTCTGGCCACATTTCCCGCACCTTTCCACGGCGAGCTTGAAATCGTGCTATCGCGATGAGATTGGCATCAGTGTGTTAACTGTCAGTGAGCTCAATGTGCACGGCTCGGGTGGCAAGGCAGCGGAACATTACTCCGCGCAGTTTCACCGTGGACCACCCGCGAGACAACACCTGGGCCCGAAATAACCCACGCCGGTGACACAGAATGCTCCGACCATCCTTGTCACTCGCTGTGCGGCAAGTGGGGGCCACCGGAGGTGTCCTTGGGGCGCCCAACCTGTAGCGGCAGTCTCGGCATTTTGTAACCGAGAGAATGGCACGGGGACCCAGCAGCGTTGGCGCAGCTCTGAAAATGGCGCGCCCATGGCTCGTTGACCCATCTTCTCATGGATGCGCTGTTTCAAGTTTCGTGCACAGTTGATAGCGAGGTATGATAGGTGGGAATTTTACCGATGGGATGAGCTCAAGGGAGTTCTCAATCCTGCGTCAAGACATCTATCAAGACTGGTGAGAGTCCACGAAACGTGCTGTTTATTTGAACGGATAAATTTGTAAATAATTTGGGACAAGTCAAAAAACTTCATGTAGGTACCTGCAAGCTACAGATCTTTCAGTTTGCTGCTTGTGCAAATGTATGTAGGGGCTTACACGCAAATGGTTCGACCAGAGACGTGATTTTTCGGTACGTTTGATCCTGGATAGAGTGTAGGTTTCACCGTGTCATGAGATCGAGAAACCTTACGTCCGGGGACGTTATTTACTATACTTTCCCGGGTCTTTTTCTTTTTAGTCGTCTTTACTGGTGTCGACCCCTACCCTGCTGACAAATAAAACGTTCTGAGAATGAATGCGTCTTCTTTTTTGGTAAATTTTCATGCTTCAGTTTCCTGTTCAACTTTGAAAATGGAAAAATGAGCCACGCAAAGACCAGCGGTTGCAAGAACACACAAAATGACGACTGCCGGTTTCGAACACAGACTTTCGGAGCTGTGCCATACTCAGACGCGATTACTTCTGCTGGCTACTGCGGTAAGATTCTGGTTTGTTCATCATCATTTGAGGAGTCGTAGGCTTTTAATTGCTGCGCACTTTTCTGAAGTCTTCAGACATGTAGATCGCTACTGACGTTCAATAATGTAGCGTTTCAATAAAAGCCCTTGTCTACTCCTGTTCGCGACTCAAACAGTCGACAAAGGGACGACAGAAGGCGGATTTCTGCATTTGTAAGGGGTTTTAACTGAGATAGCCGTTTGAAAGATCATTCGTTGTACTTCACAACCGTTTCCTTTCTAAGACTTAAAACCCTAGCGTCTGAGCGAGTTGGCCTCGAAGATGTGCAGGCTTTTTCGTGCAGACTAATTCAAGGTCACCCAGGCATGCGTGACACCATAAAGACGCCACTTAAAGGTGCTGGCTTTCCCCAACTCGAAATATTAAAAAAGGGTGTTGAAAAGAGCAATGAATTGTGTTAAAAAGAATAAAACTCTGAAAAAACACATTTGGAAAGATTAAAACATGGAAAAGCGCCATTAGAAAGTTGAAAGTTTGGAAAAGACGATGTGATGGAAAAGCGACATTCAGTTTGGGGATAATTTTGTTTTTTTCAGGCTTGCTACGCGTTGGCTAATGTGATACCTATTTTCTTGTGTTGCGACAAGATCCTGTGCATACTCATTCATCCAGTGTTCTACGTTGAAGACTGTTGTGTCCCAGGAGAGCCACGGTTGTGTCTCAGCGAGCAGCAAAGGGCCATTATGGACGTTGGAGTAGAGCAAGAAAAGGCTCCAGTACAAGATAAATTCAGCAAGGTGTGCGTACTATGTCCTGTAGTGGTGCTATCTGTGGGGAAAAGGAGCATGCACTACTGGGTCTTAGACCAGTTTTTTTTCTAGACCACTTTTCTCATGTAAATTCCCCAAATTTTCAGGGCTTTTACAATTTGAAAAGTTGTCGGATAACTGTACGGTTTGTCAGAAAACTTTTCTAAAAAGGCTTTGTAATTCAGCAGAGATGACACTGAAGGTCGGGTGGAGATATCACTCAGAGGCGTAGTTGTACAAGCGTGTGTGTGGGTAAGAGGGGGCTAGTGAGCAAAGTATGTGTATTACCCTCAGGTTCTACCAATGAACCAGTTTTACCCAAGATTCGGACCACTTTACGCTTATCAACCCTCGCCCTAATCCACCGTTTTTCACAATGCCGATAGATAAGAGGTCGATTGGACCTCTCCCTAACCTTCCCAAGTAAAGATATAACTTTGAAATAATAATAATGATAATGATAGAAATACAATAAATATAGCATTTAAGATAGACATTACATCATAACTATAAATAAAATAATAAATATAATAAGAATAGAACTTTAAAAACACCAGTGGATATGCCTGGACGAGATCTCGCGATCTATTTAGGTTTTTATATCGTTAAGTCAATAATAGATCTCATTATGTCAGTTAAGAGGAAAAAACCTGCAAATTGCACTTTTCATCTTTATAACATCATGCATACGAGACCACGCTTCGTGGTGACGCGAAGCCCAAACAGGTATGTCCCTCATCAATTCTGAGTGCAATGATGTATTATGTATAATAACGTATCGTGATTTGTGTCGAACATATACTTATCACTCATGACTCCGTTGTCGTCGGCCCGCCGCGCGCATTCCACGGCATTGTCGGTTGCCAGCCATCGTCCGCGCCCAGCTGTAGATCGTCGTGCAGTATTCTTCAAAATGTATGATTGCCCTGAATCCAGAAAAGTTAGGAACACGTTTTTGGTGTCACAACACGCGCAATGAATGTCCGAAAATGACACTGAAAATTTGGGCACGATTGAACAGCAAGCCGGAGAGGTATCCTAAAAAAGCAGGCATTGACCCCTGTCTGGGCAATGGCTAAAATTGGGGGCTGGAGACCACGCTCGTGGTGGAGACGTGGGAGGGGGGGGAGAAGGACTGGAGCCACAGCTAAAAAAGAAACTACACTGCTGGTATCAATGAGACTATGGGGTATGTTTGATAATCACGGATGATCCGGATGATGAGCGTCATTGATGATTTGATGATCACGGATGATCCGGGCGACGACCGTCATTGATGATTTGATGGTCACGGATGATCCGGGCGATGACCGTCATTGATGATTTGATGATCACGAATGATCTTCCGGATGATCAGTCATCATCCGAATCAGGTATGATCTTCTGGATGGTCGCGCATCCAGTAATGCGGTAAGACTTCGCCACCTTGTTCATCGAAGAAGGTGGCGGAGCAGCAAGGAACCGTAAGAGAGGTGGCGGACTGCGAGCAGCGAGGAACTGTAGCGTGGCAGCTAGACGCTCTCCTGGGGAGATGGGATCACGCAAATCTGTGCACTTCTTCCGGAAGGTATAGGAAATGACGAAAAGGAGTTCGTCGAATTCGTGGACGCACATCCGGAAGTAGTGCTGCGCACGACTGGGTCTGGCTCACACATCTCCCGCGCGAGTGTGTGGGGGACGATCGGAATCTATGACAAGTAATTATCTTTTAACTGCTATGGACTGAACCACGCGCTAAACGTCTCGTTTAAGTCCCTCGGATTGCCCTACATGCATGTACTGACAGACGTCGCTATAAAATCGCGGAAAAGCGTGCTGAAAAACAAACACCTCAAAAAAGGCATTCAGGAAAAAACGAAGTCATTTCACGACTTCGTTTTTCATAGCGCATCCACAAAAAAGCGAGCTGATGGAAAAGACGGGTCGTGGAGCCAGGCCTAAATGCTGCCATCTCATTGGCCATGGGAAGTTCAAGGCCAAGACAAATACAATCATTGAGTTATTCGCGTCTGGCGTGCGTGAGCAGGATATCCGGAAACAATGGATTCACGAAGCTTTCAACCAATGATATGCATTCAGTGCAAATTTCAAACACGGATCACTTTTTGTGCTACATAATGCAGGAAGTTGGAAATTAGTGCTAGTTCTTACGGAAACAAGACTTGTTATCCAATAATTAGGAATGGTGGCTTAACCGAACGTGCGAATGCTGGTCAACACTATCAGACCACAGCTTAATATGCAAGAACACCACGAAAAAGGGCCAAAACTTGTGCCCATAGCGATATTGAGTTTTGTAAACGCCGCACCACTTAGCACGACACCTTTCGTAAAGTTGGAGTACTACAGGTGAGCCAGCGCGTTCAGTAGTGTGACAATTTTGCGAGGCTAGTTTGGCAGCCCCTCAGACGTTACGCAAACGTTTCATGACGCAATCAAACGATGACGTTTTGTAAAACACATTACTAGATAGTGAAGATTTGTTTTCAGGAGCGGTCTTCTGCACTTAAAACAATGCCAATAGTTACAAGCGATCTTATATAACCAGATCTGACACTTGCCTTAATACCTTCAAATATGGAACATTTCCCTTCACATGTTACCATCTCCAGGCTAATTGCATGCGGGGACAAAGTACACTGGGTTGGGCGTGCAAAGCCTTTCTTAAGCGTGTCTGCCATCCTCAAGGGGGTTTGGCACCCAATTAACAAGGCTTACTCTGTTTTAATGAGAAAGGCCTTGAACGACGGCAGGGCTGCTTATTTTCGGCTCTTTTTCTAAGAGATTCTCAGGTCTTAGATGACAAAGAAGGCGCCGCCTCTTCAGTCCGCTCACCTTGTGTTTTTAAGATCATTGTGTCGAATTCCAACCACATTGGGTGCAGCATCGACAGGGAGGGGTCGAACATGCTCAACCGGCATCACCGCGGTGTTACACGCTGGTCGAATATCGCGTGCCGGCACAGCATGCCGATGAGGAACGGCCTCGCCCATCTGTCACGTGATCTGACGTCATCACTATGCACCCGTAGCCTTGTGCGGGCTGCAGCTACGCTCATTCCGGTGCCCCTGCGACGATGAAAGTCGGTAGGAGCCTATCGCCCGAGCGCGCTGAAAGGTTGGCCTCGGCTGGTCAGATGGCATCAAATCGTGACGCAGTAATTCAATTCTTTTTTTTTAAGATTGACGCAGATTGCCGATTCAAGGGCCGGTATCATGAGTTTTCTAACAGGCCGCATCAACCCGTTCCATTATGGCGCTTGTCCGTCTGAGAGCATGTTCCGTCGCGATAACAGTAAACTTGTAAATATATTAACTATGAAATGTGAATCATGTATCAAAATTAAGTATACAAATATATAAACTTCAAGTTAAAAGACTTAAGATCAAAACATTTTTGTACATTCAGTTGTTTTTGCTCACTAAGGCGTCCATAATATCTTTCAGACGAATAGTGTGCGCAGTTACAGCGAATTTTAAAATTCCTGGTAACGTTTGCATCCGTTCAAGGAAAGCAATGTGACCAGACATCGATATAGGATTATTATGAAATAAAATCAGATGAAATGTGTATGCCTGTATGAATTTAAACACATCCGAGTGGTGTACTCCAAAAACAGCGTGGATGACGCACGCAGAATAAAACAATCACAAACAATGCACACAAACATTGCTACCTAACCGATGTAACGAACTAAGGCGCATAAAAAACTCACCTGTTAAAAAAACTACGCTTCCTTCCCTGTTGGCTTAGGGAACATTTTGAAAGGTTCTGGCCGGGCGGTAGATAACATTGCCGCCGTCCGGGTTCGGTGCTGATACCTGGAAAGGCTAGCTCACCGCCCTACCTCGCCCTATCTCGCCGCCGTCGAAACATCTGACCTATGCAAAGCGGCGACCAAGGTCGCTCGGTGGCCTGTGGGTGATGGTGGTTTTGAAGAGGCCAAGCGCGCGGGACATTACGAAGTACCGGCCGGGAAATCGGTTTAGCGCGCCGAAGACGTCTTCTACATGTTCGCATCCTCCAGACACTACGATCGAACGGAAGCGCGAACGTGCGGAGGTTGGGCAGCTTCTGGAGGCGCGTGTGGTGGATAGGGCAGTCGTGCTCCCACACAGTGCGATGTAGTAGCGTACCGGAGGTATAGCCCGGGCCGTTTGCGAGTGTCGGCAGTGCACCATGAGGAGGGCAGCCCTTGGCATGGTTCGAACCGATCGGCATCCCCATACTTCACCGTTAGTTGGTTCACACTTATATCGCAAGTAAGTAGCCATTGATTTTGACGCTCAATTTTTTCCGCACATTATCTCGTCAACGTTTCGTCAAAAGCAAACCCTCACGGAGCGTAAAAATTATATATATATATATATATATATATATATATATATATATATATATATATAAGCACGGCACATCTGACTCGACTTTCTTTTTAGAAAGCGTTAAATCATCCGAATTTATCGTTGCCTATCATCAGAAATCCTGTTGAGAAAGGTGCCTACGGATCTTCGTAACGCTCCATTAGTACTGCTAACGTTACCAGACAACGTAATCACAACTACACACAAGAACAATAGACAAAATATAATTTTTTTTTGATGACGGAAAACGATTTAGTCGGAGCTTCGAATCCTTATGCGAAAAGAAAGTCACTGTCAGATATGGTCATGTTCAATGAAACATGCCTCAAGGAAAACCTGCTTCCTAACTTCACTAATATATACATGTGTGCGTGCATCTTTGCGTCTTTGCGTACGTGCGTGCGTACGCGTGTGCGTGCGTGTGTGTGTGTGTGTGTGTGTGTGTGTGTGTGTGTGTGTGTGTGTGTGTGTGTGTGTGTGTGTGTGTGTGTGTGTGTGTGTGTGTGTGTGTGTGCGTGTATGTGTGTTTCACTCCACCATTCAACACACCGATGCACGGCTCTACGCCAATGGTCACACGTAACGCGATTGGCTAAGCCGCGAGGCTTCTGCGAGCCGCACCGCTCGATACGAGTCACGCTTACCCACGAGCTCATGACCCTTCATACTTTATGTGGAGAAGTCTCTGTTTGCCTCCAAGGGACACGCAACGCCGGCGGCATGCAGAGTAGGCACATGACGTAGTCCGCCAGTCCCAGGGTTGTCGAAATCTGACGACAAAGGATCGGGTGGCGCAGGAATACAATGAGTCTGACACCTATTCCCCACCCCACTCATTTTCCCTGGCGCGTACAGTGTCAGTCCTCACCAGTTCCTCGGCATGCGTACCGGCGGTCAGCCCGCGGGCCGACCGCTAAAAACAGTGTCTAGGGCGGGGCAGAGGGGCCATGACGCGCCTCGGCGGGCTTAACATCCTTCTCATTGACCACACACACACACACGGCTCTTTGGAGTCGCCAATGCTCAAACTGGAGTTTGGCATCCGTACAAGCATATGTACGAAAACTCGTAAAGAACAGTGTCCAAGTTTCAACGCTCAACCCGAAACTGTTTTGTGATTCAAGGCCGACAAGCACAGGACGCGTTTTCTGGCGCTGGCCACCCGCTGGAGGTTTAATGACGTCATGCCAATCACAGGCTGAGTTAAACCGGTTCCACTTTGCGCACCGATGGAGACATATCCTTGTAACCTTGTTTTCAACTGCTTTGCAGTGAGGGGACCAGGATTGACCAAAGCACATGACAAAATAACGGAGTGTTTCCGAAGGTCATCGCTCTTTCGTCCACAGCGACGACTACTAGCTGCCCGATTCGATAGCTCACTTAGTTGGAGCGTCTGTCTTCGGACTCTCAGACCCGCAGCACGGTGGATTAGAGCTTCTTTAGTTTTTTTTTTGTCGCTGGACGGCCTTCAGCCAGAGGCCTTCGTCCTGCTTGGGCCATGGTCCTGCGGCGGCCGGGCGTGCATTTAGAGGTTTTTCTTTAAGAAGTCGCGGAGGGACGGTTTGACGGCCGATGGTGGACCTTGAGGACAGCCCTGTTATTCGAACTTACAACAAGTTAAATATCATTTGGGTATGGGCCATATGTATTTAGTAAAGAATGTTATATGCGGGTTAAGCAGTCTTTTGCTAAAATCGTCGCTCAGAAAATTATGAGTACACGTCACTTAACAGCACCCTGCAGGCTGCAGGGGCGACTTCCCACGAGATCAGGACGCTCGACGCTCACCTCGTATGAAAAACGCGCGGGTGCGCGTGAGCAGATCTGCGGCACCTCGCTGCCTGAGGATGCCAGCATCACCTGTCGGAGGACGTCAACAAAACTTCAGATGGAGCAGCAAAAATCGGACCTGTGCGAGATCGCAAACATGCGTTGGGCCGCTCATTATGCATGCATGCACGGCGTACATTAAGTATCTCATGTACAATACACCATGCACATTAATCTCCCTTGCATTTTACTACTTACACAGGTGAGAAATTCAACCACATTTGCGATGTGCATATTGCTTGAGACACTGAGCTGATTCCATGTTTCCACATTACCCGTTCTTTATAATTGCCGCATTAGCTACCGAGCAACCGCCGGCCACGTGAACAATGATTCTCCCGATTCCCAGACACGTACGACATCTGACAACCTGGAGAGCCTCACTGCTTACAGCGCACCGCTACGGCGCTGCCAGGGTCGAATTTATAGGCGCCAAGCAAATGTCGCTCGTGCTTGTGTACACGCGCCAAGCAAATGTGACTCGCACCTGTTTTGACAAGGTTTGGCACATGGTAATTCAAGACGCGTCTCAGGTGGGCGATGCTGCGAGGACCTTGGCTGGCTTGACAACGCGTGTTCCCATCAACGACATAGAAATGCGCATTGCCGAAGTTGTTGCAGCTTCAATGATCGAACGTGTGCCGTTGCAGCATCCACGCGTGTTTGTTTGGCCCGGTGTTACCTAAAGTGGCAGGGCAGCGGTCCTGTTTCGCTAGGGGCGAGATCGGTCGATATGACAGGGAAGTTATATCCGAGTCGGACATGAAGCCTAGAACTCCACAAAATATCTCAGGATACGAACCCAAGAGCACATTAACATAGACTCTTATGACATTCTGGAGCCACCCCTGGGATCCAGGCATTTGGGTGATCCAACCACACTTTTGCGCTTTAACCGGCATACGTCCGCGGCAGAAACGAAGGGCGCATCATCAGAGGACGTCGCCGTTGTGTAGTCCGCAGTTCTATAAAGAGGACACGGCATGTATGTTATGTTGACGTTAATGTTAATGTAAATGCTAAAAAGACGCGATTGGGTGTCGGACAACCGACAGCATCATGTATCTAATGTTAAAGAAAGATCGTTTGAAAGTCAATAATAACGTGCTTTGTGAGGGCACGACACACGCGAACGATTTTCACGAACGTTCAGCTTGGCAGAAGAAAGATACCGTTCCTTGTACCTTGCACACAACTGTGTTGTCAGTTAAAAATGGATGTCTGCGCAATCTGTACGTTGGAATGAATAAGGCCATGCAAATGTGGAAGAAAACGATCTTTTTTTGTACGATTTCAAAGCTTGTTTCTATCCGTTCATTCGCAAATATCGGACCAGATAACGATGATTTTAGCAACAGTTGTTTAAACCAGCAAACTTCGCTTACAGCGGCTTCTCCTGTACCGTTTGCCATCCACGGATCTACCATAACTGTACAATAAAGTCTTTACTGCCGACATTTCTTCGCCATCATCATCACAATCCCCGTCCTGAACATGGAGGATCGCTGAGTTAGTAAGCCCTTTGTATTAGCCGTCTTCGACTGCGAGTTTTTTCACCTTTGCCCTACATGGGGACTCCATCGGTGCCCCCTAAGACCTCAAAAATAAGCAAAAAGAACACTGCAGAAAACGGCTTTGGAAACCTATCGTGAAACTGCAGTTGATAGCTGTGTTTGAGCATGACCCTCCATAGGCCTGAGGAGTCAAATTAGCACTTTATAGACCCTTTCTTTTACCTTAAAAAACTAAGCGTGTTGCGACAATGCAAAAGATAGTGTTTAATGGCTTTTTAAAAGCCATATCAGATAAACATTCGTGAACCCCGACACATGCTACTTGTGATATGTCATGTCAGGTCAAATGGATGAATGTGATTGTTGCTTTGGCCTGTGTGCCTATATCAAGAACTGAACACAGACACATCGATGGAGATAGCTGGGTTAGAAAAGCCTTCTCAAGCCGAGAACTATTTGACACTAAGGTTTAAATCATACGACCATCAAACGGCCAAATGTGGTCGCAAAAGTCAGAGTTTAACCAAGGTGACCTGGCATTGAAAAAATTAACAAAACGATAGTAAGGCACTTCTAAGAGCAAGCTACAGAGCAAGCTACAAAACGTCTCTAAACAAAACTAAGAGGCATCAGTCACATGTGAGCAAAATGCCACTGACGTAACCTTGAAAAAGGTATCACCTATTACATGACCTCATGCCCCCGAGAAAGACGATGCCACGAACGGCAGGATCAGAAATTTCCAGGTTTCACAAAATGCGTGAGATAAATATCCAAATGCGGCTAGCCAAAATCTCACCATCGTGTTAAAAATCGTTCAAAAGTTATTCGGTAAAAACCTTATTGAATGGCTATGAGCCCCTTTCATCACCCGCCCACTCCAAGGCGAGAGTAAAATTGACGTGGCTCACATAGCTTGCTATCATACAGCTAAGCTGGCGTCACATTACTATATTTGAGGCGGAAAAAAGCTCCAACGGCATCCTAAGTTTTGTGGCACAAAAACGCACCACGCGTTATGTAAAGCGACGAGTGCCAGTATCACGTACAGAAGATGTTTACAAACGGCAGCCTTGAAAACCTGGCTGATTAAAGTCAGCCCAGTGCAACGAGCCAAATAAACCCGATCGAGATTACAAAGGCAGGCAAGGCGTCGTTGTGGAGCCTTCTCAAATTCACCTGTCAGCCCGGGCAGGAGCAGACTGTACGGAGGCCACTGAATAATATAATATAATAAGCGCCCGGGCGGGCGCCTGAATACGACCCCGCTCGGGTGCTAGGGTGCCCATAAGCGTGAGGGGGCCCGCAAACCGAGCGCTTTTATATTTGCATGTCAATATTTACAGCACTATGCCTCGTAGCAGCATCAAACTTACACGATGCGTTTGTTATCAGATTTTGAACACGTCGGTGAGGAGCTTTGTGTTTTTCAGCACATATTTAATGTCGGCACGCCGCGCGCGATCGGCGGTCCGTCAGTGCCCCCCCCCCCCCTCCCCCCGCCTCCCGCGCCGGCCGTATAGCGCCGTGCAGTTTTCTCCAAACCGCTGTTCCCCAGAGACCAGAAATGCTAGATACGCGTTTTTGCGTCAAAACACGCCCAATAAATGCCCAGAGCCTACCGAAACTTTGGGCGCGATTACATGACATGGCGGAGAGACATCTTAAAAATCCTTGGTGCGGGGGGGGGAGGCTACGCCCCCTCCCCCCTTTCTATCAGGGCGAGAGTTAAAGCGGGCAAGGCCAGCGCCCAATCCGTTCCCATCTAAAGGAAGCTGACGTCCGAAGCTCTCACTAATCGACCATAATAAGTGCATGCGCTACAACACTTGGTTCCCACACCCGTCTGAATATACCCTATCGTTCCTCGTCTAGATTTGGTTAGGTGACGAGCCGCCCTTTCTTTTAGAAGGTAATGTCAACAGCTAACATAATCTCTTTTGGCTCACCGAGGCTGCCAATGAGGTTCGGGAATCACCACTGCGGAGTGAAAAGTACGCCTCCTGGTACGCCATCTCTAGTCGAAGCGACACTGATTCCTGATGTTTCAAGACAGCCGAGGGCATGCAATGGCTGTTATGGCAAAACGATACTTGGCGCTCCTTAACAATTTCCTGGCGCCTTTAAGAAATCACACGATGAAGATATGCATTTGGCTTCAGCAGCGCGATATGGGTGTACATAGGACAAAGAAGACGAGATGGTGTCTCGGAGAGCGGCTCGCACGAAAAGTGATTTCGTTCATCAAGGGGTCAAGCAGCTGGCCAGCGTATTTACTTCATTTGAGTGCCCCAGATCTGTGTGTGTGTGGGGGGGGGGGGGGGAGGGAGGGTCTAAAGTGACGGATGGATGTACTCATACAGCCTGAAAATAATCCTGGACTCCTGGACTCGTGGACACGCGCTAGGATGGCGGTCCATTTGACCACGAAGGTTTTTACCACAATAAATCCTGAATGGCGCAGGTTAGCTGTAATACATTTTTTACAGTCGCTGATCTAGCGTAGATCAAAGTCAGGTCATGGCTGCCAGCGAGGGTAATTCCCAGGAATCGTTTTACGCAATGCGACAACAGAGTGCCACACGATGTCGTGCAGCTTTGAGATGCGTCCTTGGACAATTAGGCAACTTAAAGGGATACGACTGATTCCACGGACTTTGGGTCAGGTACCTATCAACGTAACATCAAGATAAAAAACGAACCACTTTACTATTGGGTAACTCGCTTATGAGATAGTTTTGGAAGCTCATTTTGAGCTCTGGGGTCACAAGAACGTAAAAATATTTTTTTAAATTAAATTCATGGAGGTCAAGGGAGGTCGCTGGCCTGAGAAGACCCCGATCAGCCTTTTTCTTTGAGGAGTTTGCCGCATAAGGTAGCACTTGGCGCTGATTGTACATATAAATGGCAAAGTAATATCGATATTTCATGGTTATCTTTATCTTGTAAAGGTTAAATAAGGTGACTAAGCTGATGAGAACACCAGTGACCTTTTGTTTGTAAGAGATTTATTCTAAATATAGTTACGTGAGGAGATCTGATGGCACTTGGGGTACCAGTTTGGAGTGTGTATTTGTATGACCTTATTTGACTTTAAGGTTTCAACCTAGCGACCTCAAAATTCGACAACAATGAGTTTACACACCGGTTTACCCACCCTGTGGATCTGGTGTCAATAACATCCTTTTTGGGGTATTCACTTTGAGATATCAGGAGTGGGGTCAAATTGGCCCCCACCGCACTCCACCCTACCCGAGCGCGTCATATTTAATCGGTCACTGGGCACGTGCTATCAAGGCATAGGAATGGTTGGGGAGGGCTGCAAAGACAGCAACGTGTCGTGCCATCGTTTTAGTATCGAAATATCAGGTGGTACGACGCTTGGGTGAGGTAGGGGTCACATGGGTCACCTGCGGCACGTGCAACACCGTCCAAGCTAAGAGGGGTATTGATGACCCGACGGTGAGGTACGAAATATTATCGAAAGCTGTATACATCGTCACCTCATTCGTGTACCAATGCAACTAATTGTCCGAAATCTGAGTGACTGGGATCGGTTCGCTTTTTCTGGAATGCCCTGTATTGTAAGTCGCCCAATGTGCTAATGCGTGCAATAAATGAACAAAGTTACTTGTATGGCTCGTATGGACATATGGCGTGAACGCATCCAGCTTTCAAGCAGATGAGCAAATAGGGCCAAATGATTCGAGTGAGGCCTACTGCCGCTGCTGCCGTTCGCTGCCACGTGATTCGAGCGAGGTCTACTGCCGCCGCTGCCCTTCGCTGCCACGTGATTCGAGCGAGGCCTACTGCCGCCGCTGCCCTTAGCTGCCACGTGATTCGAGCGAGGCCTACTGCCGCTGCTTCCCTTCGCTGCCACGTGATTCGAGCGAGGCCTACTGCCGCTGCTGCCCTTCGCTGCCACGTGATTCGAGAGAGGTCTACTGCCGCTGCTGCCCTTCGCTGCCACGTGATTCGAGCGAGGTCTACTGTCGCTGCTGCCCTTCGCTGCCACGTGATTCGAGCGAGGTCTACTGCCGCTGCTGCCCTTCGCTGCCACGTGATTCGAGCGAGGCCTACTACCGCTGCTGCCCTTTGCTGCCGGTCTGCTGTTGGTGGTCACGGTCTCCGTGTATTTTTTTTTTAACGGAACGCAATACACGTCGCCATGCCTTTTATGGGGTGCCAGCGACTGCATGGGCTATAATAGCGCTAGGGGTTATGGCGCAACTTCTTACTCTCCTCACAGTGTGTCTCTGTGCCAGCGCATGTTCCCTTTCTAATCTCCTGGTTGACATTTTCAAACAGCTTCGATGCTAACAGAGGCTCGACGCTATGCCGGCGGTAGCACTCTTTCTTGACTTGAATACGTATTTGCTAAAACCTATACCACTTGTGTACATAAATGTCGGTAGATGCGAGGCGTTGCATCTAGATACCGAGACCTTTACCTCATATACCTGCACTGGAGACCCGCAATCCTCCAAACATTGCTCAGAAACTCGCCTCCTTTTGTGCCGCAGAACCGCCTACGCCGTGCTTAGCTATATTGCAATAGCAGCGCACATTGTTACTGTTTATTGAATGTCCATCATAAAACCAAACCCTGGAGCAGCCTCTTCCTATGCGAATCGTCCAAAAGTTTGTCACTACCCGTGCAAAGGATGTTTAGGAAAAGTCAGACAATTTTGACGCCCTTCACATAATCCTTCGTAGGAGACAGCAGAAGAAACGAAAAAACGGGAAGAAAAAAACGAATTTTATTCATGAATATGGCTAAGACCTATGTATCCATTTTCCATCGCCATAGTGCGGGGTTCGAGGCGAACCCTCCCTAAGGTTTTTTGATGATACCTCTCCGGCATATTGTATAATCGCGCAAAAATTTTCATTACCTAGGTGGGCATTCATTGCGTATGTTTTGCCGGAAAACACGCGTCCCTAGCGTTTCTGGTTACGGAGCAGCGACGGTTTTTGAGGAGCACTACACGGCGATATACGGCCTGCGCGGGCGGTGCGCGGCGACCAACGATGCCGCTGAACGCGCCCGGCCAGCTGACGTTGCTACATTAACGGACTAACATCGTAAAGATATGGCAAAAACACATGGAACTTTACACCACAGGACTCGTGATTACACAGAATTAAATGATCAAACATGATTAAATAGTCTCCCCACCAGCTCACCTGCCAGTCTCCCTCGCCAGCTATCCTGTCAGCCTCCCTCACCAGCTCACCTGTCCGGTCTCCGATCTCGCAGAGCTTTGTCAGCTTCTCCTGAATTCCGGGTCCCCGCGCACGCGCTGACGCCGCGCGCCGGCCGCCGGCCAGCGGCGCCGGCTGCCGCTGGCCGGCCGGCGCCAGCAGGGACGGCAGCAGCAGCAGCAAGCCCAGCGCCTGGCGCGTCTGCTGCTGCCGGTCCGCCGGCCTGGCGCGTCGCATCCGGCCGGCCAGCATGGTTCCGCTCGCAGACCGCCCGGAGGCGCCCACCAGCCGCATGACGGGGACTGGCGGACAGGGGCGAGAGACTGGCAGAGACTAACGGAGAGAGAGGGAAAGACTGACGGAGACTACTGGAGAGTGAAGAGGGCCGGCGGAGACTGGCGGATAGCGGGAACACTAGCAGGGAAAGATGGACAATGGGGGAACCTGGCGGTGGAGACAGCCTGAAGCTGGACAATCCAAAAATCACGAAGTCAAGTGGGAACGCAATATGGATAGAACGTTGGCTGGTTCTGGACCGAATGTGGATCGAATGTGGACGGAATGCGGACGGAGTGCGACTTAACCAGAGCTGGCCGAAGACTGGCTAGGTGAGGGCTGTGCTTGACGCCGCAGTCTGCCGTGGATCCAGGCAGACTGCGCAGACTGGACCACGCACCGTCTCTTGACTGGGAGTCTGCGCGGCCCGCGGACTGCCGGCTGGAGGAGCCGTGCCGTTGACTTCAGTCTGGCGGCCGACCGCGCCCGGTCCACACTCACCACTGGCCTGGCGCACCGGGGACCACACTCGCCCCTTGACCCCTTCCCCCACGTCCCCCGCCCCTCGGGCGCCCGTGCGTTGGGGGTAAGGGCAGCCCCCATCCTCCGGCAAGTCAGTCGTCCCGTCGCGTAATTACAGCCGGTGGCCGTGGCCGGCTGAAGTAGGTCAGTAGGGGGGGGGGGGGGGGGCTAGTCAAAGGCGGGTACGTGCCCGTTGTTGACCGGTGCCACCAACAGGAAGGGCTGTCTATCCTCGTATGCGTGGACGCGGTGACCCGCTGAAGGGTACACGGTGCTCTGTGGTGCTGTCAACGTACTACTCTTCGCCAGGTCACGTGGTTGGGTCCCGTTGTTACCGCATCGGACCCACCAGTTAACGGAACGACAACAGAGTTCGATGTATTTACCTACTTCACGGCTAAACCTGGCCTGATTTTGAGTGCGTTATTATGCCTGACTTTTCATGTTTCGTGAAACGGGGCCATTTCTTATATTGCCAGGCTTACAGCCCAGTGTTGCTTGTTTTTCGTACACGCAGACAATACGTGTGCGTTTCTGCAATCACAAGCAGCTTGCAGTGTTTGGTTGTTGAATGCGTAACTTCTCCTCATGGTGTTGCTGATGGCAGTCTACACGAGCTGGGATAAACCAAAATGACAAAATTCGTGTCTTTTTGGCCGAAAATTCGGTTTTATCCGGCCGTGTTTTTAGGGGGAGAGGGGGGTCTACGAAAGGTCTAGTGAAGGTCGTTAGAACTTTCTGACTTTTTTCATCGTTAGCAAAATGACACCCCCGGTAAACCAGCTGCGGCAGCAAACTGTTTCCAAGAACTTTTTTGGCTGCCGTCTGCACAGATAATAGATGATCACCCGCGCTGCCTGCTATGATGTGGTGGCTGCAAATTGATAGAAGTGGCAATAACGAGCGCTGTTCATAACAGACGTCAAATCATGCTTGTCGTTGCCATAAGCGTGCCACTTCCGCCGGTGGGTTACCCGCGAGAACCGGATTTCTGTAAGAGACCTGCGTGTGCGTATACCAATAAATATAGCTCGAGAAAAGCCCCTGCTAAAATGAAATGGAATAATTTCCTCCGCGCGGGCCGCCTGTGACACCCCGGCTTCCGCATGTTTTCGGATCGCTCCTGACGGCTCCTGGGTTTTTCCGGCTCTTGAGCGCATCTGTGCCCGAGCTTTCGCTCTCGCCACGGTGGCCGCGCTAGGCACTTGGTTGTGCGCGGTATTTGGCGCGAAATCCCCATAGACCCGTTGAGTCCTAGCGGCGCTGTATACCAGTTGGGACCGACGATCAAGGAACCCATAGGAGGGTTCGGAGATCTGGCCAGAGGTCGCAACGGCCCGGGATAACCGACAACGGCCCGCAAGATGAGCTCTGAAATTCCAGCTAGAGGAGGCCATGCGTCGATCAAGCTCCAAGGGCGCAGCCAGGATTTTCTTAACGTAGGATCGAAGGCCGGCGAGCAATGATCACAAGAAAGCGGGCTGTCTATGATGCTAAAATGAAAACTCGGGCCTGGGGGAGGGGGGCGGCCCTTGCTCTGAATGTACCTCTGGGGGCCTCTGGAAGTAACCACCAATACCAAACGGCGGGTTCTGTGTCGGTCTGGGCAGTGGAGTCCCATTGCTTTTCAAATTCCAAATCACTTCAAGGTTAGGTTAGGCAAGAATATGTATTCCGCCTGCGCCGCGCTAAACTCAGTGGTTATAAGCGTTACGTTAAAACTTTTGGCATTTACACCAATTGCAAAGTCCTGCATAAGTTGTTGCACAGCCTGTCCAATACGGATGTTGCATTGACGTTCCGAGATTCGTGACAAACCAAGTGATCCCTGATGATGGCGACGTCACGTGTGTTGAATCCCTCAGCTTCAGACTACGTGCTTT
The DNA here is from genome assembly GCF_011947565.3 of Pollicipes pollicipes. Taxonomy (NCBI): domain Eukaryota; kingdom Metazoa; phylum Arthropoda; class Thecostraca; order Pollicipedomorpha; family Pollicipedidae; genus Pollicipes; species Pollicipes pollicipes. The sequence goes on from NW_023597055.1 coordinate 9,372,255, forward strand.
TGCCTTTGGGTTGCGGAGGCAAGTAAGCCTGCTCTTGAAATATTCTAACAAAGGTGCTTTTCCAGTCGGTGAAATGGTGTCGAACCATCACATCACTAAAAACGTGGTAAGGGCTAATACCAGCAGGTCCAAATTCGGGCGATACGCGGTGATGGCCGCGTATTTTGCAAACGTGCGACCGGCTTTAGAATATTGTAGCGTGGTATGGGCGGGGGTGGTCAATTCTCGCACAGCGCGGGTCCATTAAGTGCAGCATAAGTTTTCTAACTGGTTGCTTACACCATCTCCGGGCAAACAGCGTCTCTTCATTATGACGACCTTCTGCTTTATTTCAAAATCCCATTCCTAGCAGCACGAAGGGTGCAACACGATTTACTCTTTCTGAAAAAACATCCTCCGAGGTAAACTAGACTCCCCAACCTTGCTCAGCTGTTTCCCTTTCTTGTGTCGCCTCGACCGACCCGCACCCGAACTCTGTTTGTTGTGCCTCGCGCTCGTGTGCAGACACAACAGAGCGGTCTGTTTTGCATACTTCCAGGCGTACTGAACACTTCTTTATGTAGCAAGACCTGGGCAGATATCTTTCATGATAGTTTTAGCAACTTCTAGAGCTCAAGTGATCAAGCATGTCTTAACTCTCTAGCACCTTCACCAGCTTTGAGACACGCCGGCCATTTTTACAAACTACTGTGTGCTGCATACTTAAATAAATAATAAAAATACTTATTGTATTTTAATTAAACACGTCGCTAGTAGTGGGAGTGCTGCTCGGTCGGCGATAAAAGAAAATACAGTAAGACTGAAAAAGTGCGTGATACGGCAAGTCGGCTCTACACTCAGGCATGCGCTTACGGATGGCAAGCGTCAGCTTTACGCGACAGGTAATGGCCCCTTACGGCAGGAGGAAAGAAACAAGGACTGTTTATGGGCAAAGAGCGTTGTGCTGGACAAAATCATCATAAACAGCCAAATAGGAACAGGGGTGTGGTTTCGTAAAATGAGTTGTGGGGGTGACCGTGAAAAACCTGCAACCAAAATGTCAAACAATTGGAGTTTCCTCGTATTTGGCCCACTTTTCTACCCAAGATGGAAGGGGCTCATACCGTTAGATCAGGGGGGTGTCATCCGTATCGTTTAACACGATCAAAAAGTGGCAACATCAAGCGTGCCTGAGAATAGAGGTAGTTTGGAAGCAAGGCGTGCATGACGTCAAGTATACCATATTTAATGACGTCAGTGGCACGGAAGCCTCTCAGTTAGACAGCTGACTGCTACACAACCCATTAGTTTGAATGGTGAGTATGTTTTGGGGCCGTGCGGCTGGCGCTTCCCGGCTGGACTCTGAATGAATGGTCCATGGTTTTGTCATACTAACACAATTCCAGAAAGGAGATTGAATCTCGGAACGGTTCAACCTCATCATAATTTTGTATTCTTCCATGGGTGTACATAACTAGGGGTTAAACGTCATGCGGCGTTTGTAGCGTATCGAGTATCGCAATTGCTTGGCGATTCATATCAGAGGGTTGCGATCAGTTGCCATGACTACGCCTTGTACGAGATATTTCCTGTGCAGTTTGTCTTGAACGATTGGTACTATTCAAAATGCTCGGTCTGTGAATATTTTATTATACATATGTGTACCACCCTTAAGTAAAACATACTTGAATGTGACATCATAAGGCCAATATCATAGGGTTTTAGTGTACTTACCTTACTGTACTCACATCACTGTGATAAGAAGAGTGGGAGCTATCACAAATCAATGTTGCAAATGTTCATGTAATCGTACCTATAGACAGAGCAAATTATGCAAGTTGAGCTGTTCAACCCTGCCACCAGGCACAAAAGGCACAGACAAGCCCAAGGCTATCTAATGACAAGCCAGCCTTGGACAAGCCTGGTCATGGAATGCAATACACCACAAACGCTGCATGACATATAACCCCGTGTTATATCATCATACATGCAAAAATCGTACATTCTGATAACGCTAAACTGTTCCAGAACTCACTGTACATTCCAGAAATGTGTGCGAATAGCGAAATGACGAATAATTTCTTCTCAGTCCAACGGGGAACCGCCAGCCACACGCCACCAAAACATGCTCACTATTCAACCTAATGGGTTGTGTAGCAGTCAGCTGGCTAACTGAGAGGCCTCCGTGCCACTGACGTCAACAAATATGGTATACTTGACGTCATGCAGCCTTTGCTTCCAAACTACCTCTATTCTCACGCAAGCTTGATGTTGCCACTTTTTCGGACCGGACGGTTCTACCTCGTTAGATAGCCTTGGCTCATACCCATGTTGGGGGTTGGGGGGGGGGGGGGCACTACAACTGAATAGGAAAGTAGACGCCTGCATAGAAATTTGGTATTTCATGTCACCATCGATAGGTCCCTTCGCGCCTATCACATAAGCTAGGTGGTACATTTTTCAAAAAGCTTGTCTTTTTTCCGTGTCGCCACTTGGGTTTTCGTCACTTTGGCAAGTTGGCATTTTTCCATGTCATCATTTATTCAAACAAGACACTTAACGGGAATGTTCCACATGTGTATGGTGTTTTTATTTTCATTTCTATTGTCCATTTTCACTATTTTCACCATTCCATTTGTCCATTTTTAAGATAATTACGTGTCTACATTTATGCCTCTATAAAAATTGTAATCCTCTCGTTTCTGAGCCAGGAGCACACGAACTCGAGCGAATTATTTCGCGCCGCCCATTTTGAAATAATCTAAATATGCATGACGCGGTAGAGACTCCACACAAATTTTGTCTTCCCGATGTTCGTACGGTGTTCCAGGTCAAGAAAAACGTGACCGTTGATTTTTTCGTGCCTGAAGTATGTCAGCGCGGATCGTTACATTAACGCACGGCGGTTAGCTTTCAAGCAGCTTGAAGCGTGTAATGCAGGTTTTGAACACGAACCACATTTTGTGATACATTAGTCAGACATTTGGAATTTCTACTAGATCTGCCGAAAACGTGCCTGAGATTGAACAACTTAAGAGCAGAGGCTTAGCCGCGAAAGTAAATGCAAGCACAAAACGCCCTATCATGGAAGAATATAAGAGAACATCAGGATGAGAAAGGGTCAAAGCATACGCACATGACGACATCCGGTTAAATTCACACACAACTCTCGCCAAAGCACCGGCCGGTGAGCTGAAATGCTACAAGTGAGTCAGCCCGTAGAATGCAGTGACTATCTTGACACAACCAGTATGGGAGAGACTGTGCCACCATAATATCGTTCCGTGGCATAATCAAACGATGGCGTATTGAAGAGCGTATTGACTAAATCGTCATTTTTTGCATAGACCAGTCTTTTGTACTTTAAATCATACCAATAAGTACAAGTTAGCTTTTCCCATCATATCTGAAGTTTGCCTCGACACCGTCAAATGTGAAACGTTCTCTATAAGCGGTACACCCGTATACCGTTCGCCACGCTGTGAGGCTGTCTCTTTTATGTGTCACCGTTTGGCATATCGCCATATTGTTTTTTTCCTTTTTGGTATGTGTTTTTTTTGCAGTGTTACTCAGCCATTGGAAAGTTTGGCATGCCACCATATATTCATGTCACCGTTTTGCAATGCGCCATTTAGCCGACATGGCTTTTTGGCACGTCAACTTTTTACATGTCGACAACATGGAAGTCGTCATCGTGCAGCCAACAGTAAGCGTTCGGCAAATTGCAAGCCGGCTTTTTGTCCGGACACCGCAGATATCGAAGTGAAAACATTTTGTTGAAAGATTTCTGATAAGTGTCTGTGGGTCTACGAAGATGTAAGCAAAACGTCAGTCGCTCTCTTTCCCTTGTTCCCCGCAGAAGGAACGGGACTGGAACAGTTGATCAGTAGTCAAATTCGTAGGCACTAACGAAGCTGTCATCAAAATATCTCATATGAATTACCTATTCCACATAACCTTGGAGAGCCTTGTGTTTTGTTGTTATCACTTGAGCTTGTTGTTTTTCATTTCGTTATTTGGCTCTTCGTTGTTTTGGTTGTTTTGTTGCCATTATGCCTTGCCATCAGTTGTTTAAACAAGATTCGCAAGCTGTTCAACGACATTGAAGCGTTCGCCAATATGGCACATCGACCTTTTCACATGTCGCCGTTTTGCAATTCGCCATTGAGTCGTTCGACATTTCGGCATGTCGGCTTTCTGGGACGCTGCCAATTTGCAAGTCGTCATTTAGCAGTTCGCCATTTTGGCATGTCGCGATTCTTCCATGCCACCATTCTACAGTTCGCCATTTTGCCGATTCGAATTTTCGACACGTCGACATTTTACATGTCATCAACATGCAAATCGTCGCATAGCAGTCGACAAAAAGGCATTCGGCAAATTGGCGAGTCGACGTTCTGTCCGGACACCGCGTCGCAGACTGTAGCACTCATGGCTGGTCACCAATCGCCTTTAAAAGAGATACTTTCCAACGGACTGCATGTGTGTTAGGGACTCCGAAGACCTGCTAAGCGGACGTGCAAGCAGACACAGACGCACGTTGTTGCGTCGCGTCGAGCTGAACCTGGCCGTGTCGCGCCGCTCTCATTGAGCGCCGGGCTAACGGGACTGACGTCACAACGCGCCGGATCCTGCGCGAGTTGAAATTACGTAAGTGCGCCATTAGTGCGATGGTTTGCGGTCGAGTCCGCGGCACACGCCGCTGCCAGCTCATCTCCGCAGAGTCAGCACAGCGATGTAATCACGCACGAAGAGCTCTCTTCAGTCACGGTTTAGGCTGCAGAGTTTTGCCTGGAGACGCGCCAGAACGCAAGACTGTTCAGGGGATTTTTTCCTCGACGCTATGCGATCAACGCTCCATCTGCTATAGTCAAAAGCTGAGAGAGATCGTGTCGTGGGCTTCTGGTAAAATCACCAGAGAACTCTGCACTGATCGAACAATCTTCCCAAGACAGCTGGTGTCATCCATCCCACACTCCCCGGCGTGACGGAATTAACGAGTGCATTGTGTGCAGACTTCAGGTGGCAAAATGCCATGCCATTCGCACATGCCATTCACACATGTCATTCGTACATGCCATTCGTACATGCCATTCGCACATGCCATTCACACATGCCATTCGCACATGCTATTCGCACATGCCATTCGCACATGCCATTCGCGCACGCCATTCACACATGCCATTCACACATGCCATTCGCACATGCCATTCGCGCATGCCATTCACACATGCCATTCACACATGCCATTCGTACATGCCATTCGCACATGCCATTCGCCAGCGGAGTGGACGTCGATCACCGACGTCCTGGTGTAGCCTGGCGGTGATAGACTATATGATTAACTTGGTTCCAACAGCAAAAACGCTGCTCAGCAAACATGAAAGCCGATTTATTGAGAATCATGCCCGGTTAAACAGTACAATGCAGTTTGAACAGGCGCGATCGCCTCAAGCAACGGTCATCACTGTTCTGACAAATAGTGATGTACAATATCTGTAGCCGAAAATGTCAGTTTTGCGGGGTGTAAGCGTGGATGGGACCAATTGGCGGACTTTGCTAATAGCTGTTGGTTGTCCCCGTTTCTTGAAGGTCGCCAGCGCAGTCACGTGACTACGGGGGCCGCGAGCCGATGTCCCTCCGGTGCTCGCGGTCGGGGCAGGTCGTGTGCATAGATGTAAGCGTCACGTGTCAGAGGTCATGTGGGACGTGAAGGGGAGAAGGACAGATCTCCAACACATGCAGGCTCGTTACCCCGGCGCATTGCAACATACTCTTCCGTTGGAGTTGAGAATCCGTGGATATTGGAGTGAAATGATCTGACAATTTTTGCTCATTAAATCAGACGAGAAACTGTGCCTTTATACGACTACATTTTCGGGGGGGGGGGGGAGGGGCTGAGATAACAGACCACTACGAAAGGACAATTGCACCATTACCACGATAACATGCCGCCTGTTCTTGTTGGCATTCCATGACCCAGAGCAGCCAAAGAGAGCAAGGTAGTATTCATCGGAAGCTAAAATGAAAACCGCTAAAGTTGGCATCATCAAACCAAGATCTGGCAGACCCCCGAAAGCATCAAACCCTGACATGATTGGCAAAACGGGCACGGCATCGGCCAAACCGTTGGATCCGTATGCAATGATCGGACTGAACGGGTCGGACGTGAGACTGAGACCACCACAAAAATAATTAATCAAATTTATGTAACAAAACCACTGCATCTGGGGAGGATCGCTTCCCACGCCGCTCACATAGGAACGCCGGGACGTCTGTCGTGCTGTCCGGGCTAATCTTCTCAACGCATGTCGGTAGAGTTTTTCGAGGATTCAGTTCATGCGTCCAAGCCGGCTATCTCTAACCAGATTCAATTCGCCGGTTAACTCGCTTCAAGTTTTTGTATCCATTCCCATTCGGTCCAGCTCACCGGCAAAAATTAGTCACGTGCTGACACAATAAATCTGACTTGTCTGTTGGAAACAAAATGAACCAACGCTTGCGCTAATGCACAATCGTTTGCTCTAACGTCCGAGCCAGACCAAACCCGTGGTATTGTTAGGCATTGAAATGCTAACAATCTCACACATTTCAGAACTTTGATCAAGGTGCAACGTAGCTACACAAGTCAACAGAAAGTTTAAGCATCACTGTAATCAGCTTTGATACGATTTCTCCTAACGGCACCAAGTGATGGGTACACATTTCATCCACACCCTAGCCTAAAAGTGCAACGAGACGTCCGCTTAGAATACCTCTTGAACAAATAAAACCACCATTTCACTCCGCACATCACAGAGCATGTGGACTGTTCTCGGACACATAGACTTATAAAAGTACACCAACCGAGGCGATTAACTCATTCCAGATTACTGAGTGAATCAACATGGTAATCCATACGCACGGTTTTCCGCTGCGTTGGTAGCTGCCATCCAAAAAAATGGACGCATGATACCGCGCCATTTTTGAACCCCACTGCTAGAATGTCAGATGCTGATCCCTGTGAATGCCTGCTTCCACGTCGGAAAAAAGGATATGGTGTGCGTATAGCCGCACAGTTGCAAAATGGCCCAAGTTGCCGGCGCAGTCTACAATACCAATCCTACACAGATGCACAAATCAACATATATCGACACAGTGCAATACTATGTTTTGCTGTGTATGTTCACTGTGCCTTGTTAAACAGCAGCATTTTGTTGTGGTCTGTGCGCTGAGTATTTCCATCGAATACATTTTTTAATAAAATTTTCTCACACAAAATCTTGAACAGTCAACTTTCATGGTATTCTTCCTAACGACAAGGAGCGGCTTTTCAAAAGTGAATTGCAATATCATCTTCTCAGGCCCAAAAGCATTGTCGACAGGTTCGGATAAATAAAAGTAATGCCATGATAAGACGAGCTATTAGATATTAAGCATTTTAGCCCCTGTCCCCAACTTAGGCCTCAGTAATGCAAGGGAAGATGTGTCATTTTGCAGGAACTCGTCCGAACCCTTTAAATCATATGCGTTTGTGTCACCAACGAAAATGCTAGGCCGTGCTCAGCTAAACACTGTGTTTGTTGCATGACCCCTGACCCCAGCACCTAATCGCGATATTCCGGGCAAACGGTACAATTTTGCGGCAAAAGCTTAACGTGCCATAATGCTCAGTATGGCCCACCCTCTGGCGCCAAATAGCTTTTGGCTTGGCTTCTGCTACTGACCGGATGCCATCCCAGTCGGTGGCATTTTACGTGCTTCCGACATTGCCTGCTGCAGTACACATGCCATGCTGACTTCATGGAAAATTACTGAGTGACTTCTACCGACCCGCTATTCCACCGGCTACGAAAAAGGCGATCACTCTTGTCTTGATTTTTCCGCCATGTGAGAAAGAAGAACGGCTAGCAGGCGAAATGCATATTGAAGGCGTGTGCTTCTGATGACCGGAACAACTCAGAAATGCAAATAAGCCAGAGTTGTTTAGACGATAATTGTTGACCGCAATGCAACTAACCGAAAGACAATACCTTAAAATGGAATTCGGGTAAATGGCAATTCGAAGAACGAAAAATACACGAATGGTCAGTTAATCGAATTTCTTTTTCGTAGACGTGTTAACTTGACAAACGGTAGGCGGAACAATGTTCGCGTAGTTCAATTCATTTTGTAGAAATGTGAAAAAGACGGCTCAATTCATTTCACATGACAAGCCCGCAGACGGTCAAGGGACGACTAAAGTTACATTCCCCACTGGTTGGGAAAGGGTAACTAGAACACACTCAATATTTCTAAGGGCATGGAGTAACTGTGGAAGCCTGTATCGTAAAATGAGGATGCACATGTTTGGAAACCTGCCGAATATGCGTAAAAATGTTAAAGGAAGGGTTTCGCATCCGCATGGGGCTTGAACTGAAATAGCAAAGATCTTGCGGTGCTGTTCACAGCCAAGCTATTATTGAGACCTAGGCCGTTCTAGCTTATGAGTTATATACCCGCGAAGATTGCAGCTTTTTCGGGCAAGCTTTTTTAAGGTCACCCAGGTACGCATGGCGCCGTGATCAGGTCATCCAAATTCTGCCATTCCATTGCCATGTGGCGATCATGAACAAGCAAAAACGTAATTGTCAAGTCGTTCATACCTGGCGTTCGTGAGCACGATTTACTGGTACAGCGGCCGTTAATTAGCTTTCAGTCTTGGTGTGCAAAGCACGATAACGCAATCAAGCAATGACGCATAAAGGAACATTTTTACTAGATTGAGAAAATGGGTTGCCCAAGACATTCGTTTCCAGTAAAAAAAGCTACAAATGACCTTATTTCAGCATTTCTGACGTTTGCTTCAGCATCTTCGAAAAGGAGCATTCCCTTTAAGCTGCGCCCGGCCGGGGAAGTTGACTCTCCCCTTGGGATCTCCAACGTTCAGACTGTCGTACGAGAGAAAAAGATACCGTTGTAAAGGTCTCGTCGATGGTGGAGAATACACAGTCAATTATTTCGCCTTATGGCCAAATGTGGGGTCATCAAAGATCACGAAACGGAAAAAACTGTTGCTCTAATAAATGGCATATAAACACTATGTTAGTACCGTCAAAACGAAAATATTGAGGGCATAAAAGTAAGCTCTAAGACTGTGAGGAGTCCATTTCGACCATTTTCGCCTCGCACAAGGGTCAGGGGCCAGGTTGATTCCCCGTTCAAAATTGATTCTACTCAATAGGCCTCACAAGACACGATGTTTTTTTATTTATTTCACGATTTGCTGTCCAGGACCTAGTGTTATGTCTATTAGGCAAACCTGTGAGGAAAAATCATCCCAGACACCAAATGTCATTTTAGGCTGACCTAGAGGTGCAGGTTGAGGTCAACTGGGCCAATTTCATAACAATCCAAACGAAAAAGTCGAAATGCTAACCTGGTCTAGGTGCTCGGTGCAAGGTTTACCTATGGTTAGAAATAGTGTGCTCAACAGGCACTCAAGACCACATAGCTATTGTATACATTACACATAGCCCCTTCCACGCTTGGGTGATGTAGTTGTAACAGTGAGAACAAACGCGGGTGGTACATGCGATTATACGCCATCGGGCTCCACAAACGCGATATAGAGGTGGTCACCCACGGCGCACTCGCTGATCTAGCCTCTCCGCTACTGACACAGAAGTCATTAACCTTGAATGATCTCATATGACTTTGCATATCCTCACGTGACCTGTCGAGACCTTGTTATGCATTTAAATCATATTACATAATTTGGGAGAAATAACCCATAGAGGAATGTCATAACCTGGGCCAATGCCCATGCTCTGTGGTCCTACAGTGGTTGTGCATGAGAGTTAGGGCACTTTTCATCACATATAAGCACTAAAACTTGTAGATTTGTAAAAATTTGTAGAATTTGGATCATTTACGCACAACAGCAAAACATTGACCTCAGCTCAAGTCACGAAACTCGCCTGTGTTCCAAATGGCTGAAAACAAACGAACTGTAGGTATTGTCATGTTCATTTACTGTAGCATGTTTGAGCAATGGTGAATAACGTGCAAAAATAGTTACACGGGGTCAAAGGTTTCTAGAAGTTGGCCGAGTTGACCTATCTAGGTCACTGACCTTGACAAATCTACTTTTAATTGCTCGTGAAGATGCCAGATCTGTAGATAAAGAGGTAACTCTGCAAATTGATGTTGCTGCGAGCGTTCCGTCTTTCAGTTGTGCTTGAAAAACCTTGGAGGGAAGTCACTTCACTCGGCGTGGCTCGGGTGGTTACGAATGATTATTACACGAACAGATATTGTTGTGGCTAGGTGTCCGGTTAGACCACTGCAAAGACAAAGCAACAAACAAAGGAACAAAGCAGCTTTTGAGAAAGGCACTGTTTTCTTGGAGCTTGCCATGGCTTTTAATTTGAAACTAGTTCGAAACCTTTTCTTTCTTTTTGTTTTGTTTGAAAGTAGTTTGAATCTCAGTTTTCCGCGGGAAGGCGACTGCAGCAGATTGCAGTCTTTATCTTTTTTTATTTTTTGGTCTGGCCAGACCTAAGACCACGAGCAGCGTGGAGATCAGCACTGCTGTGTCCCAGGTAGACACATCATTGCCCTGTCAGCTGAGAGTGCATCTCACCGGCAGCGGGCTGGTGGGCTCAAAGAACCTCCCTGTAGACCATGTCCCTGGTATGGTGGTCAGCCGTCAAGATATACTTCGGTTTCGTCGAAACGGTCACATCCTGTCGTCGAAGGGGTTTTTGGCGACCAAAGAGCTGCGCGTAATGAGTTCATGACAATTTGCTTTAATGGACCGAAAATCTTGCCTTCGCCGCCATGTTTGCTTGACAAAAACGAACACCTGCTTGAGATTCAGTCGTAACCTTTTGAATCGACGGATTTCTGGGATCAGAGACCACGCTAAACACTGGTTGTTGCGCGAGACACACCCCCCCCCCCCCCCTCTTATTCAACTGCAAAATGTCATGTCAATGGCAAAATTTCGTGGCGAAAGCTAAACGCACCGCACTGATCAACATGGTCCGCCCTGCCCTCTCACGTCATCTGACCTCAAAAGCGGCCGCTGCCACCGATCTCAGGTCATGCCAGTCAAGAGTATATGGCTAGCGCCTAAAGCGACTGGAGCCCATCCCGCCACGGATGGGTGAATGTGAAGGCAGATACCGCAATTGGGTACTCTTTTAGCAATTGTCGCCCCCCCCCCCCCCCCCCCTGCAGATGTGACGCACAAATCGACCGTGTGCTTAAGCTTCTTCAGCCTCTTTCTTGTGTAGCTTACAACATTCAAATACCATTGTTCTTTGACTGAAGTCCACTCGGTCAGTATCTCGCACGCTTACTGCTCTTTGTGGGCCAGACACCCCTGCGTTCAATACAGGTTTGGTACTTTTTCTAAGCGCTGTAGTATAAAATGCTCGCAGGCAGCGGATCTCCGGGAGAGAGGTGCGTGGCACGCTCCCGCGCCGCCCGTCTTCCGTCAGCTCTGCTTCAGTGTGCCTGCAAGATGGCGCCACTTCTTCTGGCGGTGAGTCGAAGATGGGCGCTGACGGAAGCGCGCGGTGGTGTTCATGAGCTGACCGGGATCAGGCGTCGATGCAACCGAGGAAAACGCGTCTCCCAGTGCAACGTGCCAACCTCATCTTCATGCGGAGCCGTATTGCCTCCCGGCTCCTGTTTCGCCGCGGTAATCCAAACTTCTAGAGGTCTAGACTAATATTGGTCATTTGTCGCAAGCATCAGTTCAGCGCAGCGTACAACTTTCTGCCGCCTGAATCATTCGGAGCCGAGTCCAAAAGCGGTCCCTGAGAGTCGCGATAGAAGAAATCACGGCCCGCTTATGGTGATTATAACCTCCGCACCTCTTTGCGAATAGACGTGGATTGATTAAGTTTGAGAGATGTACTGAGTACAGTAGCGCAGGCAAGGGGGCACAGGGGGGACGCCCCCCCCCTCAGGTTTCAAGGGGCTCGAAGGGCCAGTTGGAACCTGCGATTAAGGGTCCGATTGGGGTGTCGAAGGACCCGAAAGGCCGACCGGAGGTCCCATTCAGAGGCCCCGGCACGCGGGACCGGGCACTCCAACGCCGGTCAGAGGGCCCTGCGTGCTAATCAGGGGCCCACTGAGTCGACATGGGCCCATATTTTTGATCAGACACCACCAGTGATGCACAGTCGGCTCCGTGGTGAAATTGGCCTCAGGGACCCATTTCAAAAGCAGGGACAAAGCTGGAGCCAGCCATTAACATTGCTCGGGGCCCCACAGCGCCTGGCAGGGGCCCTGGCAGGGGCCCTGTGTTATGAAGGACTCCGAGTCTTCCAAAGGTAGTGTTAAAGGAGACCCGAAAACCTAGAGGGCCCACCGGGTCCGATGATCAAGGGCGCATTTGGAGGGTCCAAGAGCATAAAGGGCTGGTCGGAATCTTATTCAGTGACTCGACCAGCGAAGACGGACCCTCAAGTAACGGTCAGAGAGCCCTTTGCAGCGATCGGGGATCCCTGAGGCGATATAGGCCTAGGGATCTGTCTGTCTGTCTGTCAGGTCTGTCAGGTACCACCAGCACTGCACAGTCGGCTCTGTGTCGGCATGGGCCTGAGGGCCCACTTCCCAATCAGCTACAAAGCCCAGGCCAGTGATTTAAATTGGTCGGGGGCGTTGTATCTGTCAGGGGCCCACAGTGCCCAACAGGGAGTCCTGTGCTCGCCAGGGCCCCGAGCCGACCAAGTGAAGAACTTAATGGGGCCCGAAGAGGGGTCCGTGCGGCAATCCTGAACCGACGATCAAAGGCTCGGCAGGAGGGCAGAAGGGCCCTGAAGGACTGGCTGTAGTTCACATAAAGAATCGCGGCCCATAGGGATAGGGACCTGACATGTCAGTCAGAAGTTCTCTTG